>NC_073349.2:27552500-28152500 GCF_027580225.2 Misgurnus anguillicaudatus | reverse complement strand
AAACGAGCAGTCATATTTATTGTTTATTGCTTGCTTATTAAAACATTTCAAATACCTGGTGGTGTGCTGTAGACAGACACGTGCAGATTCCACATGCACGCGCGAATCCTGTGATCATCATTTATTCACCTGACTGAACTTTTAACTAAAACACAGACTTTGTGAACGGTGTCTGCTTTAAACGAATAAATACATTGTTGGATATTGCTCTTGGTTGCCCAATTATGATAACTAACTGTGGTAAAGCGAAGGGATGTGTGTTTAACTATGGTAAATGACTGTTGTCAAGCAGCTGTTGACGCTCCCGTCCAGCAGATGGCGCAAACTCACCGCGTGTTACATAAAACAACAACAGAAGAAGATAAATACGCTAAACAAGCAGCTGGAAAGCCTAACATAGATATTGAGGTAAATTACACTAAAGCAGAAATTAAAAGTATGGTTAAAAACAAAATGAAGGGAACATGGCAAACATTATGGGACAGTGGGCAGACTGGAAGACAGTAGGGGAGAGTGGGGCAAAGTGAGCCAGTGGGTAAGTTGACCCACCCCCTGTATCTAGGCTACCATACAGATTTGTAGCCGTCTGACCACAAATCCAGGTAGCAACCATCTTTTCTATTTGACTATGGTAAAGAGAAGCACAAGTTAAAGAGATAAGTATGATTTTTTTACAAAAAACAGTTTTTATCCCATCAAAGTTAAATTTATACATGTCAAGTATAATGGCTGTTATGTTAAAGCAAATTTATCCAGGTCTAAATATTTATACCATACATATTGGTGATAGGCTAATGTATAAAACCAGGTCAATGATTTAGCTAAAGATTAACCTAAATTACTAAACTAGGCAGTTTTTCCCAAAATGGTGGCCGTGGGGCAAAGTGAACCAAATGCTGTGGGGTAAACTGAACCAGCGGTTCAATGTACCCCACCATGATGTTTAGTTAAAATTTTTTTAAATAGAGCAATCAACATTATTATTATTATTACCCTTCCAAATAGGGCAAAAATAGACAATTTCATTAAAATGACAAATCCTAGGGTTGTAAATGGACATTTAAAAACGTTTCTGGATAATGTTTGCACTTAATCAAGTTACATACCTTCTATGTAAATATCAAAGAACAATTTAACACATTATTTCAATGCATTCTTTGGCACCCTTAAAATTAAATTTAAGAATGGTGTGAATTTTTTAACTATGTTCGGGTTTAAACAAAAAAAGTCAGTGGGTCAGTTTACCCCTTCACATGGATCAACTTACCCCTCAGCTGGGGCAAGTTGAGCCACAAGAGCACTTTTTTTTGAGAAGCCACCTTTTCAAAGCCCTTTGTTATAACGGCAGTCGTATCTTTTCATTTGACAGAAGACATCCTTAAATAAAGGTTGATGTTTTTGTTTGACTTCTGTCTCATTTTTTCAGGCAGATAAGGCCACATATGTAAAAATTGGCTCATCTTACCCCGCTCTCCCCTACTATAGTCAGGCCAGCTGACAGTCTTGCCTGGGCCCGGGACAAGATAATCTTGGAGGGCCCCTCGGCACCCCTACTTTTTACTGGTAACAAGACATTTGGCATTATCAGATTCATGACCCACGAATATTGCATTATTATACATTGTATTCAACATTTATATAGTAAATAAATGTAGTACTGACACTATACTGACACAAAATAACTTTTATTTATATAACGTCAACCCCCTCTTTTAAAAACCTCTATTTTCTGCTCTTTTCTTCTCTTTTCTTTTCTTTTCTGAGCACCGGACTTGTGCTGAGTCTGACCAGATTTTTTGAGCGTACTGAACTTCAAATCAAATGACATCATAAAATTTTGATTAGTGGCCAAACCATTTTTGTGTTGGGCGGGGGGTTTCTTGACCACTATTTCAGGACGAAAACAAATACAACGTTTTTTTATGTATCTCAAGTACGGTCACCTCCATGAGTGTTGGAACGGATGCACATTTTGTGTTGTTTTGGCTGTTTGCCAAAATGTATTCCAGTTGCAGTCATATTATGAATATTGTCTTACAGTGCACACTCTCAGCTTTATTTTGAGGTTATTCACATCCATAATGGCTGAAGGATTTATGAATTACAGCCATTTAATATGTAGCTCCCCCTTTTCAAAAGTAATGGGACAGTTGACGGGTATTGTCTATTTGTTAAATAATTTCCTCATGAATGACAGCTGTTAAAGGTCTGGAGTTGATTTTAAGTGTGGTATTTGCATTTGGAAGCTGTGGCTGTGAACCCAAATCATTTGACATCAGAGAGATGGCAGGAACATTAAGAGTTGCCACATCAACAATTTGGCACATCCAGATAAAAAAACAACACAGTGGTGAGCTTAGCAACATTAAAATCCTGTATGTCTAAATGGGATAACAGTGGTGGATGATCTTATTATCCTCTCCATTATAAAGAAAAAACATCATAATTGTAACTGGAATATATTTTGGCAAACAGCCAAAACAACACAAAATGTGCCTCTGCTCCAACACCCATGGAGGTGACCGTACCAGATTTTTTTCCACAAATGTGCCTATTTTCTTTATTTTTTAACAATTGCAGTGTTTCCGACAGGATTTTGACAGACTGTGGCGGCGATGACGTCACACGCCGATTAGCATATATGTGGCGTCATTGCGTCGTGTTTTACTCTTTAATCTGTCACATTATATTGCATTTTAACACAACTGAATGCTATTTTTACATATTATTTGTTCTGTTGTCTATAAAATAGTGACTAAACAGGATCCAGTTATGACCCAGTGACTCATTGTTAATGTATGTTAATGTCAATGTAAATCCAATCTCTTTCTTTAAAGCGTAACTAAACCCCTGGTCAGAGCCTGACTCCACCCACTGGCAATATTTGAAAAATGCAAGAAAAGTGGGCAGATCCCAACGGAGATAGAGGGGACGAACTTAAGTGTGTGGTGAGATCGTAACAAGGGCGTGGTGAGCTTGAACCTGCTTACGTCACGAGTCATTTTTTGGACCCAACATCCAATAGGAAAATTCAACTGCAGTAGCCACCGTTCAACCTGAAGAGGGCAGCACTCAGACGTTTTTAAACCATATATTGTAGTATTGAAACACTTTATATCCAAATGTCAAAAAACGTACTAAAATCAATGAACAGCACTAATAAAGCATCATTCTTACAGATCATTAACTAAAAAAAGTCGGTTTAGGGTTTAGTTACTCTTTAACTGCTGCTAAAAACGCGCCCTCATCTGACAAAATCATCATACATTTACATTGAGGCTGTACTGATGTTGCTCTTCCCATCAGTGTAGTTGCCTTATGAGCGCTTTTTTATTTTAAACACGAGTGGTAGTTTTATTGTATATCATCGCGTATAGCGCAAACAATTTGTTGCAAATTCAGAATATGAGAGAATACACGGTTAGTGTTACTACAGAACACGTGCACGAGCATACCGCATCATAGGTAGGGAGAGAGCTCGGACACAGACTCACACCAGAACGGGTATGTGTGGTAATGCTGACCTTTTGTTTAATTCACTCATGATGAACTCGATCAGTCATTTTCTCTATAAGTGACATCCGTGACTGTTGACGTTTACGCGAAAAAGAAAGTAAAAGGAATGCGGAGTTAAAATACTTTTGACTGTAGAGAGAGCTGCGCGGCTTGCAACAGGAGAGAGAGGGGAGGGGCGCGCGCTGTTGAGGCGCTGCATGCAACAGGAGAGAGGAGGCGCGCTGAGCGCTCACAACAATGAATATAGTAGAATTAAAATGTAAATGGTAATCATGAAAGATCTATTTGTGGCGGCCAGTGTTGATTCTATGGCAGATAAATCAATGTATGGAAAACACTGAATTATTCCATAGGTTCCAGTTCTGGGCCCCCCCTCATCCTGGGCCCGGGACAACAGACCCGTTTGTCCCCCCCTGTCGGCGGGCGTGACTATAGTATACAGAACAAAGTGGGAAAGGGCAGAAATACGAACAGAAGTAAGGAGGAGGAGGATGTATTTTCAAGAATGAGATATGGTCACACACGATTAAACAATACACTGGTAATAATGAAGAAGCATGCTGATTGCAACTGTCAATTTTGCCGTAATTCAGAAACAATAGAGCATGTTATTTTACACTGTACTAAATATCAGGAAGAAAGACAAAGATTAATAGCACAATCGCAAGGAGAACATATGAGGCTAAATTTACAGGACATTTTACAAATAAGCTCAGGTGGAATTTGTTTTAAGTATGTAATTGATTTTTTGAGGAATACAGAATTAATTAAAAGAATTTAGATTGATTTTGTTTTGTTTGAGTGTTGTGTATTTATTATTATTATATATATATATATATATATATATATATATTTTTTTTTTTGCATATTTGTTTGTCTCATATTTTGAAAGGATTAGACTCTAGTACCACACTCCAGTCCAGATGGTGGCGGTAATGCACTATTAAAGTTAGTTGCCAACCGCCATTAAAACGGAAGAAGAAGAAGAAGAAGACGAGCAGCAGTAAGTGTTGTGTTGTTTTTGCTCTTTATTTGTGTGTGAATAATGTTTGAATTATTTTTTTTGTGGTTAACGAAGTTTTATTCTTGTTTACTGTAAATTGCTGTTTTTCCCAGACACTTTGTTTTCGAAGTTATTTCTGCTGTCAGAAAGGTTTTGTTTAACAAAGCTGCAGTCGTTTATAATCCTATTGAAATGTTTTTGTGTGAATATTATAATGGTGATGTGTTTGTGTTCAGATGTTCATCATGAGAGATCAGATGGATGTGATGTGCTGTAAATCAGTAGGAACTGATCTGTCCATGCTGGAAGATCAGAAGACATCAGTAAATCTGCTGGACTGTGGGATAGAAGTGAAACAAGAAGACACAGAAGCAGATGAAGGTTATGTGATTCATTCAGGTATGTACAGGATCAGTTTTTCCTGGGTCAAAATGTACAGAAATATAAGTTTTGGACCGATCAGTTGTTTAAATCTTTCATTAAAATGAATTTGTGCGAGATAGAGCAGAGAGATTGTGCTTAGTTTAGAGACATGTAGATTGTGCTCGGGTGGGTGCCGCTGTCCAGTTGTTGCTTCTCCCACAATCATTAGCATTGTTACTCATTAATCACATTAAATTATCAAATAAAGCTGTCGCGGGACAAAGATTTGTTTTGGCGGGCAGCCAAAAAAATTTAAACGCCGAAAGAAACCTGTGTGTGTCTTCCCTTAATGTTTGCCAGTTTTGACATAAAAGACAGCAACACTATGATGCTTATAGTTTGTGTTTTTTTTACTATGTAATATTGTTCATAATCATTTTTTCTTTTTGTTTTAGACCTAATGGAGCCAAAAGAAGAAATCACAAATGCAAGAGAACAGACAGATCAAGGTGATTCAATTAATTTAAGTATCTGGCTCTAATGTTTAAAGGGGACATATTATGCAATAGAGGTTTGTGAATTTCTTTTAATGCTTTTTGGTATAGTGGTGTGCCGTATGATTTTTTTACTTATTAAAACTGTGCCGTGACAGAAAAGAGGTTGGGGAACGCTGCTCTAACGTCATCACTTGGCGGCCATCTTACCACAGGGCGCTCGCTCACTCGTAGCATTGAGTTTTAAAGCTGCAGGTACTTTTAAATGACCATAACTTGCTTAATTTTCTACCAATTTTTGAACGGTTTGGTTTCTTACAAATGTTATTAACGTGGCTATAATTCTTGATGATTTGACATGTTTCATTAATTTTTTTTAAGTATAAGAATGCAGTGCCATAGGTACATCTTTGATGTTTATAACAAACCAACCCATTTGAAAATCGGTGTAAAATTAAGCAAGTTATGGTCATTTAAAAGTACCTGCACCATTGAAACTCAATGCCACGAGCGAGCCAGCGCCCCGTGGTAAGATGGCCGCCAAAATGCGGACGTTCCACTCAATTGGCCAGCAGCGCGGGCGAGACATCTAGCCTTTATACATATCTATGCTTCTATCAACCTAGAAAATGTGAAAAATCAATCCAGTAACTTAGTTTTGGTAAACCATTCTCTGCAAGCATGTTAAAAATAGGTCAGTGAAATTTGGCTCCCCCTGTGATGTCAGAAAAGGATAATACCACCCCTTAAACCCATGTTTTATTCATCACCTGATAAATGGCTATTTACAGTCCTGCATTACTACAGTAAAAGTTTGATTTTAAGTTTGATTTTACCGTAAGTTTGATTTTAAGTTTGTTTGCGCTCCCCCAAAATTTTTAGCACCAGCCACCACTGACCAGTAGTGACAAAGACACAAACACAATTATAGTTGCAGAAGTTCTCAGTGCATTTTTATTGTCAAATTCTTCATAATGGTTTTTTCTGTTCATTTTAGATTTGACAGCGGTAAAGGAGGAAATTTCACAACTCGATGAAATGGAGGAGAAACCTCATCATTTGATACCCAAAGAAGAATCTCTGAGCTGCTCGATTACTGTGAGGAATTTGTCACCTAAAAGGAACAACAAGCAAAAGGCAAAAGCCAAGGATGCTCTTGTGTGCCCTCAGTGTGGAAAGACCTATAATAAGAAATATAAACTTATTGAGCACATAAGAATTCACACTGGAGAAAGACCTTACAGATGTGATCAGTGTGGAACAACTTTCATTCGCAAGTCTTGCCTTGATGTTCACAAAAGAATTCATACTGGAGAAAAGCCTTACAGATGTGATCAGTGTGGCAAAACCTTCAAGACTAAATACCACCTTACTGAGCACATGCAAATCCACAATGGTGAAAAACCTTACAACTGTGATCAGTGTGGGACGACCTTCACTCGCAAGTCTAGCCTTAATGTTCACATGAGAATTCATTCTGGAGAAGAGCCTTACAGCTGTGATCAATGTGGAAAGACCTACAAGAATAAATGGCACTTTAAAGACCACACAAAAGTTCACAATGGAGAAAAACCTTACAGATGTGATCACTGTGGAAAGAGTTTTATTCGTAGGGCTGACATTAATTGGCATAAGAAAATTCACACTGGAGAAAAACCTTACAGTTGTGATCAGTGTGGAAAGAGTTTTAATCGTAGAATGAATCTCATCAGGCACATAAGAATTCACACTGGAGAAAAACCTTACAGTTGTGATCAGTGTGGAAAGAGTTTTAATCGTAGAATGAATCTCATCAGGCACATAAGAATTCACACTAGAGAAAAACCTTAAACAAAAGCCCCTACTACGCTGATTTTCACATTTGAAGAGTTCAGATGCAAAAACCACTAAATGCCACCTCTGTCAAAAAAAGAGTTAATGATATTAACTGAATGCTCTTGGCATGTATTATACTTTCATCAAATACTTCTGCTTCAAATTTGCTTAATCCCACCCTCATAATCCTAAATCCCGCCAGAAATACTGCTTTGTTGGCAGAATCCATTAGGAGTTTCATAGAAATGCTCATTTACAACAAAACGCGTCAGGGTGGTCCAGATCCTTTTTAGAGGGGGCTTCAGCCACCCTGTCTTTCATCTTAGCCATTTTGCTTTATATAGATGGATAATGACTTTCAGACCAGACACCACAGGCAAGATAGCCATTTTTGAGCATACTGGTCAAGTTTCAGAGCCGAACACGACCCACAAAGGTGTCTAATCCTTCCTACATGAAGCTTTATACAGTATTATTAAATATTAAAATAACAGTATGTAAGAAATTTAATCAATGAATAATAAAATGGCCCTGATATGTCACTAGACATTAAGAAATCATTTTCATTTCAAATACTTATATCACTGACAACAGTGGTCCGGCCAAAATATTGTCATTTAAAAAGTGGAGTTGCAGCCCTCAACTGATGTTTATGTTGTCATGTTGTTTATTGGCCACCAGTTGTGTGATTGCAGTACCAGTTTTAGCCACAAGTTTTGTGATTGCAGTACCAGTTTTGGCCACAATCCTACATGCTGTTCCTTTAAATACATATTTTAACAACCCTTTTAGGGGAAACACTGCAGTCGCGAGTGTCTAGTTTATTTTCAATAGAACATATGCAGAAAGCGGCAAAACACGGACACGTGCATAGGCGTTGTGCATGTGGATGCTCGTGCACCCAAAAGCTGCCATTTCTGCAAGCAAGGCTCTCTTTGTGGCAGGCGCAGAGAAAATCGGCAGATGTGCGGCAATTCTGACGCTTTTTCGCGTACCGTGTATGGAACGCACTTGAACCAGTTTCTTCACTGTGTTCACACCGGCGAGAGCGTAAAAAAATGACGCTATAGAAAAAGAGTAGTGAACGCTCTGACACTCGAATGCATTATCTGGAATCCTCTCAAGCGGAGTTTTCTACCTTTCAATTGGTTGCTGCAGAACATTTCTGCCCTCTGATTGATTGCTGCCGAACCGCGTCATAGCTCATTACCGTGAAGTTGAGCTGTTTTTAAATCTCAATGCTCACACCGTACATGATGTGCTGCTTTGCTGATCGACGAAGCTCGCCACCGGCTCTCATTGAAAATGAATGACTTCCGGCCACTTTGACGCTCTCGTTGGTGGCAGTGTGAACGCACGGTTAGAAAACCGTAATGGCGACACGTGACTAACAGCAGTGGTTTCTGGCCTGCACTCACACATTGACGTCTACAAATGAGAATTGCATCCAGCCTACAACCTGAAATGAGTTTGACACCCCTGGTTTTGTGCATAGTATTTTGAAAATGTATGAATTTATAATGAAAGATATCCAAAATATCTTCTGTATAAAGATCACATCTCTTGTTAAAATTGTTAACAAGTTGTTAAAATGAAATACAGTTTTTGAACATAAGTTTTCTTAATATCTTAATTTTATCTTAAAATCTTTTTTTGGCGTAAAGGCAACTTGAATGAGCTTATGTCCTATTTGCTATTTTCATAATTAAATATACTTTCAAAGAAACTGTGTAATGGAAAAAATACTTGTAATAATGTATATAATGTATTGGTAAAGTTTCACGTTATATTAAAAATATCCTCTCTTCACCTGTAGTGTTTTGCTTTAACTGCTGTAGACAGGGAGAGCAAATTTCCAATTATAGGAATTTAAGCCGTCATGGATGATTTCTGTTAGTCATGTTTATAATCAGTGCTAATTTGAGTCCTGAACACCTGCAGCATTCCAAATCTTAGTGATAAGGCGATGAACAATTATTTTACTATTATTTCTTGTAATTGTTTTTGTCGCTTCATACCTGTAAAAATTTATTTAGTTTAACATTACAGAAGAATTGTTTTATTTTATATAATACATTTTATAAATGATATAACAAATTCAACTTTATAATAATAATACATTAAAGTTATTAATGAAATGTATGTGCTTATTTTTTTATGGAATGTAAATTGAAATAAAACAACTGAAACACCCAACTCAATTAAAATATCTAATAATAAAAAGCATAACTTACTGCATTTTAAGGATTCAGAATAAAATATTTTCTGTTGTTTGACTGCAATTTGTTTATTCATGAAAAAAATGTCCAGTAAAAATTTGAACAAAACAATGAATAACTTAAGCTAAAATAACTTAGTAAATTTAACGATAAACCGAGCAGTCATATTTATTGATTATTGCTTATTAAAACATTTTAAATGCTGGTGTGCTGTAGTGTGCAAGTGCAGATTCCACATGTAAATCGCGCATTTTTTTAAAAGGTTATTAATAAAAGAAGTTATGTGTTTGTTTTTATGTGACAAATGTAAATAAAACAACTGAAACCACTCAACTTAATAAAATATCTAATAATTCAAATCATAACTTGCTGCATTTTAAGGACATACATAACGTTATATTCAGAATAAAATGTTTTATGTGGTTTGATTGCAATTCGTTATTTATGAATAAATTCATTAAAGAAACGAAATTTTAACAAAACAGTTGAATGAATAAGCTAAAATAACTTAGTAAATTTAACCATAAAAAGATCAGTCATATTTATTGTTTATTACTTGCTTATTAAAACATTTCAAATACCTGGTGTGCTGTAGTCACGCACGTGCAGATTCCACATGCACGCGCGAATCCTGTGCTCTTCATTTATTCACCTGACTGAACTGTTAACTGAAACACAAACTTTGTGAACGGTGTTGTATCCGACAGTGTTGGATATTGCTCTTGGTTGCCCAATTATGATAACTAACTGTGGTAAATCGAAGGGATGTGTGTGTAACTATGGTAAATGACTGTTGTCAAGCAGCTGTTGCGTCACGCTCCCGTCCAGCAGATGGCGCAAACTCACCGCGTGTTACATTACATAAAACAACAACAGAAGAAGAAGAGACGCTCAGTCCGAGCAGCAAGAGTTGTGTTGTTTTTGCTTTTTAATTGTGTGTGAATAATGTTTGTATTATTATTTTTTTTGTGGATAACGAAGTTTTATTCTTGTTTACTGTAAATTGCTGTTTTCCCCAGACACTTTATGTTTTCGAAGTTATTTCTGCAGTCAGAAAGGTTTTGTTTCTTGATTTAACAAAGCTGCAGTCATTTATAATACTATTGAAATGATGTTTTTGTGTGAATATTATAATGGTGATGTGTTTGTGTTCAGATGTTCATCATGAGAGATGAGATGGATGTGATGTGCTGTAAATCAGTAGGAACTGATCTGTCCATGCTGGATATTGATGATTTGATGACAGAAATCTCTCAGCTGAAGAAAGAGGTGGCGTTACTGGAGTCAAAGCTCAGACAGAGAGATGAACTGAACACAAAGGTTTGTATAAATTAAAACACTTAAACAGTCTTTGTCATCATGATTGATGTTTGTGTGTTCAGTGTTGATCCTATAGTGAAAGTACACCATCACAACTGTTTGTTTTAATGTTATTTCCAGGATGTATCTGGTGTCTCTATCTGTGGCTTTACTGATCAAACATCTACAGATCTTCTGGTTTCTGTCTGTAATGAAGACCAGAAGACATCAGTAAATTTGCTGGACTGTGGGATAGAAGTGAAACAAGAAGATACAGAAGCAGATGAAGGTTATGTGATTCATTCAGGTATGTACAGGATCAGTTTTTCGTGGGTCAAAATGTACAGAAATATAAGTTTTGGACCGATCAGTTGTTTAAATCTTTCATGAATTTGTGCGAGAGAGAGCAGAGAGATGGTGCTTAGTTTAGAGACGGGTAGATTGTGCTCGGGTGGGTGCAGCTGTCCACTTGTTGCTTCTCCCACAATCATCAGCATTGTTACTCATTAATCACATTAAATTATCATATATAGCTCTCGCGGGACAAAGATTTGTTTTGGCGGCAGCCAGTTTGTGTATTTTTTACTATGTCACATTGTTCATAATCATTTTTTCTTTTTGTATTAGACCTAATGGAGCCAAAAGAAGCAATCACAAATGCAAGAGAACAGACAGATCAAGGTGATTCAATTAATTTAAGTATCTGCCTCTAATGTTTAAAGGGGACATATTATGAAAATCTGACTTTTTCATTGTTTAAGTGCTATAATTGGGTCCCCGGTGCTTCTATCCATAGATATGTATAAAGGCTAGATGTGTTACAGCTGAGTCTCTAACGTCATCACCTGGCGGCCATCTTACCACAGGGTGCTCGCTCACTCGTAGCATTGAGTTTTAATGCTGCAGGTACTTTTAAATGACCATAACTTGCTCAATTTTCTACCAATTTTCGAACGGTTTGGTTTCTTACAAATGTTATTTGTTATTACTTGGCTATAATTCTGGATGATTTGAAATGTTTCATTAATTTTTTTAAGTATAAGTATGCAGTGCCATAGGTACATCTTGGATGTTTATAACAAACCAACCCGTTTGAAAATCGGCAAAAAATTAAGCAAGTTATGGTCATTTAAAAGTACCTGCATCATTAAAACTCAATGCTACGAGTGAGCGAGCGCCCTGTGGTAAGATGGCCGCCAAAATGCGGATGTTCCAGTCAATTGGCCAGCAGCGCGGGCGAGACATCTAGCCTTTATACTAGAGCCCGACCGATATATCGGCAGGCCGATATTATCGGCCGATATTAGGCATTTTCTAAACTATTCATATCGGCAATCATAATGGCCGATAAACGAATATTAAAAAAATAAATAAAGAAACACGGACGAAACAGCCTTCAACCATGTCATGAGTGTTGCCATTGTATAGTTTGTCCACCAGAGGGCACTTTACAACTACCCTGTAGGCAACACTCGTGTGTAACGCGTCACACATCCTGCAACCTGCTGATTTCAGCCAGACCAGGGCAGAGATGACAGCGGTTTAGTTGATGGTGAGTTGGTCACGAGACATACATTGCTTGAATAACAATAAAAAGAACATCCCAATCAGTTCTCTTAACTCAAATAAGCATGACAAAATTTGTGACTATCATGTCCAGTTTTGTTGCTGTTAAATAAGCCGAGAGTGAAGCGGAATTACCTAGTAATGTTACGTTGACTGACTGTCCTTTTAACTTTTGACAATGCGACTGAGGTATTTCTTTAATAGTGTGACAGTTAAAGCAATGAGACGTGTCATCTCTCCTTAGCCTGTTATATTGAAAATCTATGTTTTACAATTTGCAGTGTGACGTTATTCTTTGCTAAATTATGTCTCGTCATAGACCTGCTAATGCCAGTATCAGTGGAAGACCGCTAACGTTAACGAGCTTGGAAACCACAATGAACGTATTCTGCCTAAATAAAGTAATGATTACTGTATTTATAACTCGCATATCTCCGGTTACAGTCCCTGCATTGTAAAATGAAAGTAAGACTTGCGGGGAGTGAACATTTAGACATAGAGAACAGGTATCAAACGTAGCTTTTGCATAAAAGTTCGCTTTTCTTTTATGCGTGTGTGAAATTCACTGACGCCAAGTGTGCGTTGCAGACTGTCATTCAGCCGCAGCATTTACGAGTCACATAATGGATTTAGATCGCTAAATAGTAGGTTTTAGAAGGCAGGCAGCAACTGATGATTGAAAATGGTTTGATGTAGCTTGATGGAAAGAATTTAAAAAGTGCAGGTAAAGGGATAAGCAAGCTGACATTGTAGTATACCGGAATATCAGACGAGTTTTTTTGTCCTAAAAATAGATACAAAAAATAGGGCGTCGTCTTATATTCGCGATATAGAAAAATTCACGGGGGGAAAGCACAACGGAATTCATCTGAAATAGTGTCTGAAAAGCAATCCATTAAGAAAAAAACAGCTCTCCCTTCTAATATGCATTTAAAATCAGAGCAGCAACATAAAATCTGTGTTTAACTGAATTAAAACGCCGCACGTTTACGGTTTACTCAAACTTGCCGAGAGAGAGAGAGAGAGGCAGAGAGAGAGAGAGAGAGAGAGAGATAGGTGCGTGCGCGAGAGAGAGAGAGAGAGAGAGAGAGAGAGAGAGAGAGAGAGAGAGAGAGAGAGGATTAACCAACTTTTATTCCTCTTCATTTATAAATCATACTGATTCACAATAGAAAATAATAAAAATAATTATATATTCAATATCAACTGACCCTCAAATAACACACATAAAATATCTTTAAAACACCATATATCATGAAACAGCATTTCATTATTCACAAGTTTATAGTAAGCAAATTCAATTTTGATTCTTCCACCCACTAGTTTCCTAAACATCATTTCCACATCAATAGTCCCAAGTTTATTCCCTTTATTTTTCCTCGTTTTCCATATTGCTAATTTTGCTGTGCCCAACAAATAATTTAATAAGCATTTCATTCTTCTCATTGAATACCTATACTTAACTCCACCAATAAAAAGAGAGAGAGAGAGAGAGAGAGAGAGAGATGCAGAGACAGAGAGAGAGATAATAAAAAATTAAAATAAAATTATTTTCTGGTGAAAACCCAAAAATACATTTGGAAAATGGGGGGTGGTCGTATATTCGGGGAGGCAATATAGGGACTAATTATTACACACGCACACAAACATTTAGGAATGACCTTTATCTTGTTTAATATAAATGATGATGATAGTAATAATGTGATCATTAATTTTTGTGATTATTACGGTCAATAATAATAATAATAATAGAAGTAATAGTTGTGGCTGTAGCAGCAATCGGGTAGGGAAATCTGTTAATGTTTTGTTGCGTGTTTCTGAAAAAAAAATTTATCGGCCGATATATCGGCTTATCGGTTTTTAAAACCAACAAACATTTGTATCGGTATCGGCCTTCAAAATCCTTTATCGGTCGGGCTCTACTTTATACATATCTATGCTTCTATCAACCTAGAAAATGTGAAAAATCAACCCAGTAACTTAGTTTTGGTAAACCATTCTCTGCAAGCATGTAAAAAATAGGTCAGTGAAATTTGGCTCCCCCTGTGATGTCAGAAGAGGATAATACCGCCCCTTAACCCATTTGCGCCTGATGCTGCGCGCCAAAACATTAAATCTAATGCAGGCAGCATCAGGCACAAATGGGTAAATCAGTGTCATGAGTTTATTTCAATTCAGATTTTTACGTGTTTGTTGATATTTTAATAGCAATAGTATTTTGTGATTTTATTTGTTCATATTTGCCTGTTCAGCACAAAGTTTCCATGTTTTATTCATCACCTGATAAATGGCTATTTACAGTCCTGCATTACTACAGTAAAAGTTTGATTTTAAGTTTGATTTTACCGTAAGTTTGATTTTAAGTTTGATTTTAAGTTTCCCCCAAAATTTTTAGCACCAGCCACCACTGACCAGTAGTGACAAAGACACAAACACAATTATAGTTGCAGAAGTTCTCAGTGCACTTTTACTGTCAAATTCTTCATAATGATTCTCTCTGTTCATTTTAGATCAGAAAGCGGTAAAGGAGGAAATTTTACAACTCAATGAAATGGAGGAGAAACCTCATCATTTGATACCCAAAGAAGAATCTCTGAGCTGCTATATAACTGTGAGGAATTTGTCACCTAAAAGGAACAACAAGCAAAAGGCAAAAGCCAATGATGCTCTTATTTGCCCTCAGTGCGGAAAGACCTATAATAAGAAATATAAACTTATTGAGCACATAAGAATTCACACTGGAGAAAGACCTTACAGATGTGATCAGTGTGGAACAACTTTCATTCGCAAGTCTTGCCTTGATGTTCACAAAAGAATTCATACTGGAGAAAAGCCTTACAGATGTGATCAGTGTGGCAAAACCTTCAAGAATAAATACCACCTTACTGAGCACATGCAAATCCACAATGGTGAAAAACCTTACAACTGTGATCAGTGTGGGACGACCTTCACTCGCAAGTCTAGCCTTAATGTTCACATGAGAATTCATTCTGGAGAAGAGCCTTACAGCTGTGATCAATGTGGAAAGACCTTCAAGAAAAAAATGCACCTTAATATGCACACGAGCATTCATACTGGAGAAGGGCCTTACAACTGTGATCAGTGTGGAAAGACCTTCAATAATAAATGGCACTTTAATGAGCACACAAAAATTCACAATGGAGAAAAACCTTACAGATGTGATCACTGTGGAAAGAGTTTTATTCGTAGGGCTGACATTAATTGGCATAAGAAAATTCACACTGGAGAAAAACCTTACAGTTGTGATCAGTGTGGAAAGAGTTTTAATCGTAGAATGAATCTCATCAGGCACATAAGAATTCACACTAGAGAAAAACCTTAAACAAAAGCCCCTACTACGCTGATTTTCACATTTGAAGAGTTCAAATGCAAAAACCACTAAACGCCACCTCTGTTAAAAAAAAGAGTTAATGAAATTAACTGAATGCTCTTGGCGTGTATTATACTTTCATCAAATACTTATGCTTCAAATTTGCATAACCCTAAATCCCGGCAGAAATACTGCTTTGTTGGCAGAATTTATGAGGAGTTTCATTGAAATGCTCATTTACAAGAAAACACGACAGACCCTTTTTAGAGGGGGGCTTTAGCCACCCTGTCTTTTATCTTAGCCATTTTGCTTTATATATATATAATGATATTTAAGACCAGACACCACAGGCAAGATATAGCCATTTTTGAGCATATTGGTCAAGTTTCAGAGCCGAACACAGCCCACAAAGCTGTCTAATCTGGACCACATGAAGATTTAGGGGCTAATCACACCAAACGCGCTTTAAACGCTTGGAACCGCAAGGCGCGACGCACTGCCTTTTAAAAAAAAAGAGCAGTGCATCGCGGCTTTTCATATTGCTAGGCAACCACCAAGTCAGCTGTCTTGTCAATCAAATATTGAATCGTGAGCGCTCTCTTGCTGTTAACTGTCATATTAGCAGAAACTTTAAAAAGAGGATGCTTACTCTGACTTTGTTTAAGGGTGAGAGATACACAAACACGCAGGAGAAAGTGAGCGATTGGAGTCCGGTTCTTCAAAGCAACTGGAATCTTCCCTCACCACAACGTAAGGCCCGCCTCTCCCCTCATTCGATTGGACAATGGAAAGACGCGAATGTAGTCCGCTGCTTTTCCGCTCTTAGCGCTACTTCAACTAGCGCTACGCGTGTTTAGTTTATTTTCAATAGGACATATGCGGAAAGCTAAGCATCAAAACGGGGACATGAGCATAGACGTTGCGCACGCGATGCTCGTGCACCCAAAAGCTGGCGTTTCCACACGCAAGGCTGTCTTTGTGGCAGATTTTTATGTTTTTTCGCATAACGTGAATGAAACGCACTTGAATCATTTTCTGCACTGCACACCGCCACCGGCGAAACGGTCAAAAAAGCTCTTTTGTCAATTAAGTTTTGTCAATATCTTTGTATTTTTTTGGCATATGTAAAGGCAACTTGAATGAGCTTATGTCCTATTTGCTATTATTTCATAATTAAATATACTTTCAAAGAAACTGTAATGGAAAAATACTTGTAATAATGTATATAATGTATTGGTAAAGTTTCATGAAAGTCTCTTTATATTAAAAATGTCCTCTATTCACCTGTAGTGTTTTGCTTTAACTGCTGTAGACAGGGAGAGCAAATTTCCAATTAGGAATTTAAGCCATCATGTATGATTTCTGTTAGTCATGTTTATAATCAGTGCAGTAAAATGGGGGGGAAGTGTCTGTCGCACCCGGCATGCCGTTTTATTTATTTTGCTCAAAGCCAGTGATGTCATACCAAGACACTTCTTAAATACAGGGTTCATTCAAGCCATTCATCACCAGTAAGGGCCCAAACAAGCTGTTGTCTAGCAAGCAAGGAAATGCTACAAGAGGTCTATTTGTAGGCAAAGGGTTACAAATCTTCAAGTCTACGACTATAAATGATGCACTGAAACTAACATAAACTTAATTATTACTATTATTCAGTTTGGAGATATAAAAAGAGCAGGTGCTCCTTTAGAAAATGATCCCAGTCAACATTAGGATATAATGGTACACTTAAGAAAGATTAATTTGAGTCCTGAACACCTGCAGCATTCCAAATATTAGTGATAAGGCAATGAACAATTATTTCCCTATTATTTCTTGTATTTTTTTTGTCGGTTCATACCTGTACAAATTTATTTAGTTTAACATTACAGAAGAATTGTTTTATTTTATATAAAACATTTTATAAATGATATAACAAATTCTAACTTTATAATAATACATTAAAGTTATTAATTAAATGTACAGTATGTGCTTATTTTTTATGGAATGTAAATTGATATAAAACAACTGAAACACCCAACTCAATTAAAATATAAAATAATAAAAAACATAACTTACTGCATTTTAAGGATTCCGAATAAAATATTTTTAAAAACAATAAATGAATAAGCTAAAATAACTTAGTAAATTAAACGATAAACCGAGCAGTCATGTTTATTGATTTTTGCTTATTAAAACATTTTAAATACCTGGTGTGCTGTAGACGTGCAAGTGCAGATTCCACATGTAAATCGCGCAAATCATGTTCTCTTAATTATTTACCTGAACTTTTAACTAAAACACAAACTCTGTGAAAGGTTTCTCCTTTTAACTCATACGGTGTTGGATATTGCTCTTGGTTGCCCAATTATGATAACTAACTGTGGTAAATCGTAGGGATGTGTGTGTAACTATGATAAATGACTGTTGTCAAGCAGCTGTTGCGTTATCCTCCCGTCCAGCAGATGGCGCAAATTCACCGCGTGTTGCATAAAACAACAGATGAAGAAGAAGAGACACAATTCGAGGAGCAGTAAGTGTTGTGTTGTTTTTGCTGTTCTTTTATTGTGTGTAAGATATTTTTGTAGTAAGGAAAGTTTTGTTTCTTGATTTTCAAAGCTGTAGTCGTTTATTGAAATGATGTTTTTGTGTGAATATTATAATGGTGATGTTTTTGTGTTCAGATGTTCATCATGAGAGATCAGATGGATGTGATGTGCTGTAAATCAGTAGGAACTGATCTGTCCATGCTGGATATTGATGATTTGATGACAGAAATCTCTCAGCTGAAGAAAGAGGTGGCGTTACTGGAGTCAAAGCTCAGACAGAGAGATGAACTCAACACAAAGGTTTGTATAAATTAAAACACTTAAACACGTTTTTCTCCAACTTCTTTTTGATATGTGTTTTAGGTGCTGTACATAGTGAATATCTTTACTTGGGTCAATACAAGTGTGGATGAAAGTGTTTTTTTGTTTTAATATGCATTCAAATCTTTTGTTTGCTGGGTCTTTTACTACTGAGTAGATCTTTCAAATATTAAACTTCTGTCATTTGGTTTCATTTCTTTATCTATGAATGTTACATTGACCTTTACATTATTTTAAATGTTTCAATGCTCTGTATTTTATTATCTGTTTGTTATAATGTTATTTCCAGGATGTATCTGGTGTCTCTCTGTGTGGCTTTACTGATCAAACATCTACAGATCTTCTGGTTTCTGTCTGTAATGAAGATCAGAAGACATCAGTGAATCTGCTGGACTGTGGGATAGAAGTGAAACAAGAAGTCACAGAAACAGATGAAGATGATTTGATTTATTCAGGTATGTACACTGCAAAAAAAGATTTTCAAGAAAAAAATGTCTTTGCATTTTTGTCTTGTTTTCATAAAAAATATTAAAAAATTCTTAAATTAAGATGCTTTTTCTTGATGAGCAAAATGACCCAAGAAAATAAGTCTAGTTTTTGGAACAAAAATATAAAATTTAAGTGATTGTGTGCATAAAACAAGCAAAAACAAATCTGCCAATGGGGTAAGCAAATTTTTCTTGAATTTAGTGTTTAAGAAAAATGTTCAAGATTTTTTTGTTTACCCCATTGGCAGATTTTTTTACTATGTCATATTGTTCATAGTAATTTTCTCTTCATTTTAGATCAGAAAGCAATAAAGGAGGAAATTTCACAACTCAATGAAATGGAGGAGAATCCTCATCATTTGATACCCAAAGAAGAATCTCTGAGCTGCTCGATTACTGTAAGGAATTTGTCACCTAAAAGGAACAACATTACAGAAACCCCTTACAGATGTGATCAGTGTGGAAAGACCTTCAAGAATAAATGGGACCATAATGTTCACATGAGAATTCACACTGGAGAAAAACCTTACAGATGTGATCATTGTGGAAAGAACTTCATTTGTAAGTCTGACCTTAATGGGGACATGAGAATTCACACTGGAGAAAAGCTTTACACATGTGATCAGTGTGGAAAGAGTTTTAAGAATAAATGGCGCCTTACTGAGCACACAAGAACCCACACTGGAGAAAAACCTTACAGCTGTGATCAGTGTGGAAAGAGTTTTATTTGTAAGTCTTACCTTAATGTGCACATGAAAATTCACACTGGAGAAAAGCCTTACAGATGTGATCAGTGTGGAAAGAGCTTCAAGAAAAAATATAATCTTTATGTTCACATGAAAATCCACAGGGGAGAAAAACTTAACAGCTGTGGTCAGTGTGGAAAGAGTTTCATTTGGAAGTCTGATCTTAATGTGCACATGAAAATTCACACAGGAGAAAAACCTTACAACTGTGCTCAGTGTGGAAAGAGTTTTAGTCGAAAGTCTGACTTTAATGTGCACATAAAAATTCACACTGGTGAAAAACCTCACAGCTGTGCTCAGTGTGGAAAAACCTTCACTCGCAAGTTTAGCCTTAATGTTCACAAGAGAATTCACACTGGAGAAAAACCTTACAGATGTGATCAGTGTGGAAAGAGTTTCATTTGTAGGCCTGACCTTAATGTGCACATGAAAATTCACACGGGAGAAAAACCTTACAACTGTGCTCAGTGTGGAAAGAGTTTTAGTCGGAAGTCTGACCATAATGTGCACATAAAAATTCACACTGGTGAAAAACCTCACAGCTGTGCTCAGTGTGGAAAAACCTTCACTCGCAAGTTTAGCCTTAATGTTCACAAGAGAATTCACACTGGAGAAAAATGATCAATGTGGAAAAACATAAAGAATAAATACCATCTTTCTGAGCACATGAAAATCCACAATGGAGAAAAACCTTACAGGTGTGATCAGTGTGGAAAGAGTTTTATTCTTAAAGCAACACTAAAGAGTTTTTGCTCTTTGCTCCCCCTACAGGTTGAAAAGGGAATTGTCCATTATCACTGTTGTAAATAATTTAGCCTACTGCAGCATAGCTTGCTCTGATTGGATTGTAGGTCTGCCGTAAAGCAAGTTTTTGTAGTTTTCACTACAACTACAGGACCGCGACCCGACGGTTGTAAACTTCTTTAGTGCAGTTTTGGCCAATAGAGGGCTGCAAAGCGAATGTGAAAGTGCCTGTTACCCTGTTTCGAGTGGATGAACGACAGAAACTATCTTGGAAACGTTATTTTAAGGTAAAAAAACTCTTTGGTGTTGCTTTAAGGTTAATCTCAACAAACACATGATTATTCACACTGGAGAAACGGCGTTAACTCTTTCCCCTCGAGCGTGTCCGGAAAGACAGAAATACTCGTCATTGGCAGGGAAGCGTTTTCTTATAATTGACGAGTAAACTCGTCAGTTAGCCTCTTGACATTTAGAAAAAACGTTTAGTTGACAGAATCCATTAACGGTCTGAAATGCTCATTTACAATAAAACACATCAGGGCGGTTCCAGACCCTTTTAGGGGGGCTTCAACCACAATGTCTATCATCTTAGCCAGTTTGCTTTTTAAAGATAGATAGATATGTTTTTTTTAAGTCCAAACACTACAGGCAAAATAGCCATTTTTGAGCATACTGCTCAAGTTTCAGATTTGGGGTTATTTTGCTTCTATAACATGTCTAAGTTAACACTGATAATATTAACATTTCTAAATCACACATTAAAGGTGCTGCAAATCAGTAGTATTTTTCTTGTTTTATACTGGTGTCTGAGGTCGTCTTATGATATATTAGCATGATTTTTACATTTATAAAAACTCAAAAGCAATACATCATAGGTTGGACGTGACGAGACACGAAAATTGGGTCCGCGAGACGAGGCAAGATGTTTACACTTTTTTACAAATAAAATGTTGTTAAAATAAAAATACATTTTTTAAACAAAAGTTATCTCAATATCTTGTTTTTTTTAATCATGTTTAAAAGGCACATTTAATGAGCTTCTGACGCATGATATTGACGTCAGTCCGAAATCGCTCACTCATTTTCATTTGCTTCTTCCCCATATAGTGGACTCAATTGTAATTCCCCATATAGGGAATAGTGAATTAGTGAACGAGGGAACGGTTTCAGACATAGCTATAGTCATGATACATGTTATTAGCCCCTAAAATATGTTGTTCCAAAACATGGCTTTGAATTTTCCATTTAGGAATTAAAGGGGTCATGTATGATTTATGTTAATCATGTTTATTACACGGCTCTCTGGAATGCTTGATTCTGATTGGTCAGTTGAGACATTTGCAGGTTCGTTCGTTTCAAATAATAACCGCTCCAAAGTAATAACGCATAGCCGGACTACTTGCACGAGTAAAATCGCTCCGCGCCAATAAAGATCAATAAAGATTACTGTCTGTTTGGCGCCATCTTGTGACAAACACTGGACAACCACGACAAGAGACAGACAGCTTACTGAGACTGAACTTGACAAAATAGAGCATGACAGCTACAAAGCCAACACACACAAAAATACAGAATAGGCATTAAAACTTCTCAAAGACTGGCTAAAAGAGAAAAAATGGAGACAGACAAGTATGAAGCAGAGGATCTTAATAAGGTATTACGATCATTTTATGCATCTGTGCAAAGTTTCGTGGAAGGATAAAAATGTTAATTTAAAACAAATATGCCAATAAAATGTTCCAAATTCATATTCATGTCCAGTTTTTTTTCTTATGTGGCAAGTAGCCGTGTAATAAGCGGGATAATGTAGAGGCAGCCGGTAGTTATTGGGAAATAAGCCCCGACAGTGTGATCAGGACCCGACGCGAAGCGGACATTATCCCTTACTTTAACATTTTAAATACCTCGTGTGCTGTACGTGCAAGTGCAGATTCCACATGTAAATCGCGCGGATCCTCTGCTCTTCAGTTATTTACCTGACTGAACTTTTAACTAAAACTCTGTGAACGGTTTCTCCTTTAAACGCATAAATACAGTGTTGGATATTGCTCTTGGTTGCCCAATTATGATAAATAACTGTGGTAAATTGTAGGGATGAGTCCAGTGCACTGATCTATATAAATGACTGGATTGCGCATAGAACGCTTAACGTAACAGCGTGAGGTGAAGCCAGCGCAGAGTTCGAGCCGCCATCTTGGTATACCCAACTGGCAGAGGGCGTCATTAACTTCCATTCAAAATCATGTGTTAAATTCACCCGCTTTACAGCGTATCAGTCACGCAAGATTATTTTTAGGATATGTGTACGTAAACTAACTGTTAATTCTGGTGTTATTTGCAATGTTTATGTTTTAATCGGGCAGGAAAAATATTTATAAAAAACCGTTAAGGTGAGTGTGTCTGCTGCGTTCTGTTAATGACACGGGTATAAATAAAGTTTTTATTGACATTCAGCTACACGGTCAGCGTTATTTCTCTAAATAAGTTTAGGTAACTTGTGAGTTTAGATAACATAAAACCAGCAAATTATTGCATGCACATACGGTACAAAGTATGATTATTTATTCAGATTTCAGAATGAGCACGTTTGTCATTAATACTAAATATGCTGCGGTCTGTCTGCTGTTCTGATACTGTAATGAAGATGAATGTATAACTGATTAAAAACGAAAATGTACAACTTTCAGTAAATACCTATTTACATCGTAAGGACGTTTGTGTTTTAATAATGTACAGCAGGGGTCTTCAACGTTTTTTGGGTCGCGGACCCCTTAGATGAAAGAGGCATGGAGCAGGGACCCCCTAATACTAAATGTGTAAAACTGAGATATTTAAGTAAGCAGTAAGGTACGAGAGGCTGCCTTTTCGTATTAGGCACAAGTTACGCAAAGTGGAGTAAAGTACAACTGATGACCAATCAGAATCAAGGACTGGAACTGTTTTATATATAGAAACAAACCATATTGTCACACAGCCATGATACTATATTAACATGCATCATTTTTTTGTTAAAGTAGAGGTTTTTTTATATTAATATAATAATAATAAAAATAAAATAATATTATTTTAAGGTATTTGCAGTGTAATATATTTTCATTTTACTGTGAATTAGACAAGGGCTTTCAGTTTATAAAGATGACTGATCATGGTGAATGGCACAAAGACTCTATTCTGCTGGGGATAGACGTTGTGCTACTTTATAATTTTGAGGTCTGCTGCCTTGCTCGTGTATCATCATTGTCACCGGTTTGAGTAACGCATTTCTGCATAGCTTCATATCAGACTCAGGAGAACAACATGCAACGAGTCCGCGCGCATCTCTTTGGGGCAACTTTTTGAGAGGCGGATTTCAACCTGACTATGAATCTTGCACAAAGCACCATAACGGCGTGTGTTTCATTCATTTTTAAATGCGAGCGATAGTTTTGTCACAGTTGAAAATGCAGACGCGGTGTGGTGTCATTTGCCTGTTGAATTAGCGCTTTAAATCTGAACCGCGTGAAACAGCCATCCAAGTTCAGAAATATATATGAGACATGTCGCAATGATTCTAAAATGACATTCTGAAAGAAAGACACACATAAGATTTACCTGTTTTATGATTACATTTCTGTCGCTACTGCTGCTTTCTGAGTGGACATTTATAATCCAGATATTTTATTTTGGTCCGCTGGCTAAACTGAACGCGCGCCTTCAAACCTATGCGGCCACGCACGTGCACAACTTAAAGGGGACATGTAATGTTTTGTACATGTATTTTAAATTTTTTACCAAAAAATTGCTTGTAGTTAAACATCATTTGGCGGACCAACTGCAGTTCCGTCACGGACCCCCTGGGGGCCGCGGACCCCCGGTTGAAGACCCATGATGTACAGGGTTACTAAAGATATAAAAACAAAGACTAGTAAAGTGATGTTTTATCATTAAAATCTGATCGCGTCAATTGATTTAATAGAATGTTTGGGTATACCAGGATGGCGGCGCGGTGGCTTCACAGTTGTGATGTCATGCGCGGTCCAGTCATTTATATAGATCAGTGGTCCAGATTTTGTTTATTTGTGCGTACTTCTTTGTTAGTCAATTTCTCTTTGGAAATTAAAGATGTCTTATTTGGCTGTTATAACTCTGATAAAAATGTAAAAGACAAGTATTTTCTTGTAAACTTATTTATGTTTCTAGCCAAGTTTTTTGTACACAAGTGTAAATTTTTATCTGTCAGACCTCTTTTTATTATTTTCTGCAATGACCTGAAATCTTATTTGGGTACTATCTCTTCTTCCAACAATGCCAAAGCTTTAAAGTCAGTTACGTTGTGCTCAAAGTACAATATTTATTCTTTTCTATGAAAACCCAAGTATCTTAAGGCACTTTTATATTTTGATCTTATATTAAATTTTATTTTCCCCTGGCTTAATTTTATGTTATATTATTATTTTTGTTATTTTTTATTTATTTATTTTTATTATTACTTTTTTTTTATTTTTATTTATTATTATTGTATTTTTTTTGTGTCTATTTCAATTGTTCTTCACTGTATTGTTTATAATTGTTTTTATTGTTGAATTTGTATTTGCTGCTATGTTTCTTCAATTAAAAAAAAAAAAAAGATCAGTGGTCCAGTGTGTAACTATGGTAAACGACTGTTGTCAAGCAACTGCTGCTGCGTCATCCTCCCGTCCAGCAGATCGCGCAAATTCACCGCGTGTTACATAAAACAACAGAAGAAGAAGACGATACACAATTTGAACAGCAGAAGTAAGTGTTGTGTTGTTTTTGCTGTTCTCTTTTTGTGTGTAAGATATTTTTGCAGTCAGGAAAGTTTTGTTTCTTGATTTTCAAAGCTGCAGTCGTTTATAATCCGATTGAAATGATGTTTTTTTGTGAATATTATAATAGTGATGTTTTTGTGTTCAGGTGTTCATCATGAGAGATCAGATGGATGTGATGTGCAGTAAATCAGTAGGAACTGATCTGTCCATGCTGGATATTGATGATATGATGACAGAAATCTCTCAGCTGAAGAAAGAGGTGGCGTTACTGGAGTCAAAGCTCAGACAGAGAGATGAACTCAACACAAAGGTTTGTATAAATTAAAACATTTAAACACTTTTTTCCAACTTCTTTTTGATATGTGTTGTTTTAGGTGCTGTACATAGTGAATATCTTTACTTGGGTCAATACAAGTGTGGATGAAAGTGTTTTTTGTTTTAATATGCATTAAAATCTTTTTGTTTGCTGGATCTTTTACTATTGAGTAGTTATTTCAAGTATAAAACTTCTGTCATTTGGTTTCATTTCTTTATGTATGAATGTTACATTGACCTTCACATTAGTTAAATGTATTAAAGCTCTGTATTTTTTTCTCTGTTTGTTTTAATGTTATTTTCAGGATGTATCTGGTGTCTCTCTGTGTGGCTTTACTGATCAAACATCTACAGATCTTCTGGTTTCTGTCTGTAATGAAGACCAGAAGACATCAGTGAATCTGCTGGACTGTGGGATAGAAGTGAAACAAGAAGACACAGAAGCAGATGAAGATGATTTGATTTATTCAGGTATGTGGGGTAATGGGGTAAGCACATTTTTCTTGAATTTAGTTTTTAAAGGAGCATTTCACCCGTAGAAACATTAATCTTTATTAAAAGTGTGTCATATTTGTAGTGGAAATGTAACATACATTTAGAATTTGGTGCCTATTTGACAGAGAAAAGGGGTGTTTGTAGTCTTACTCCCTCAACAAAGATATTGCACTTCCTTCTTTCAATGATGCAAAATGATGATTTTTACATCATTGAAAGAAGGAAGTGCAACACTAAAGTCTGTATTTCTCCTGTCTCAGCGACAACTGAGAAAATGGATGCATGATCATTCAAAAACATGACTGGGGTTCTAACTATACAAAGCTAAATGCAAATGGGTGAAGTGTCCCTTTAAGAATAATGTTCAAGATTTTTTTGATTACCCCATTGGCAGATTTATTTTTTGCTTGTTTTATGCAAAAAATCACTTAAATTTTATATTGTCGGTCTAAAAACAAGACTTATTTTCTTGGGTCGTATTTCTCATCAAGAAAAAGCATCTTAATTTAAGAATTTTTAGAAATTTTTACTGAAAACAAGACAAAAATCCTAAGAATTTTTTTTCTTGAAAATCATTTTTTGCAGTGCAATCATCAGCATATCTACTCATTAATCACATTAAATTATCAAACAAAGCTTTTGCGGAACAAAGATTAGTTTTAGAGGTGGCAAAAAAATGCAGAAAGAAACTTGTATGTGTTATCCCTTATTGTTTGCAAATTTTAACATAAAATACAGGAAACTATAATTGCAGTTTCAAAAATGCTTGTATATTTTTTACTATGTCATATTGTTCATAATAATTTTCTCTTCATTTTAGATTTGAAAGTGATAAAGGAGGAAATTTCACAACTCAATGAGATGGAGGAGAAACCTCATCATTTGTTACCCAAGGAAGAATCTCTGAGCTGCTCGATTACTGTAAGGAATTTGTCACCTAAAAGGAACAACATTACAGAAACCCCTTACAGATGTGATCAGTGTGGAAAGACCTTCAAGAATAAATGGGACCATAATGTTCACATGAGAATTCACACTGGAGAAAAACCTTACAGCTGTGATCAGTGTGGAAAGAGTTTTATTTGTAAGTCTTACCTTAATGTGCACATGAAAATTCACACGGGACAAAAACCTCACACATGTGATCAGTGTGGAAAGGGTTTTATTCGTAAGTCTGACCTTAATGTGCACATGAAAATTCACACGGGAGAAAAACCTCACACATGTGATCAGTGTGGAAAGAGCTTCAAGAAAAAATTTAATCTTTATGTTCACAAGAGAATTCACACTGGAGAAAAACCTTACAGATGTGATCAGTGTGGAAAGAGTTTCATTTGTAAGTCTGATCTTAATGTGCACCTGAAAATTCACACGGGAGAAAAACCTTACAACTGTGCTCAGTGTGGAAAGAGTTTTATTCGTAAGTCTGACCTTAATGTGCACATAAAAACTCACACTGGTGAAAAACCTTACCGCTGTGCTCAGTGTGGAAAAACCTTCACTCGCAAGTTTAGCCTTAATGTTCACAAGAGAATTCACACTGGAGAAAAATGATCAATGTGGAAAAACCTTAAAGAATAAATACCATCTTTCTGAGCACATGAAAATCCACAATGGAGAAAAACCTTACAGATGTGATCAGTGTGGAAAGAGTTTTATTCTTAAAGCAACACTAAAGAGTCTTTGCTCTTTGCTCCCCCTACAGGTTGGAAGGGGAATGCGTGTCCAGAAAGACAGAAATACTCGTCATTGGCAGGGAAGCGTTTTCTTATAATTGACGAGTTAACTCATCAGTTAGCCTCTTGACATTTAAAAAAAATGTTTTGTTGACAGAATCCATTAACGGTCTGAAATGCTCATTTACAATAAAACACATCAGGGCGTTTCCAGACCCTTTTTAGGGGGACTTCAATCACAATGTCTGTCATCTTAGCCAGTTTGCTTTTTAAAGATAGATATGTTTTTTTTTTAAGGCCAAACACTACAGGCAAAATAGCCATTTTTGAGCATACTGCTCAAGTTTCAGATTTGGGGTTATTTTGCTTCTATAACATGTCTAAGTTAACACTGATAATATTAACATTTCTAAATCACACATTAAAGGTGCTGCAAATCAGTAGTATTTTTCTTGTTTTATACTGGTGTCTGAGGTCGTCTTATGATATGTTAGCATGGTTTTTACATTTATAAAAACTCAAAAGCAATTCATCATAGGTTGGACGTGACGAGACACGAAAATTGGGTCCGCGAGACGAGGCAAGATGTTTACACTTTTTTACACATAAAATGTTGTTAAAATAAAAATACTTTTTTTAAACAAAAGTTATCTCAATATCTTTTTTTTAAATCATGTTTAAAGGCACATTTAATGAGCTTCAAGTTCTGACGCATGATATTGACGTCAGTCCGAAATCACTCACTCATTTTCATTTGCTTCTTCCCTATATATGGGACTCAATTGTAATTCCCCATATAGGGAATAGTGAATGAGTGAACGAGGGAACGGTTTCAGACACAGCTATAGTCATGATACATGTTATTAGCCCCTAAAATATGTTGTTCCAAAACATGGCTTTGAATTTTTCCATTTAGGAATTAAAGGGGTCATGTATGATTTATGTTAATCATGTTTATAATCAGTACAGGTTGATGTTATTAGGTTTATGAATCGGACTATGCATGCTGTTGTGATTTACCTGGAAAGTAAAAAATGATATATATCTGTATGGTGAACGTGATTTCACCAAGTAGGATATGATCCTGGATCAACATCATTGTTGGTCCTGGATCAACATTTTCATTAACCAATCAGATTGAAGGATTAGGATTAGGGTGTATGTTAGATTTAGGTTTAGGATTGGGTTAGGGGCTTTTGAGAAATACTCCTGAAACTATTATTTCACACTCATTTGAGGGTTTAAAAATGCTTAGGGTTTGAGTAAAGGGTAGGTTGGGGTATCTTTGATTAAAATGTTGATCCAGGATCAACAAAAAAAGGATATAGTATACATAAACTTTGACTATATATAATTCAAGATACACAATAATAATGGCCATTTAATAATACTGGTCCCAATTTGGTCCCAACCCCATCATGGGCTAAGATGAAATCCTAGAAATCCCCCCAAAAAATTCTTAGATCCACCCCAACAGATCACTATGCAGGACGCAAGACTAAAACTTGCTCGAAGACAAGAATACAGCGAACGCCAAATCAATCATGCACAAC
This sequence comes from Misgurnus anguillicaudatus, assembly GCF_027580225.2. NCBI lineage: Eukaryota > Metazoa > Chordata > Actinopteri > Cypriniformes > Cobitidae > Misgurnus > Misgurnus anguillicaudatus. The sequence continues at coordinate 28,123,259 of NC_073349.2, read as the reverse complement.
ATCCATGTAGCATTTCACAGCATAAATTGCAGACTAAGGCCATTATTACATTTCTTTGTAAAAATGAGAGAAAATGAAGGTTATTTAGTGATGTATATAGGATAGGCGTAGTAAGAATATGCTTCACCCTACACGGTCATTATGTATATATAAACTTGTTTTTTGGAGGGATAATTATGTACTGAATACTGAAAATAATAAAAATATGCTGTAACATCGAACATTCAGTATGGTTAAGTCATTTACAGGCTACTTTCCAGCTTTACACAATCTCACTCAAATAACACAAGTAACAATGGGTTTAAATGATTTGCTCGGTCATTGTACACCAGCACAATGTTGAATGAAATTCCCATCTAGTGAAAACATTCATGTTATTTCTTCTTCAGTCCATAATGGTCTTTTGGATTTGGAATGGATTTTTTAATCGAAGATAAAGAACAAATGCCTCACAGCAAATCTGCGAAAGCGAGAAAACGGGGGGGGAAAGTGTTCTGTCACACCCCACGTGCCATTTTATTTATTTTGCTCAAAGCCAGTGATGTCACAGTCACACCAAAACACTTCCTAAACACAGGGTTCATTCAAGCCATTAATCACCAGTTAGGGCCCAAACAAGCTGTTGCCTAGCAAGCGAGGAAATACTACAAAATGACGTCTATTTATTTGAAGGCAATGGGTTACACAGGGCCTTGGAATCTGATACCATTGAAGGCCCAAAGTTCTGCTCATTTCAACTTTCTTGAATGATCTGGCTTTTCAAGTCTATGTACACTAGTCAACATTTGAAGTGGGTCAAAACCTTTCATAAAAGTAGTTTTAAAACCAATACCCAATACAAATTTTTGTCTTAGGACAACTTTTATTAACTTTTTTGATCCACTTCAAATGTTGACTAGTATATATAAATGAAGTACTGAAACTAATGTGAACTTAATTATTACTATTTTTATTCAGTTTGGAGATATAAATAGAGCAGGTGCTCCTTTAAAAAATGATCCCAGTCAACATTAGGATTTAAAGGAATATTCCATTTTCTTGAAAGAAAAATCCAGATAATTTGCTCACCACCATGTCATCCAAAATGTTGATGTCTTTCTTTGTTCAGTCTAGGGGAGGTTGTGTTTTTTGGGGAGAGCATTGCAGGATTTTTCTCATTTTTATGGACTTTAATAGACACCAACAATTAATACTTAACACTTAACAGTTTTTTTCAACGGAGTTTCAAGGGACTATAAACGATCCCAAACAAGGCATAAGGGTCTTATCTAGCGAAACGATTGTCATTTTTGACAATAAAAATAGCAAATGTCCACTTTTAAAGCACAACTTCTCGTTTAGATCCAGTCGTCATGCGCTAGCGTGACTTGATGCTATACGTCATCACTTCAAGAGGTCACAGAGGACGAACGCGAAATTCCACCCCAGTGTTTACAAGTGTGGTGAAAGAGGACCGTTCCGACGTTGTTGTATTTCAACTGATACTAATTAATGTCTTTGTGTCAGTTTATTGTTTAAAATGGTCCGCAAATGTCCGTTTTATATATGTAACACGTGACCTTCCTACGTCACTACGCATTTACGTTAGGTCGCGCTGGACCTGACCTAAACGAAAAGTTGTGGTTTAAGTGTATATTTGTTATTTTTATTGTCAAAAATGACATTCGTTTTGCTAGATAAGACCCTTATGCCTCGTTTGGGATTGTTTATAGTCCTTTGAAACTCCGTTGAAAAAAACTGTTAAGTGTTGAGTTAAGTATTAATTGTTGGTGTCTATTAAAGTCCATTAAAATGAGAAAAATCCTGCAATGTTTTCCTCAAAAAACATAATTTCTTCTCGACTGAACAAAGAAAGACATCAACATTTTGGATGACATTGTGGTGAGTAAATTATCTGGATTTTTCTTTTAAGAAAATGGAATATTCCTTTAATGGTACATTTAAAATGCTAATTTGAGTACTGAACACCTGCAGCATTCCAAATTTTAGTAATAAGGCTGCAGTAAGTGATATTTTAGTGATAATTATTTTCCTATTATTTCTTTTAAAAGATTTTTTGTGTTGACCAGTTTTTGTCATTCCATACCTGTATGATTTTATACTGTTTATATAATACATTGTTTAAATGTTATAATAAAATCTAACCTTTATAAATAAAAGTTCTTCATAAAAGTTATGTGTCCATTTTTTATGTAACATAAGTGTAAATAAAACAACAACCACTTAATTCAATGAAAATATCGAATAATTGAAAGCATAACTTACTGCATTTAAAGGACATGTGTGGGTTTGACTGCAATTTGTTGTTGATGAAGAAAAACTTAAAGAAATTTGTGAAAAACAATTTAATGAATTAACAAAAATAACTTGGTAAATTTAATGATGAAACAATAAGTCATATTTTATTACTTGCTTATTAAAACATTTTAAATACCTGGTGTGCTGTAAACATGCACGTGCAGATTCCACATGTAAATCGCGCGAATCCTGTGCTTTTCTTTTAATCACCTGACTGAACTTTTAACTAAAACACAAACTCTGTGAACGGTTTCTCCTTTTAACGAATATATACAGTGTTTGACTTTCTCTTGGTTGCCCCATTATCATAACATTGTCAAGCTGTTGCGTCACACTCCTGTCCAGCAGATGGCGCAAACTCGCCGCGTGTTACATAAAACAAAAGACCAAGAAGAAAAACTCACGAGCAGGAGCAGCTGTGTGTTGTGGTGTTGTTGCTTTTTTATTGTGTGCGAACGAAGTTTCATTCTCGTTTACTGTAAGTAAATTTCTGTTTTTTTACCAGGCACTTTTATGTTTTCAGAGTTATTTCTGACTTCAGGAAAGTTTTGTTTCTTGATTTAACAAAGCTGCAGTCGTTTATAATCCTATTGAAATGATGTTTTTGTGTGAATATTATAATGGTGATGTGTTTGTGTTCGTGTTCAGATGTTCATCATGAGAGATCAGATGGATGTGATGTGCTGTAAATCAGTAGGAACTGATCTGTCCATGCTGGATATTGATGATATGATGACAGAAATCTCTCAGCTGAAGAAAGAGGTGGCATTACTGGAGTCAAAGCTCAGACAGAGAGATGAACTCAACACAAAGGTTTGTATAAGTTAACAAGTTTTGTATAAGTTAACAAGTTTCATCAAGTCTTAAATTAGACTTGGTGAAACGTGCAGAAACGCACAAATCCAATATATTGTTACATCGCATTTTATTTCTCAACTTCCTTTTTAAATTGAATGTGTAAACGACTTTTACAACTATAATAAGTGCATTTTGACATTATTTTGTTTTAAATGTCCGCTCCTTAATTTGCTTGTATTAGCAAGCTGTCTGAAGCCTTGAGATGTGGACAACTTATTAAACAATGCGTGAGTAAAGTATTGAAATCTGAAATATTTAAATTGGCCAATCGGGCCAGTGACTGTTGCGTCGCTGCTCACAACACACATTCACTGTAGATGTGAGTGTTTTTATTTTATTTTGCATTAAAATCTTTTTGTTTGCTGCATCTTTTACTATTGAGTAGTTCTTTCAGGTATAAAACTTCTGTCATTTGGTTTGATTTCTTTATCTATGATTGTTACATTGACCTTCACATTATTTTAAATGTATCAAAGCTCTTTATTTTATTCTCTGCTTGTTATAATGTTATTTCCAGGATGTATCTGGTGTCTCTCTCTGTGGCTTTACTGATCAAACATCTACAGATCTTCTGGTTTCTGTCTGTAATGAAGACCAGAAGACATCAGTGAATCTGCTGGACTGTGGGATAGAAGTGAAACAAGATGACACAGAAGCAGATGAAAGTGATTTAATTTATTCAGGTATGTACAGTTTTTTAAATCAAAATTAAGAGACAATTAATAAGTTCAGTGTTGGACGGATCAGTTGTTTCAGTCTTTTATTAAAATGAATCCTTTTTCAAATGGGCCATGTGTTCCTGAATCTGACAAATTTCAGCTGGGCATCGCAAAACATTCCTTACTGGATAGGATTTGGTCTTCCAACCACTAATTTATGCAAGGAAAAGAGAGAGAGAGAGAGAGCGGCCGTTTCTCGATATGCATTCTTGTCTGTACTTGTGTTCTTGTAAAACGTCATCATCAGTCGCGGTCCAACTACTGTTCCAAATCAAAGTTTGCATCAAGCCAAGTTCACATAACATCCCTGTCAGGAGGTGACTTGTTCATAATGATTTTCTCTGTTCGTTTTAGATCAGAAAGCGGTAAAGGAGGAGCTCAGTGAAATTGAGGAGAATTCTCATCATTTGATATCCAAGGAAGAATCTCTGAGCTGCTCGATTACTGTGAGGAATTTTTCACCTAAAAGAAAAAACAAGCAAAAGGCAACAGCCAAGGATGCTATTATTTGCCCTCAGTGCGGAAAGACTTTCCCCTATAAATGTAAACTTATTGAGCACATGAGTGTTCACACTGGAGAAAAACCTTACAGGTGTGATCAGTGTGGAAAGAACTTCAAGAATAAATGGAACCTTTATGTTCACATGAGAGTCCACACTGGAAAAGAGCCTTACAGATGTGATCAGTGTGGAAGAAGTTTCAATAATATAGGTCACCTTAATTACCACACGAGAACCCACACTGGAGAAAAGCCCTACAGATGTGATCAGTGTGGAAGAAGTTTCAATGATAAAGGTCACCTTAAAAACCATACGAGAACCCACACTGGAGAAAAACCTTACAGCTGTGATCAGTGTGAAAAAAGTTTTTATAATAAATGTCACCTTAATTACCACACGAGAACCCACACTGGAGAAAACCGTTACAGATGTGATCAGTGTGAAAAGAGTTATATTCGTAAGTTCGATCTCAAGAGGCACATGAGCATTCACACTGGAGACCGGCCTTAAAAAGCCGCTACACTGATTTTTACAGTTAAATCGTTCAGATGCAAAATCAATAAAAAAAATGCCACCTCAGTCAGAAAAGAGATAATGATATTAATCAAATGCTCATTTACAAGAAAACACGTCAGGGTGGTTCCAGACCCTTTTTTTATAAAGTTTAAACTCTGATATGTTGTTAAATTGAAATAACATTTTTGAACATAAGTTTTCTCAAAATCTTAATTTTTTTGGCATATGTAAAGGCAACTTGAATAAGCTTGTGTGCTATTTTCATATTAAAACAAACTTTCAAAGAAAACTAGAAAATATTTGTAAAAATGTATATAATCTATTGGTAAAGTTTCATGACTCTTTAAAAAATCCCCCTGTTCACCTGTAGTGTAGTAGACTTACTTTGTCATACTCAATTCTAGTCAGAATTTGAGTCTGATACCGCTCCATTGATCTATAATTATGAGGCGTGTCTCAACCGAAAAATGACTCTGCACTCAATAGGATAGACCTATGACCAATCAGAGTGACGGAGTGTGTGATGTATGTTGAAATTACGTCTTTTGCAGCCTGACCGAACTGCTAGTTATTTCGCTACAATGACACTGTGATTATACTAAGTCTGAGTTAGCGAACGTACAACATTTCATTTATATCACAACATTAAGTATTTACTAAGTCATACAGTCAGACTATCTCTTACCATTTGTACATTAGTTGAACTTCATCCATCCACGACGATACCCATTACGTTTGCTTGAAAAATATCGGCGCCTAGCATGTCCCTCCACTTATTCAGCAGCCACCCCTAATTATATCCATCTCGTCGTGCACGCCGAGTTGCATCACCGTGATACCCATTTCCGGTGCTTCTTTATATTGGTCCTCCATAAGTGCGACCAACTTTTGCCGAATCCCGTAGGAAGGACGTCAAAAACATCTCTCCGATCAACAAATGCCTTGATCGCGTTTCTCAGTTGCTCTTTTAAAATCAATGCTCTGTCAATACCTTTTAGAACAGACTCAATGTCAGCTGAATTCTACAGTGGCAGCCATTTTGTTGTAAATAGATTCAACACATGTGCTCTTTGGTGACGTGGTACGTTACTGTTGATCATCTGTTCATTATCGTATAAACCCGCCCTGACAATTTGATTGGTCGACCAGCTTTGGGTCTCGCATAGTAGCTCCTCAACGAAGAAACCCCAGACCGATCTTCCCGTCCTTTAAAATCTTGTGGGCGGGGCTAAGATTGGCTGGCACCCAGGCTAGTAGAGTATCGAGAGAGCAAACAGGTGGAGAAAGAGTTATTGGCCAATCACACCAAATGCAACCATCGATGCAGCTGTCCTGTCAATCAAATATTGAAGGGTGAGCTCTCTTGCTGTTAAATGTCATATTAGCAAAAACTTTAAAAAGAGGGCGCTTGCTCTGACCTTGTTTGAGGGTGAGAGGTGCACAAACATGCAGGAGAGAGTGCGTGACACCAGTCCGGTTGTTCCAAGCAATTGTAAACGAAAGGCATGCCTCTCCCCTCATTCGATTGGACAATGGAAAGACGCAAATGACGTTGGGCGCTTTACCATTCTCAGCGCTCCCTCAAAAACGCAAGGTGTCTGCGTGCATAAACAGCACACATCATGCTCACTGCCCATAGAAAATCATTCAAAAAAGGCGCCTGCAACTGCCATAAACGCATTCGGTGTGATCGACCCCTTAAGGTACATTCACATTATAAGCGACTACAAAAGAGGCGTTACTATATCTGGTTGTCATAAACAAATGAGTACCGTCCACTCCAGTAACTGACGAGAGACGGAAGACGTGAACTCCACTGCTTCGTTCTCATTGGTAGTCGCTCCCGAAAGTCGCTCATAATTTGCATAAAGTTAAATATTTCTCAACTTTGTCGTGCGACTAGACATGCCCCATCCTGTCGCCAACCGTCAATGATGCTCGTGTCTCCAGGAGGCAAGTTTTCATGGAAATCAATGAGATTGCGTCGCTCTGGTAAGCGAAGGTAAGATTACATTGAAATTAATCACCCAAATCAATCATGCACAACATTCATGTCACATTTCACATCATAAAGTGCAGTCTAAGGTCATCATTACTTTTCTCTGTAAGAAAGAGAAAATTTAGCTTATTTAGTAATAGATATAGGATAGGCGTAGTAAGGAAATGCTCCAGCTTACACCTTTTCCGGTCATTATGTATATATTAATAATGAGAGAGCGGGGTTAATTATGTAAGATGTAAATACTGAAATAAAAATATATATTTTATTTATTATTAGCTTTAAATGTCCATAAATGTTTTATAATGAACTAATAAAAATGTACCTTCTTCATGTGTTCTGCTATGATTTCATTGCTACAAAACAGCATGACGTGCTGTAACATCAAACATTCTGTCTGATTACGTAATTTACAGGCTACTTTCCAGCTTTACACAATCTCACTCAAATAAAACAAGTAACAATGGGTTTGAATGATTCGCCCGGTCATTTTAGCACAATGTTGAATGAAATTCCTATCTAGTGAAAACATTGATGTTATTTGTTCTTCGTCCATAGTGGTCTTTGTGCATGAGATCAGATTTGATTTTCTTATTGAAGATAAAGAACAAAAGCCTCACAGCAAATCTGCAAAAATGTAGGGAAAGTGTCTGTCTTCTGTCACACCCCACGTGCCATTCTATTTATTTTGCTCAAAGCCAGTGATGTCATAAGACACTTCCTAAAGAGTTAATTCAAGCCATTCATCACCGTTAATTCAAGCCATTAATCACCAGTTAGGGCCCAAACAAGCTGTTGCCTAGCAAGTGAGGAAATACTACAAGAGGTCTATTTATCTGAGGGCAAAGGGTTACAAATCTTCAAGTCTACGTATATAAATGATGTAATGAAACTAACGTAAACTTAATTATTACTATTTTTATTCAGTTTGGAGATATAAAAAGAGCAGGTGCCCCTTTAGAAAATGATCGCAGTCAACATTAGGATATAATGGTACACTTAAGAAAGATGCTAATTTGAGTCCTGAACACCTGCAGCATTCCATAGTGATAAGGCAATAAAAAATAATTTTCCTAATATTTCTTGTAAAATATTTTATATATATATAAAGTGTTAGTTTACTAGATTTTGTCAGTCCATACCTGTATGACTTAATTCAGTTTAACATTACAGAAGAATTGTTTTATTTTATATAATACATTTTATAAATGATATAATGAATTGAATTCAAACTTTTATAAATAAAATGTATGTGCTTATATTTAATGTGACATAAATGTAAATAAAACAACTGAAACCATTCAACTCAATGAAAATATCTAATAATTTAAAGCATAACAACATTTTAAGGACAACGTTATATTCAGAATCTGTGGTTTGACTGCAATTTGTTATTCATGAAAAAATGTCCAATATATTGAGTAAAATCGTTAAAAACGACATTTTAACAAAACAATCGAATGAATAAGCTAAAATAACTTTGTAAATCTAATGATAAAACGAGCAGTCATATTTACTGTTTATTACTTGCTTATTAAAACATTTGAAATACCTGAGGTGCTGTAGACATGCACGTGCAGATTCCACATCTTTAGTGCTCAAGGGTGACCGTACTTGGTTGACCCCATTATGATAACTAACTGTGGTACTAGTAAATCGTAGGGATGTGTGTGTAACTATGGTAAATGACTGTGGTCAAGCAGCTGTTGCGTCACACTCCCGTCCAGCAGATGGCGCAAACTCGCCGCGTGTTACAAAAGACGAAGAAGAAAACCTGACGAGCAGCTGGAAGTGTTGTTGTGGTGTTGTTGCAGTTTTATTGTGTGCGAACGAAGTTTTATTCTCGTTTACTGTAAGTAAATTACTGTTTTTTTACAAGACACTTTTATGTTTTCAGAGTTATTTCTGTAGTCAGAAAGGTTTTGTTTCTTGTTTTAACAAACCTGGAGTCGTTTAGAATCCTATTGAAATGATGTTTTTGTGTGAATATTATATTGGTGATGTGTTTGTGTTCAGATGTTCATCATGAGAGATCAGATGGATGTGATGTGCTGTAAATCAGTAGGAACTGATCTGTCCATGCTGGATATTGATGATTTGATGACAGAAATCTCTCAGCTGAAGAAAGAGGTGGCGTTACTGGAGTCAAAGCTCAGACAGAGAGATGAACTCAACACAAAGGTTTGTATAAATTAAAACACTTAAACACTCTTTGTCATCATGATTGAGGTTTGTGTGTTCAGTGTTGATGCTATAGTGAAAGTAAATCATCACAACCTGTTTGTTATAATGTTATTTCCAGGATGTATCTGGTGTCTCTCTCTGTGGCTTTACTGATCAAACATCTACAGATCTTCTGGTTTCTGTCTGTAATGAAGACCAGAAGACATCAGTGAATCTGCTGGACTGTGGGATAGAAGTGAAACAAGAAGACACAGAAGCAGATGAAGGTGATTTGTTTTATTCAGGTATGTACAGTTTTTTTTTTTTATCAAAATTAACAGATATTTCATAAGTTCAGTGTTGGATCGATGTCTAGGACAGTTGTTTCAGTCTTTCATTAAAATTAATCCGTTCAAATTAGTTATTTGTTCCTGAATTGGACAAATCCCCGCTGGGCATCGCAAAAGTTTAGTTTTTCCTTACTGGATAGGATTTGGTCTTCCAACCACCAGTTTGTGCGAGGAAGAGAGAGAGCGAGACAGTGGCCGTTTCTCAATATGCGTTTTTGTCTATACTTGTGTTCTTGTGGACTTGGGCCACGACTGATGACGTTTAACAAGTACTGTTCCAAATCAAAGTTCGCATAAAGCCTAGTTCACATAACATCCCTGGATGTGTTCTTCATCCGCCCATTTTATCGAGGATGCGTCAGGAGGTGACTTGTTCATAATGATTTTCTCTGTTCATTTTAGATCAGAAAGTGGAAAACGAGGAAATTTCACAACTCGATGAAATGGAGGAGAATCCTCATCATTTGATACCCAAAGAAGAATCTCTGAGTTGCTCGATTACTGTGAGGAATTTGTCACCTAAAAGGAACAACAAGCAAAAGGCAACAGCCAAAAATTCTCTTATTTGCCTTCAGTGTGGAAAGACATTTCCCTATAAATATAAACTTATTAAGCACATAAGAATTCACACTAAAGAAAGGCCTTACAGATGTGATCAGTGTGGAAAACGTTTCATGATTAAATGTCACCTTACTGAGCACAAGAGAATCCACACTGGAGAAAAGCCTTACACCTGTGATCAGTGTGAAAAGAGTTTCATTCGTAAGTCGGAACTCAACAGGCACATGAGGATTCACACTAAAGAAAGGCCTTACAGATGTGATTGGTGTGTAAAACGTTTCACGATTAAATGTCACCTTAATGAGCACAAGAGAATCCACACTGGAGAAAAACCCTACAGATGTGATCAGTGTGGAAAAACCTTCACTCGCAAGTCAAGCCTTAATAAGCACATGACAATTCACACTGGGGAAAAGCCTTACAGCTGTGATCGGTGTGGAAAAAGTTTCAGTAATAAATGGCACCTTAATTACCACACGAGAACCCACACAGGAGAAAAACCTTACAGATGTGATCAGTGTGGAAAACATTTCCTGAATAAATGTAACCTTAATGAGCACACGAGAACCCACACTGGAGAAAAGCCCTACAGATGTGATGAGTGTGGAAATACCTTCACTCGCAAGTCAAGCCTTAATAAGCACAAAACAATTCACAATGAGGAAAACCAGACCCGGTACTAGGCTTGCTGGACTTGGGGGGACAGTCAGGATTTTTGGGTGGGCAGCCATTTCTCAACTAAAATGATTCATACACTAAATTGATTGATGTTTCAATCCAATATTATTTTGCATATGTCTTATAATAAAGGGCTATTTCTTCACCCTATCATACATGCTGCTGCAGCAACAACCATAAAATAAGCAAATGCTCCAGCTTACACCTTTTCCCGGTCATTATGTATATATTAATAATGAGAGAGCGGGGTTAATTATGTAAGTTGTAAATACTGAAATAAAAATATATATTTTATTTATTATTAGCTATAAATGTCCATAAATGTTTTATTATGAACTATTAAAAATTGACCTTCTTCATGTGTTCTGCTATGATTTCATCGCTACAAAACAGCATGACGTGCTGTAACATCAAACATTCTGTCTGGTTACGTAATTTACAGGCTACTTTCCAGCTTTACACAATCTCACTCAAATAAAACAAGTAACAATGGGTTTGAATGATTCGCCCGGTCATTTATAGAACAATGTTGAATGAAATTCCTATCTAGTGATAACATTGATATTATTTGTTCTTCGTCCATAGTGGTCTTTGTGCATATAAGATCAGATTTGATTTTCTTATTGAAGATAAAGAACAAATGCCTCACAGCAAATCTGCAAAAATGTAGGGAAAGTGTCTGTCTTCTGTCGCACCCCATGTGCCATTTTATTTATTTTGCTCAAAGCCAGTAATGTCACACCAAGACACTTCCTAATCAAAGGGTTAATTCAAGCCATTCATCACCAGTTAGGGCCCAAACAAGCTGTTGCCAAGCGAGGAAATACTACAAGATGATGTCTATTTATCTGAGGGCAAAGGGTTACAAATCTTTAAGTCTACGTATATAAATGATGTAATGAAACTAACGTAAACATAATTATTACTATTTTTATTCAGTTTGGAGATATAAATAGAGCAGGTGTTGGTACAGACCCAAGCACTGAGAGTATGTTGCGGAGCTTTCAAAACCTCACCAGTTCCAGCCTTACAAGTAGAAATGGGTGAAATGCCGTTGGAATTAAGAAGGGTACATTTGATGGCAAATTATTGGGTTAGTCTGAAAGGGCACAATGACACCCATCCCACAAAAGCAGTATTGAAGGAGTGCTGGGAGAATGATCGAAATGTAAGGGAAAACTTTGGGAGGATTGGAAATAAAATAGCTGAAGAAGATTTAGGTATACTCAATGTGAGATTAAGTCCTACAGTAGTTTTCCCAGCATTAGCCCCATGGAAGATGATGTGGCCAGAGGTAAACTGGTTTGTTTTAGAAGAAAAAAGGAAAGCGAGGGAGGAAATTAATTTAGTGAGTGTATTTAAGAATCGAGTAGGAGAAGAATATGGTAATTTTATTCAGATCTATACAGATCCTGAGACAGAAGGATTTGGAATACCAGGGCAACAGATAGAAATTAGTAGAAGAGCATCGGACAAGTTAGGGGTTTACACTGTAGAAATGTTGACAATATTGGAGGCATTGCGGTGGCTGGAGAAGAAGGGACAGGTAAAGGCGTTGATTTGTTCGGACTCGTCTTCAGTTTTAGGAAGCTTAAGATCGTTTCTATCAAAAAGTAGACAAGATATTCTGTATGATGTATTGCAGCTAAGCACAAATATAGTCAGTAAGGGCAGTCAGGTCAAGTTTATGTGGGTTCCAGCACATGTGGGGATCAGGGGTAATGAGAGGGCAGATAAACTAGCAAAAAGGGCATTATTGAAAGATACTATAGAAATGCAAATTTGCCTTAGCAAATCAGAGGTTAAAAGCATAGTATGGGAGAAAATAAATCAAATGTGGCAGGTAAGGTGGGATAGAGAGGATAGGGGGAGACAGTTATATCAAATTCAGAATAGTGTCAAAGGAAATAGGTTGGTAGCTGGTATGGTAGCTGGTAATTGAAGAGAGGAAATAGTGATAACAAGGTTAAGGTTGGGTCATTGTAGGGCACAGTTTAGGGTACTGATGACTTTTCTGAAGGAGACAGGGCTATATAATAGGATTTGAGATAGTTATAGGGGGGAAAGGAGGGAGGTAATGTAGGATTGAAAATGTGTTTATTTAAAAAAAAATTTGTGTGTATATATGTCATTGAGAAATAGAGAGTAGACCTATTATCAAGTCCATATTCCGGAACAGAGGGGGCGGTAATGCTCCATTAAGCTGGTTGCCAACCGCCGGTAAAAAAAAAAGAAAGAAGAAGAAGACGCTGTTGCGTCACATTTCTGTCCAGCAGATGGCGCAAACCATGCACAAACTCGCCGCGTGTTACATAAAACACAGACGAGGAAGAAAAACTCACGAGAAAAGTACAGGTTGGAAACACCCAGGCAGCATGTAGTTCATCAAAGTGTATATAAATAGCAAACACGAAATGTTTATTAATAGTAGTATTTTTATTATTATTATTATTATTATTTTTTTTTTCACTAAATGTATACAACCAAGTAGTGCTCCATACTCCAATCCAGTAGGTGGCGGTAAATGCACCTTAAGTTGGTTTGCCACCCGCCATTTAAACAACAGAAGAAGAAGAAGAAGAAGAAGAAAAACTCACGAGCAGCTGGAAGTGTTGTGGTGGTGTTGCTTTTTTATTGTGTGCGAACGAAGTTTTATTCTCATTTACTGTAAGTAAATTGCTGTTTTATTTTACCAGACACTTTTATGTTTTCAGAGGTATTTCTGAATTCAGGAAGGTTTTGTTTCTTGATTTAACAAAGCTGCAGTCGTTTATTGAAATGATGTTTTTGTGTGAATATTATATTGGTGATGTGTTTGTGTTCAGATGTTCATCATGAGAGATCAGATGGATGTGATGTGCTGTAAATCAGTAGGAACTGATCTGTCCATGCTGGATATTGATGATTTGATGACAGAAATCTCTCAGCTGAAGAAAGAGGTGGCGTTACTGGAGTCAAAGCTCAGACAGAGAGATGAACTCAACACAAAGGTTTGTATGTACATCCGTGTAGCTAAGCCGATCATCAATGACCACTCCCAGGTTTTTGGCCGTCCTGGAAGGCGTGGTGGTCGACGAGGAACCTAGCTGAATGGAAAGGTTATGCTGAATCTTTGGTTCAGATGATATGACAAGCAGTTCTGTCTTCGCAATGTTAAGCTGGAGATGGTGATCCTTCATCCAGAGTGAGATAAAGGATCTCACTCTGTTTGTTTGTAAAAGTTAAAACACTTAAACACTCTTTGTCATCATGATTGAGGTTTGTGTGTTCAGTGTTGATCCTATAGTGAAAGTACATCATCACAACTGTTTGTTTTAATGTTATTTCTAGGATGTCTCTCTCTGTGGCTTTACTGATCAAACATCTACAGATCTTCTGGTTTCTCCCTGTAATGAAGACCAGAAGACATCAGTGAATCTGCTGGACTGTGAGATAAAAGTAAAGCAAGAAGACACAGATGAAGATTATTTGAATTGTTCAGGTATGTAAGTTTTTGTCTTGGGTTAAAATAATTTTTTTTTGTGGAGGTTGATGAACAAAGTACCTCACCCATGTGTACAAAGGGCTTGCAACTGTTTTATATGTAAACATTTCATTGATAAACGCAAAGTATTTTTAGAAAAACAGTGGTCTTTGTGAAGAGTTTTACAACCTCCTACTAGTGTTGCGCGATGTAAAATCGTCCTATTGTCAGCTTGTGATATCGTTGATACACAATAGTATGTGTATTCAGACCTGATGAAGCCAAAAGAAACAATCACAGACAGATCAAGGTGATTTGATTTATTTGAGAAAAACACAAACACAATTATAGATTCAGAAATTCTCAGTAAATTTTTTTACTGTGTCAAATTCTTTATGATTTTCTCTGTTCATTTCAGATCCGAAACCGGTAAAGGAGGAAATTTCACAACTCAATGAAATGGAGGAGAATCCTCATCATTTGATACCCAAAGAAGAATCTCTGAGCTGCTCGATTACTAGGAGGAGTTTGTCACCTAAAAGAAAAAACAAGCAAAAGGCAAATGCCAAAGATTCTTTTATTTGCCCTCAGTGTGGAAAGACCTTCAAATATAAATGTAAACTTAATGAGCACATGCAAGTCCACAATGGAAAAAAACCTTACAGCTGTGATCAGTGTGGAACGGCCTTCTCTCGCAAGTATAGCCTTCTTGTTCACATGAGAATTCACACTGGAGAAAAACCTTGCAGATGTGATCAGTGTGGAAAGACCTTCACCTATGCATATAAACTTATTGAACACAAGAGAATTCACACTGGAGAAAATCCTCACACATGTGATCAGTGCGGAAAGACCTTCAGGAATAAATGGAACCTTACTGAGCACATGAGAACCCACACTGGAGAAAAACCCTACAGATGTGATGAGTGTGGAAGGACCTTCAAGAATAAATGCTACCTTATTGTTCACACGAGAACCCACACTGGAGAAAAGCCTTATAGCTGCGATCAATGTGGAAGAACCTTCAATCACAAGTCTTGCCTTAATACTCACATAAGAATTCACACTAGAAATGATTCTTACAGCTGTGATCAGTGTGGAAAGACCTTCAAGAATGCATTCTACCTTAATGAACACATGAAAATTCACACTGGAGGAAACCCTTTTAGATGTGATCACTGTGGAAAGGGTTTTATGCGCAAGTACGATCTCAACAGGCACATAAGAATTCACACTGGAGAAAAACCTTTTAGATGTGATCAGTGTGGAAAGGGCTTCACTAATAGATGGCCCCTTAACGAGCACATGAGGTATCACACTGGAGAAAAACCTTACAAATGTGTTCAGTGTGAAAAGAGCTTCATTCGTAAGTACCATCTCAAAAGCCACATGAGAATTCACACTGAAAAAAATCTTTAAGAAGCCCCTACTATGCACACTAGAAATGTGTCAAATATGAGAAAATGATATTAACCGAATGCTCTTGGCATGTATTATATGATCATCAAATACTTTTTCTTCAAATGAGCTTAATCCCAGCATCAGGTCATTCGGAAATACTGGTTTGTAGGCAGAATCCATTAAGAGTCTGATAGAAATGCTCATTTATTAGAAAACACGTCAGGGTTTCAAATCCCAAAGTTCATGCTGAATTGAGTTATCATCTTTTACAGAAATCACTTTGAACTTGTCTAAATTAACTGGTTCTCGCCACGACCATATCCGTTGTTGTGTAAAATGCAAATTATCCAACCTTTGAATCCTAGAATTTTAACCAATTTTATGTGTAATCCTTAAGAATGTTAGAAAGCCGTGTTATGTTGTCATTTTTTTTACTTCAAGTGTTGCTTCAATGCAAAGTATTATAATCACTGAGTTGGGAACATATGCATGACTGCTCTTAAATGCATGTTTAACAAAAAAGAAACATATACGTAAGAAATAATTAACGATGGGCCATTGTATTATAAAAAAATAATGCACACCCAAGGTGGTTACATCGCGGGTGTGCATTATTTTCACATAATTCAAAGGACCAAAGTTAATTATTCCGCTTATACCACAGTGACTACAAACATTGCACTGGTGCCTATTTTTTAAGACATTTGACAGGTTAGCTGTGCGGTTTACAGAAAAAAAAATCAACATCCATGGAACCTTTCTTAGCCAATCAGCATTCAACAGGCAATCTTACTTAAGGTTTTGAGTTTATTAGAGTAAAGTAGAGAGAGATTGATGCATGTATTAGATAGAAATAAAGCATAAGAGAGATATTACCCTTTAATGCATGATTTGCAGACTTGTCGTCGGAGAAGAACATACAGAAGAAGAAACTTCGTTGTATACGTATAATGATATTTGGGGCGTTCCCCAGTAAATGTAAGATCAAAGAATCGAAGGCGTTACAAGGGCCCCTGGATATGATCAAAGACCTTGGACTTGAGACCTTGTCTATAAATTGATGCAGCTGGAGAACTTGAACAGATCTGGATGCCGCCAGCATCTCTGTTGTCTGACAGCCTGACACTCAAATGCTTTTTGAACTTTAGACTTAGTTGTAGACTCTGTATTTTTGTTTCATTTTTACTTTCTTTTTTTATTCAATTCGGGAAAACAAATTGTATGAATAAATTTTATAAAAGACAAGAAGAGGTCTGCGTGCTTGAACTTAGTTCAGAGAAAACATCCACAGGGAAGTCTTCTGCCAGTCTTGTGTGAGTATGATCTAATCTAAGAGTGTTACTTTAATTAAAGTAATGTGATTAGTATACTTAGGGACAACTTAGCAGATTCGACTCTCCTTGCCTACCCTGAATAGAAAGAATAGGCAAAAGGTACATAAGTTCCATACCATAAAACAGCGTAGATGAACACCAGGGGCATCATTAGGCCATTTTGCTATGTTAGATCCGTAAATGAGAATTGCAAGTAGCAACTGCCCCAAAACTGCTTATGTTGGGAAGGAACCTGTGTTTTTTATGACATCAAATTAGGGTTTTCTGACATGTATGGATTTGTGTTTATGCCTGATCTAGAAATTGCACTATTTGGATATTCTGTTTCTTTGTCGGACTATAATGTTTCTGTACAAAGCACCATTACTTATGGAATGATTTTTGCTAAGAGTATAATTTTAAAAGAAAGGTTTGGTATTTTACACTTAAAGCCCTGTTTTCAGATTGTTTATGATAAAATAGAACGGTTTTGACTTAAATTTCGACATATGCGGCTGCCCCGAGAATTTTTGGGTGTTTGTTGTTTTACCTCCCACCTCTACAATGGGTGTATAGGTGCACTGGAACAATCCTTCCAAAAATGCATTAAACTTTCGTTTACAAAGACGTGAAACTCACCGAGTGGTCAGGGGTGTTTACTGATATGCACACACACAAATCGCTGCAAAAAACGCATTCCAACAGGTTTTATCGTAGTTTTTGTCCAACTACATTGACTTGTATTAGATGTGCTATGAGGTACGGTATTACTCCAGCACCGGAAACGGAGTTGTTTGTATTCTTGCAATTAATAAGTGTTTGCATAATATGTGTGTATGTGTACTGTGTGTAGGTAGTATTTATATATAAATTATATTATATATAAACATTAATGTATGCAGTCGTGATTGCCTTTACATTATCCCTTACTTAACACAATTGTCAGCACACTAAGGTTTTAAAAAAATATCACCCCCTCACATGGTGATGCTATTTACCATCCAGTCCCCAAGCTGAAATGAGTTTGACACCCCTGATTTAATAAATATTCTAGTATAGTATGAATGCATAGTGAAATATATCAAAAATATCTTCTGTATAAAGTTTAAACTCTGATATGTTGTTAAAATGAAATAAAATTTTGAACACAAGTTTTCTTAATTTCTTAATTTTAGACTTTAAAAAATATATATTTAATGAGCTTGTGTCCTACTTCATGTGGTGCTAAGCAGACAGCTGGGTGATGTCAAAGAACTGCGAGATTTCTCCAATCGCTATCGCGGTACTTTGATGTCATTCGCCTGGCGGTTTTTGGGGTGCCCCTTCAGGGGCATGACTTATGGCAAAGTAACTGTCCCAGGTTGGTTAATACTACTATTACAATTATATAATTAATTTCCTTTTCTATTTAGGTTAAGCTTGTTTAAAATGTTCAGTCTCAACGTTGGAAATGTGTTTCTTAAATAAATACACCACGCGGGCTGCTCTTTCATGGGAAAAACAGCACGCGCCTCCAGCCTTCAGCTGAACTGACTCAAGCGCACGCACAGCAGAACGTTGTCTGACAGACCACTCGTTTCTCTCAACTTCGTCCCAGTTCAATTTTACAACAACTTATTTTAGTTGCTTAAACAGCATTTAAACTTAAAATTTAGGGTAGTGTCACAGAAACTCGTCTGACGGCAATAACAGCACAGTTTTTAACGTGCAAACAAAGTACTGACAGAAATATTCATCTGATAGGAAATTTCGTTTTATCAGGTAAGGCACGTATTATTTCACAAATACACAAGGTGTTCTTTAACCTTAATTTTTATCGTCTTTATTTAAAGGTTTTATGCAACACATTTGGACTGGTTGATTGCAGCGTTACCATGATAACGAAGAGGACAGTAACTGGTAAATCGTAGGGATTTGTGCCTGTGTAACTATGGTAAATGATTGTTGTCAAGCTGCTGTTGCTTCACGCTTCCGTCCAACAGATGGCGCAAACGCACTTCGTTTTACATAAAACTACAGATGCAGAAGAAAAGTTCACAATACGAGCAGCAGTAAGTGTTGTTTTTGCTTTTTTACCAGACAGTTTTTATTAGACTTTCCAGAGTTTTTTCTGCACTCCTGAAGGTTTTGTTTCTTGATTTTCAAAGCTGCAGTCTTTTATAATCCTATGGAAATGAAGTTTTTGTGTGAATATATTATAATGGTGATGTGTTTGTGTTCAGATGTTCATCATGAGAGATCAGATGGATGTGATGTGCTGTAAATCAGTAGGAACTGATCTGTCCATGCTGGATATTGATGATTTGATGACAGAAATCTCTCAGCTGAAGAAAGAGGTGGCGTTACTGGAGTCAAAGCTCAGACAGAGAGATGAACTCAACACAAAGGTTTGTATAAATTAAAACACTTAAACACTCTTTGTCATCATGATTGAGGTTTGTGTGTTCAGTGTTAATCCTATAGTGAAAGTACATCATCACAACTGTTTGTTTTAAAGGGATAGTTTGGCCAAAAACGATATTAAACCCATGATTTACTCACCCCCAAGCTGTCCGAGTTGCATATGTCCATCGTTTTTCAGACAAACACATTTTCGGATATTTTAGAAAATATTTTAGATCTTTCTGATGATTAAATGTAATATTACGGGGTCCAGCCATAGTCCACGACCTTCAAGTCCAAAAAAAGTGCGTCCATCCTTCACAAATTAAATCCAAACGGCTCCAGGATGATAAACAAAGGTCTTCTGAGCGTAATCCGTGCGGTGTTGTTGTAGAAATATCCATATTTAAAATTTTATTAACGTAATTAACTAGCTTCCGGTAGCGCCGCCATCTTAGACTCAGGAGAGAGTATTAGCGTAGTGTACGCACTTTTCTTAGTGACGTATGACAAATTCGGAGGGCGGGGGGACAGAGCAGCAGCAGAGAAACCTCTGTACGCTCCGTAAGCGCTCATCCTGAATGCGGTTGAGCGTAAGATGGCGGCTCCACCGGAAGGTAGATAATTACGTTTATAAAATTTTAAATATGGATATTTCTACAACAACACCGCACGGATTACGCTCAGAAGACCTTTGTTTATCATCCTGGAGCCGTTTGGATTTAATTTGTGAAGGATGGACGCACTTTTTTGGACTTGAAGGTCGTGGACTATGGCTGGACCCCGTAATATTACATTTAATCAACAGAAAGATCTAAAATATTTTCTAAAATATCCGAAAATGTGTTTGTCTGAAAAACGATGGACATATGCAACTCGGACAGCTTGGGGGTGAGTAATTCATGGGTTTAATATCGTTTTTGGCCGAACTATCCCTTTAATGTTATTTCCAGGATGTATCTGGTGTCTCTCTCTGTGGCTTTACTGATCAAACATCTACAGATCTTCTGGTTTCTGTCTGTAATGAAGATCAGAAGACATCAGTGAATCTGCTGGACTGTGGGATAGAAGTGAAACAAGCAGATGAAGGTGATTTGATTTATGTATTTGATTTATTTTATAATTTTTGTTTTTTCCTGTGTCAAAATTGGTCTTTCTTGTTGTGTGATGAACATGTTTATACACTCACACACATTAAAAGAACCACCCGTGTGAAAGTCACTATCTGTCACTCCCTGATTGGCCAGCTAATCTGTACGTTGTGAATACCTCCCTACCATGTTTGAAAGATTCGCTCACAATGCAATGCTGACAGGAGTTAACTTACAGGCCATGAATCAAGACACAAACAAAATTATAGTTGCAGAAGTTCTCATTTTTTACTGTCAAATTCTTCATAATAATTTTCTCTGTTCATTTCAGATCTGAAAGTGGTTAAGGAGGAAATTTTACAACTCAATGAAATGGAGGAGAAACCTCATCATTTGATACCCAAGCAAGAATCTCTGAGCTGCTTGATAACTGTGAGGAATTTGTCACCTAAAAGGAACAACAACCAACAAGCAACAACCGATAATACTCTTATTTGCCCTCAGTGTGGAAAGACCTTCACATATAAATGTAAGTTTAATGAGCACATGAGAGTCCACAATGGAGAAAAACCTTACAGATGTGATCAGTGTGGAGCGACCTTCACTCGCAAGTCTAACCTTAATGTTCACATGAGACTTCACACTGGAGAAACACCTTACAGCTGTGAGCAGTGTGGAAAGACCTTCAAGAATAAATCAAACCATACTGTTCACATGAGAATTCACACTGGAGAAAAGCGTTACAGATGTGATCAGTGTGGAAAGAGATTCATGCGTAAGATCAATCATAATGGGCAAATAAGTATTCACACTGAAGAAAAGCCTTATAGATGTGATCGGTGTGAAAAGAGTTTCATGCACAAGATCGATCATAATGGGCACATCAGAATTCACACTGGAGAAAAGCCTCATAGCTGTGATCAGTGTGGAAGAACGTTCACTCACAAGTATAGCCTTATTGTTCACATGCGAGTTCACACTGGAGAAAAACCTTACAGCTGTGAGCAGTGTGGAAAAACCTTCACTCGCAAGTCTGATTTAAGGAAGCATATGAAAATTCACACTGGAGAAAAACCTTACAGATGTGATCAGTGTGGAAGAACATTCACTCACAAGTATTGCCTCATTGTTCACATGAAAATTCACACTGGAGAAAGACCTTACAGATGTGCTCAGTGTGGAAGAACCTTCACTCGCAAGTATTACTTGAATGTTCACATGATAATTCACACTAGAGGAAACCCTTTTAGATGTGACCAATGTGGAAAGACCTTCAAGAATAAATGGCACCTTAATGGTCACATGAGAATCCACACTGGAGGAAAGCTTTAAAAAGCCTGTCAAATATGAGATAATGATATTAACTGAATGCTCCTGGCATGTACTGTATTATATGATCATTAAACACTTTAGCTTCAAATCAGCTTAATCCCAGCCTCGGGTCATTCAGAAATACCGGTTTGTTGGCAGAATCCATTAAGAGTAAGATAAAAATGCTCATTGGCGTCATTAGGCCATTTTTAGGGGGGCTAATAAACCTGTTTGCATGGTTTATGGTAAAAACACATTATTTTCCATATACCGTACATTTTTGTAGCTTCAGATATCCTGGAAAGGATACATCGTGCCATCATTTGGGGTTTGTACCTATAGTAAGTTCTGAACTTACTATAATCATTATTTTTTAGAGGATTTAAAACATATTTCCTATAAAATTATTTACATTTATTAGATTATCATTATCAAAAATTATCATTACTGCAACATGATATTACATTAATGGAACAGTATGTAAGAGATTTATATCAATTAATCATAAAATGGCCCTGATATGTCACTAGACATTAAGAAATCATTCTCATTTCAAATAATTATATCACAGTGATCTGACCAGGATATTGTCATTTAAAAAGTGGAGTTGCAGCCCTCAACTGATTATGTTGTCATTTTGTGTATTGTTGCAGTACCAGTTTTAGCCACAAGTTTTGTGATTGCAATACCAGTTTTGGCCACAATCCTACATACTGTTCCTTTAAATATATGCATTTACAAACTCATGTTTCGGTAATGAGAACTAAGTTGTCTAGGTACTATGACAAACAAAATTTACATCTTTATCTGGAGAAAAAAAGAACTGCTTACCCGGTAGCCATCTTGAGTGTCACTGTCAATTATGTCCCTTCCAACTAATTTTTTTTTGGAAAATGTTAGTTCCTTGAGGGCTTAAACAATGATTGAAAATTGTTACGGAGGATGAGAAAATTTTTCTTGGACACATTTATATTCTTTATTATTGTCTCTACATTTACCAATGATCACCGAACACCACGTTTCTTTACTGTAAATGTTTATAGTATAACATGCACTGAAGCTTTTTATTTTTTAGATTTTTTCATTATAAATATTTTCATGTCAAAGAACCCAAATCCAGTCATGGACACGTTGCGGCAATAACATTTTCCCCCTTAAATGTGGAAAAAACAACAAAATTGGTTTGTAAGATGTCAAATCATGTGAAAAATAGTATGTGAAGAGATGTTTGTAACTGTATATACTCTTACTTTGCATTTCATTTTATGAGGTGTTTTCATGACACCTCATATGTCTAATTTCGCGAGAATCACCCGCGTCTGTGTGACGCACATTCATAATTGATAGTATTTGATTGGATCATGTCTTTTACACCTGTTACTTTAGTATTTATGCAAAAAATGTATTACGCCATTCTAGGAACCATTGACAAAGAAGAAATGAACCACATAATATTTCATGTCAGATTTAATGGTGGTCATTAGGGAATGAATACAATCAATGTTTCCGTTTTATTGCTCATGGCCTCAACAAACAACATAAACATGTTCAAAGTCCAAACAACTTAGGTTAGACATGGCTAAGCAAAAACAAAACACGACTATATTCATGATAAGCTGATAAAATAAAAAATATAACTGGTCTCTCCTTTGGTACTGACATAATCTTATATTAATAATAAAAACACTTAAATGCAATTCGTCTACAGGCAGAATAAACTTTGGCATATATTCCCAGAGCCTCGATTATAAGATATTAAATGGCATGAGAACAACTGATTCAGTTCATATAAATATTCGCTTCCTATTAAGACTGTTTGATTCTAAAAAATAAAATAATAGACACATTCTATACACATTTAATGTAATCTATTTACAATAAAGATAAAAGGTTTACATTCTGTTCTGGTGACGCCCACTGTACACTGAAAGAATGGCTCTATGGAAATATAAGCATCAATCTTTTAACAGCGTGTTCCAATAGAATAGACAAATTTCAGACTTACAAATCAATTATTAATTTACTCTCATTATTTTGCCAAAATTATAAAGACGTATAAAAATATACTTTGCGTTTTAAAGTGGGCAGGAGTCCTTTCGAAAATGTTCCTAAAATTTACCATCTACACAAGCTATATCTGTTTGTTCCTTACATTTATCCAATTGCTGTCAACTTGCATTTCATTTTAAAAAGTAAACAACAGAAAACTGTTATAACAAAGAGATATGTGGGGTAACTACTTAACACGCACATATGCATGCATCATAAAACCAAAGCTGATGTGTTAAAAATAATAAAACCATCAATGAGATGAAACAAAACTGTAATACATCAAAAAAAGATGAACATTTCAAGTGCTTTGTATCTCTACACATGCAGAAAACAGATGGAATTGGTATGGACAAGATAAACAATATTGAAAGATGTAGACCATATAGTACTAGTATGGCAAAGTGACCCTTTCAGAACCTAAATGTAGTGCAATGCATTATGGGCTCTGGCACATGATTTATATTTCCTTTTTTTGTGTGTGCTCTGGTAGCATTACAGTATTGTAAGTAAAGGCACAGAGGCTGGCTTGTCAATCATTTCTATTTACAAAAACAAATAGAAAAAAATCTTTGGTTTTTCATACTTAGCTGTATTTGTTAAATCACTACATGATAAAACTCTCACTCTGTATACCAAAAATATATAAGTCACTGAAAAGAAGTGCATACCTTGCTTTTTGTTTTAAATGCCGTTCAATAATGGTGCATTTGGCAATGGTTTGATTTTAATCATTTGTGTGTTTTCCTCATGAAAAACGATATTGAATGTTAGCGATGGTATAGTGATCTAGTTTCCCTTCAAAAGCGCAAAACAACTTTTTTGGGCATCTTGCAGACAGTAATGGCTTAAGATTTTGTTTAACAAGAGGATGAGGTTATTACTTCGAATACCATGATATGAGTGACTTTATTCATGTGAGCCAACAGCTTATGACATAAATATCCACAAGAGGGAATAAATTGACTTCACCTGTCCAATTCAAAAAAGTGTTAGGACGGCTCAAGAGCACAAGTTTCTGATATCTTTGACATATGAGATCAACTTTGGACGAAATAGCTGGGAAAAACAATACTATTTACACATTGACTGAGATGGATGTCTGGTTTAATGTGGTCCATGATCCAGTTTTGCTCAGGAATCCAAAGGGGGCATTCAGTCGGACGGTGTTGGGATAAGGGCTGAGGGAGGTCCTGCTCTCTTCCTGATTTGAGTTTTCCTTTATGTCTGACTTCTGCCATGCACTCCTGTCAGATCTTTTCTTATGATCTCATTCACTAAAGAAAGAAAAAAAACAAGATATTTAAGTGTTTGTGTAGCACAATTGATAAAGCATTGCTTTTTTAGGAAACAAACGTAATGGAAAGAATGTAGCGCTTAAAAATGCAATGCAAGTTGTTTTGGATAAAGATATCTGCCAAATGCATAAAAATGTAAATGTAAAAACAATAACTATACAAAGAACTCTATTGAAACATCAATATACACATTTGTCATGCATTTGGTATATTAATATTTTATACCTTGCATACAGGTTAAAATGCCATCTTATCTGTAATAAACAAAAGCCTCAGATGTAAATGTATAATTTCAGTCAAAACATGTTTATGTATTTAAAAATTAAAAACATGCATGTGATTCAAACATGACATCAAAAAAGTAAAATACATACTGTTTAAATAAAACATAATTGTGCATGTTCTTATTACAAAAATTATTATATTACATAAATATTTTCAAATGTATTATATTTGTATATTTGTCATTTAATCATTTATATATTCAGTACAAGCTAAGTTATAGTATAAAATATTATAATTACTAGTGTTTTTATTTTTCCCGTTTACACTGGAAGTTGAAGAGAATAAAATTATATTACATAAATATTTTTAAATGTATTATATTTGTATATTTGTCATTTAATCATTTATATATCCAGTACAAGCTAAGTTATAGTATAAAATATTATAATTACTAGGTTTTTTATTTTTCCGTTTACACTGGAAGTTGATGAGAATAAAATTATATTACATAAATATTTTCAAATATATTATATTTGTATATTTGTCATTTAATAATTTATATATTCAGTACAAGCTAAGTTATAGTATAAAATATAAGTACTAGTGTTTTTATTTTTCCTGTTTATACTGGAAGTTGATGAGAATAAAATTATATTACATACATATTTTTAAATGTATTATATTTGTATATTTGTCATTTAATAATTTGTATATTTATTACAATCTAAGTTAAAATATTATAATTATTAGTGTTTTTATTTTTCCCGTTTACACTGGAAGTTAATGAGAATAAAATTATATTACATAAATATTTTCAAATATATTTGTAGATTTGTCATTTAATAATTTATATATTCAGTAAAAGCTAAATTATAGTATAAAATATTATAATTACTAGTGTTTTTATTTTTCCTGTTTATACTGGAAGTTGATGAGAATAAAATTATATTACATAAATATTTTTAAATGTATTATATTTGTATATTTGTCATTTAATAATTTGTATATTTAGTACAAGCTAAGTTAAAATATTATAATTATCAGTGTTTTTTTTCCCGTTTATTCTGGAAGTTGATGAGAATAAAATTATATTACATACATATTTTCAAATGTATTATATTTGTAGATTTGTCATTTAATAATTTATATATTCAGTAAGAGCTAAGTTACAGTATAAAATATTATAATTACTACTGTTTAAATTTTTCCTGTTTATACTAGTAGTTGCTAAGAATAAAATGAATTAAGATCAAGATGTCATGACATCAAGCATCCAGTAGGGGGAACAGCAGCATCTTTATATTGACACAACAGATTAGGGTTAGTGAAGCTGTGATATTGGACATGATCACTTCCTGTTGTTACTTTACATTTACGGGGGGCATAAATGGAAACTTTCACTCTAAAAATAGCTTGAGGATGCGTAGGGCTGTTAACACAATCACAACACCAAACTAATGCTTGACTAGCCGCAACTCTATTAACTATGATAAGACATTAACTGAGGTCACAGGTCATTCAAATCAATTGATACCTGTAATACCATACTTTAAACAGTGTCCACTTTTTTGACCAAAACCATTATAACTTAGATCAAACTATGCCAAAAATGTTAAGTTTAGTTCACGTCACTGGTTAATCTAATGTTGCTGTGTCAGGATTTTCTTACAACCAGCAAAGATTTATTATCGCAACAGTGGTCCAAGAAATCAAAACTACGAGTGTTTTAGTTAACTAAATAAAGTTGGCATATGATAAAGTATTATAACATTAAACCAATGACTAGAATCACCGTCTAAAGCTCTTTTGAGAATAACGCTGAAGTGTCCGTTTGAAAGCCGGTGAAGTGCAATCTACCCTCCTGCATGGTGTGAATAAAAGACGAGTAAATAACTTCACAGGAATATAATGTGGTCGGACCTGATTGGCCACATCCTTAACATCTTAGTGATTATCAGTGCAAGGTGCTTCAGTGACACACAGCACAGGACAGAGCCAACAGACAATACACAGCACCATACTGTTAATGATGGATAATCTGTAATAACAGATGAGCTGTATATGTGTATTTTCTAAGGACTTCTTGAAATAATAAACTGCAGTGTAATGGATACAATGCTGACTGAATTATTGATGTTCGGTCTGAATATTTTGTATAAAATAAACATTGCCCAACTGAGAGTAAACCCAAAACCCCAATTTGTATTAGATCGCTAACTATAAATAAAGTGATACAACGCTAGCAAACGTGATGATGATATCAGACGGTACAGATATCCAGGTTGTGAAGACTGATACTTATGAATAAGATGAACTAAACTAAATCAAACAGTGTTTGTTGTGGTAAGAGCTTGTGCTAGAAGAAGGAACTTAATGTTTGACTGATTTCCCTTTTTCAGAAGTTTGATTGTGCAAGCAGAGAGAGGATACAGATATAAACATCCACTGAAAATACTGTGGAAATTATGTTTTGTATATTAAGTACAAATAGTGTAAAAATATTAAAACTAGTATAATAGTGTAGTCTGCTTGTCTATATAGTAGGGGGAAACTGACAATGCAATGTTTTGTTTTCCTACAATGTATATTGCGACGTAAGAAATATTAGTTGACTTTATCAGATTGCTTGAAAAGCTCGGTCTGAGAGGAATTAACTTCTGCCTAGCATTTCTAGTATAGCTCAGAGATTTTTAACAGATATATTTTTGATTGGTCTCTGCTGTTTAAAACTCTTCTGATATATTGCAAAACTGCCAAATGCATCCACAATAGTTTAACTTTTGAAATAAATATTCTGGATATTCTGCGATGTGACAATTGCAGATGTGCACATTGCGATGTCGATGTTGAAACGATATGTTGTGCAGCCCTGTCTATCTACAGTGTCTGTATCTCTGT
Source organism: Misgurnus anguillicaudatus (assembly GCF_027580225.2). Taxonomy (NCBI): domain Eukaryota; kingdom Metazoa; phylum Chordata; class Actinopteri; order Cypriniformes; family Cobitidae; genus Misgurnus; species Misgurnus anguillicaudatus. The sequence goes on along the minus strand of NC_073349.2, from coordinate 28,095,186 downwards.
CTATCTCCCGTGTCTGTCTATCTACAGTGTCTGTCTGTCTGTCTATCTATCTACAGTGTCTGTCTATATATCTATCTATAGTGCCTGTCTGTCTGTCTGTCTATGTACAGTGTCTGTCTATATATCTATCTATAGTGCCTGTCTGTCTGTCTGTCTGTCTATGTACAGTGTCTGTCTATATATCTATCTACAGTGCCTGTCTGTCTGTCTGTCTGTCTGTCTGTCTGTCTGTCTGTCTATGTACAATGTCTGTCTATATATCTATCTGCAGTGTCTGTCTGTCTGTCTGTCTATCTACAGTGTCTGTCTATATATCTATCTGCAGTGTCTGTCTGTCTGTCTATCTATCTACAGTGTTTGTCTATCTGTCTGCCTCCATGCCTGTCTCTCTATGTCTGTCTGTCTGTCTGTCTATGTACAGGGTCTGTCTATATATCTATCTACAGTGTCTGTCTGTCTGTCTATCTATCTACAGTGTCTGTCTATATATCTATCTGCAGTGTCTGTCTATCTATGTACAGTGTCTGTCTGTCTGTCTGTCTGTCTGACTACAGTGTCTGTCTGTCTATCTATCTACAGTGTCTGTCTGTCTGTCTGCCTCCATGCCTGTCTCTGTATGTCTGTCTGTTTGTCTGTCCGTCTGTATATGTACAGTGTCTGTCTATATATCTATCTACAGTGTCTGTCTGTCTGTCTATCTATCTACAGTGTCTGTCTATATATCTATCTGCAGTGTCTGTCTATCTATGTACAGTGTCTGTCTGTCTGTCTGTCTGTCTGACTACAGTGTCTGTCTGTCTATCTATCTACAGTGTCTGTCTATATATCTTTCTATAGTGCCTGTCTGTCTGTCTATGTACAGTGTCTGTCTATATATCTATCTATAGTGCCTGTCTGTCTGTCTATGTATAGTGTCTGTCTATATATCTTGTCTGTCTATGTACAGTGTCTGTCTATATATCTATCTATAGTGCCTGTCTGTCTGTCTATGTATAGTGTCTGTCTATATATCTATCTACAGTGCCTGTCTGTCTATGTACCATGTCTGTCTATATATCTATCTGCAGTGTCTGTCTGTCTGTCTGTCTGTCTATCTACAGTGTCTGTCTATATATCTATCTGCAGTGTCTGTCTGTCTGTCTATCTATCTACAGTGTTTGTCTATCTGTCTGCCTCCATGCCTGTCTCTGTATGTCTGTCTGTCTATCAACAGTGTCGGTCTATATATCTATCTACAGTGTCTGTCTGTCTGTCTGTCTATCTATCTATTTACAGTGTCTGTCTATATATCTATCTGCAGTGTCTGTCTGTCTGTCTATCTATGTACAGTGTCTGTCTGTCTGTCTGTCTATCTATCTACAGTGTTTGTCTATCTGTCTGCCTCCATGCCTGTCTCCGTATGTCTGTCTGTCTATCGACAGTGTCGGTCTATATATCTATCTACAGTGTCTGTCTGTCTGTCTATCTCCCGTGTCTGTCTGTCTATCTACAGTGTCTGTCTATAAATCTATATACAGTGCCTGTCTGTCTATCTGTCTATCTACAGTGTATGTCTGCCTGTCTACAGTGTCTGTCTGTCTGTCTATCTATCTATCTAAACTGTGTGTGTGTCTGTCTGTCTGTCTATCAATCTACAGTGTCAGTCTGTCTGTGTTTATCCATGTCTGCCTATCTATAGTGTTTGTCTGTCTGTCTGTCTGCCTGCTGTCTCTGTCTACCTACCTACCTACCTATCTATAGTGTCTGTCTGTCTATCTGTGTACAGTGCCTGCCTGTCTGTCTGCTTATCTATCTATTTACAATTCTGTGATCAGTCTGATATGAAAACAAATTAACATATTCAAGAATTTCAAAAGAGAATCAATTTAGATCTGATCACACAACACTAAGTATGAGAGGTCTTCTCTCAACTAACAGCCTAAAGAAAATGAACAGCAGGAATGCTGGATTTTACTACATGTAAAAGCAGTAAAAAAACTCAAGTTTGCATTCTCATAAGAAAACGTGGGTGCTTGTCCATGCAAAACTCACTGCCATGATGGGCTGGTTAAGATTTGGCGCTGTCTCACCGACGCAGCCCGCGCTGATTCCCATTATGCGAACGTAATATTTAGGGCCGGTCTTGGCCTAATGTTCGAGAAGCCCACTGTTCGTGGTTAGTGTGTGTGTGTTTACGCCTTGCAGTGCGTGTGATCACTACTCGTAAAATGCATCGAAATACTTGACGATCACTTCACTTTCAGGATGCTGTGGGTGATTGCTAGGGTGTTGCTAAGTGGATGCTAGGAGTTATTGCCTACTGCAAGTCTGTATCACCTTCTGATATTTAAATATACAATAAAAACAGCTAATTTCTCTTCTTTACTATAACAGAGTAACCTAAAAATATAAAGCTGTCAAGGAAGTGCGCAGCCTGGGCCGTATAATAGGTAAGTGTCTGACCTAGAATGCCTTAACCAATCAGAGAGCTTGTTTACAACCCACTGGCAAGCAAGACAGACCAAAGCATTAAACTTAGTCTGTGAGGTTACTTATTGAAACGTTGGGGACAAAACTGTTGTCAGCAGTTAGCTAAATGTGACCAACCCTTATTAGATGTCTCCAAATGTAGAAATGAGAAACGAGATGACGATGCTTTCTGAAGTCGAAAGTGAATAGATTTAGACTATGTGGTCTAGCAGTGTGAATGTGTGGTTTGTGTGGTGGCTACCGGCTGGACTTGTGAGAATAATAAAGCTACAGTGCAAGAAACAGACAGAGAGAGTTTATGCTGTAACACACAGACCAGTTCTGAGGTGATGGTTCACAGATGCTGCTCATTTCAACTTTCAAAGAAGCTGAAGCTTATCAAGACGCTATTTTCACAGCCAACGGCTTGGCATACGCGTGCATGGTGCAAAACTGGATGCAAGTGGTCTGAAACTAATGTGCATGGCTTACGTGCTCTATCTACCTGTAAATTATTCCTGTTGCTCTCTCCAGCTGGAAGAAATGCAACTCCTGTTGCCTCAGGCTTCAGTTTTAGTCTGGGAAGTCTATCCACGTTGAGCAAGTTCAACAAGGGAAGATTGAAGCCCTTACGACTCTTGAAAATAACATTTGGTTTAAATGGTGTGCAGTTAAGAACAAGACCTTCACCGCGGAAAAGACCAATTTACTGGTTGCTCTTCTGATTTATGACTTTTAGTTTTTATGGTCTAGATGGTTTACCAGCTAGGTAGGCTTGTTGAGAAAGCTTAACCAGCATACCCAAGAAAAGGTCCCATCCAACAGCCGCTGTTTAGATAAAGTCTGCAATTCTTGCAAATGAAATGCCCGCCTTCTGAAACTGTAGTTGATGTTGTGAAATGCAAAACTGCATGTTCATAATGAGATGGATGAAGGTACAGTTTTCTTACAGAAAGCCAACCACAGAAACCTTGATACCCCTTTCAAAAGCCACCATCGAAATTCTGAGCAAGATGAACTCAAGTGTGACTCATACTACAACTGGTTAAGTGTTAATGTCTGGTGGAGGACATCAAACGTTGAGATGTTGGTGGGTGGATCAACGCACCTTTACACCTCTGCATTGGGACTTTTTGCGGTTGTTGTCTTTCCTGTTCTCAGTGACCTGGGTTTCGTCTGCACCCCAACAGTTGCGCAGACACAATTTCTGCAGAATTTTTTACTTATCAAAGTTAAAGATCTCTATCTTGTTGATCCGTCAACAGTGTATGTAGTTATGGAATCAAAGGTAAAATAAGTGGTCATAAAACAATAGGGGTGTTTATGGGACCACAATGGAAATAAGTCTTTGGGCTTTATTGTGTTATCCCTGACTATTTATGTATTTTAATGTATGACTCGGAGTACTGTTTCATATTTTTATATTTAAGTGGTCAAATAAAATCAATCAATCAATCAGTCACGATTCTCCAAATCCTCAATTCGATTACATCTTCGATTCTAACGTCACGATTCGATTAGATTCTCGATTTTTTTTTTGAAAGCACAAAAAATGCTATGCCATTTTTAGACTAGACTTTTATAAAATATCTGACCTTGAACCCGGAGATGCCCTGCCATGAAAGTCGTGGTGCCAGAGGACAAAAAATATGGTACGCACAAACCTGATAAAATGAAACTTCCTGTCAGATGAACACTCCTATCAGTACTTTGCACCTTAAAAACGCGCTTTTATTACCGTCAGACGAGATTGTGAGACTATACACCATTAAGTCATGTTTAAATGCTGTTTTCATAACTCTTAAGCAACTGAAATTTTTTTCTCCGCCTGGGTTATTTTTTTAAAATACGGGAGATTTACGGGAACATACTAATTCGGGAGGATGGCGGGAAAGAAGGGTAAAAAACGGGACTTTCTCGGCCAAAACAGGATACTTGACAGGTATGGTTGAAATGGTTTAACTTAATATTTTTATATTACTTTAACTCGACAAATTATGTTGATTTGACAAAAATGCTGCATTTATTTACAGTGTACTAGCATTTCATAACATCATACCAGAACAGATTTGTGAATCAGCATTCTATTTTTGATAATTTCACAGAATAATAGCTGCGACTTTGTTTTTGTATGGTGCCATCTAGCGGTGAAAATTACATATTGTGCCTTTAATAAATATATATTTTATATGTACTGTATTGTGCACCTCAAGCCCTTGGTTATTAGCTTTGGGTGACCAAATCCTGCAACCGTCTGGTTACTATCTCTGACCTTTAGACCGTTTTTAGTAGGTGTAGTTTGTTTTGTGTGACTGCTTCAATTCCATATGGTAGCGTTTAGTCATCTCAGCATTTCGTCTGGCTTTAGGAGCCTTAATGAGGGAATACGCTTGCAACTTTATGAGCTTACAAGAGTTGTGTTAAACTCTAATGACGCTACAAGAATAATCTTGGATATGAAAAGGCGGGCAACACATTCATTCGAGAGCTTCTAAACCTTCAGCACGTTGTTATTAAAAACATCAAAGCTTCTAAGCATCTCATAGTAACGCTCCATCAATGTGGCCACGGTTATGGCGTTGCTGTTTACTCAGGGAAACCCTATTAGAGTATCCAGAAGAAATTCCATCTTTGGCTCCCTATCCTATCCGCTTCAGTTTTTCCATCCAACATGGCCCTTTTCCCTTTCCTGCAGACTCCCGCCCATCAGTATCTTGTTCAGATCGCGCTGAAGAACAGCACCAGCTGCAAATAGGACTTCTGTGCTCCAGATTGGCAAGAGCACGACATGTGGAAAAAAGCGAATCCTCTCGCGGGTTCTCCCCGCAGTATTGGGGGCGCGGGGCCAAGGTGAAGCCCTGGCCAAGTATAACAAACAAAGAGGCTTTCCCCAGCTCTCCCAGGCAGCCCATTTCACTTTTTGACAATGGGTTACCATGGCACTTGTTTTGCAAATCATAACAGTGTCAACATGTCCAAGAAATTTTGGAGCTGCTTAGTTCTCTTTTCTTTTTTATTCACAAGGTCAAAAATGTACCCATTTCCTTGTCAGATAAAGGGCGAAAGTAATGCACGGATGTGGAGTAATGAAGACCGAAGATAAGTTACTGAAGTGAAACTTATGTTAAATCATGGTTTGGCAAAATAATGGCAAACAAAGTCATTATAAGTTGACTACGGTGTTTTGACACAAGTTAAAAATGACAAAGTAACAGCTTATTCATTCCTTTTTTACTGTTCCTGGGTACTGGAAAGAAGATGCAAAAGCCAAGCAAAGAGAATCAATCTTTCATTCATCCAGATTTATATAACACCAATGCTTTTCTGGTATCCCATAGTTCCTAATGAAAAATAATCAGGGAACTTCTACAGTAAGACTCTACACTGTAAAAAATGATTTTCAAGAAAAAATGTTCTTAATATTTTTGTCTTGTTTTCAGTAAAAATATCGAAAAATTCCCAAAACAAGATGCCTTTTCTTGATGAGCAAAACGACCCAAAAAAATATCAAATTGAAGTGATTTTGTGCATAAAACAAGCAATAAAAAATCTGCCAATGGAGTAAGCAAATTTTTCTTGAATTTAGTGTTTAAGAAAAATTTTCAAGATTTTTTTGCTTACCCCATTGCCAGATTTTTTGCTTGTTTTATGCACAAAATCACTTAAATTTGATATTTTTGTCTAAAAACTAGACTTATTTTCTTGGGTCATTTTGCTCATCAAGAAAAAGCATCTTAATTCAAAATTTTTTAGAATTAAGAAGATATTTTTACTGAAAACACGACAAAAATACTAAGAATTGTAGTAACCAGGTTTTTGGAAAATTATTGTTTTTTATTTTTTATTTTTAGTGTTACTAAAAAATATCATGGGGTAAAATATTGCTATAGTGAGACAATGGTAAATTTGTGGTTATTCTGGTTTTACTAGAATACCACACTTTAACTAAAGTTACTGTAGTAAAGCATGTTCGGTGTAAGAATGTGAGTGAAAGGGAACTAAAGTAGCACTGACATGACAATAAAACTCTTCCTGCCATTGTCCGAATGCAGTTTCAATGCGTTATAGACAATGAATCTGTTTGCTAGATATGACTGATGGATTTCTACACCTACGTATTTTACATCAATATGCGTTGACAGACATCTCTGCAGCTAGGTGTGGAGTGATTTGCAAATATTTTCTAACTTTTTAAGTTTGCATTTACTCATTTGGCAGACCAACGACAGTCCCAAAAACGTGATCTGTAACCAATCACGTCATGTGTTGACTGAGTGGATCAGAGTCTAAGCTGGTATGATTAAGTTGAGGTAGAGGCTAATTTGCATATTCATTGTTTTCATATAGTAAATTTCGCTAGGGTTTAGTGTTTCACTGTAGCTATTTTTATGGCATAATTAACATTATTTTTATATGAAAAATATTTATTTGATAAAAGATAAGTTTACATTTTTGACTATTTAATATAATAATAATAACTGGAAGTTTGCACTGCTACAAAATGTTTTGCTTGAAACCATTTTTGTACAGTAAGGGCCAGATTTACGAAACAGGGCAAATTAGCGTGAAATCACTATTCCAAACAAAATATCCCTGGGAGAGGAAATGCCTACGGTTGGTTTACTGACAAGGCGCACGTTAAAGAAACCAGGTGCAACATCTCATTTCCATAATGAACCACATTGAAGACAAACTTTTTGGCCGTTAAATATTGGCACAATTACCAGTAAATTAACAAGCTCAAACTTTAGTAAATCACGTTGCATAATTAATTTAAATACTCGCCTTCCAAAATTTTTGCGTCTGGGAGGGAAACTCCTACAAATACATATGCACTAAGGTCAGTCACAAAAGCAACCATGTCCACGCCTTTACAGTGCTAATTTTTACTGCGTGTTTTTTAGTAAATCCTGACAGTAGTTTTTTAACGCCCAAAGATAGTTTGCGTTGGCGCAAGCTGTTGGTAAATCTGGCCAAAATTACTAAACATTAAAGGAAAATCCAGTTCAGTGTGATTACTTATACTAAGCAATTGTTTCCATACCGTCATCAAGGTAGGCCTGATCCAAGTTCTCTTCCTTCACGGTGACTCTTCCAGGAGAGCTGGTTCTCTCTTCTTCTGCGGAGGAACATCTTTGGGGCTCAGCCTGGACAGGAGGCGATCTCTCTTTGGCCACCCTTTGCACGAACGGCTGCTGTTGGATGACCGTGGGGTAATTCTGTGGCTGCTGGGGTGCCTGGGCCGGGGCAGGGGAGCGGTTTGCTCCTACACCTTGGTTATAGCCCTCACAATAAATGATGTGCTGATGTTCTGGAGGTTGTGGTGCCGGAGGATCTCCTCCTCTGAGTAGGTGGTGGTTGGTAGGTGAGAACTGGATGATCGAGGGATGCTGGTTGTTGGGATGTTGAGCGCCCAGGTGAGAGGACTGAGCTGGGGAACCCGTATGAACCAGTACTGAGCGATGGGAGTCGGGTATCATGGAGGCTCCTGATTGTGAGTAAACAGATGAATTGCTTGCCAAGCCCTTTCCAAGACGGGGGTAGATTACTGGGCTCTGTTGCTGAAAGCGGTGGTCTGGAGGAGAGACACCCAGACGAGCCTGCTGGCAGGGGACGAGGGCAGGCACCAGTCCGCTGTCTGGGCCGATGACCCCGCGTGGGTTAAAGTACGACTGCGGAGACACCCCGAGCATGTGTGTCATGGAGTATCTCACTTGCCGAGATTCATAGTCATCAACAGGCTCGGTCTTAATAGAAGGAACTGTGGAAGTGAAATGAGGAAATGACTATGAAAGAAATTCTAAATGGTCTAGACTTTAAAGTGTAGGTATAATGGAAATACAGGATTTCTATTGATCTTTTGAAATAAAATACTTTAATATGCAGGGCACTCTGCCATTAATGAACATAACTTATAACCAATCACGTCAACACAGTTGAACGAGTGGATCACTATTTCGAGTCATAGCTATGCCACACAGACTCGATGCTGAAACGTTTGCAGCACTGCTGTGATGTGAGCATGCGCTGCTCACACGTATAGTGGAAAGTCTAACCCGTTAACATCGCCATGAAAAAAGAATACGTGATGCAAACACGCAACTCGAGCATCCAGACTTAGCAGCTACACCTGAAACTGCCGAATGCAGCATCTATGTACGCTTATATCGGCCCAAGCTGGTGTGATTAGGTGGAGTCGGGGACTAATTTACATATTTATTTATAGTATGAACTGCCGTGATTGAGTGAAGACGGGGACTAATTGCATAGTTTTATATATTGTCCAATCTGATACAATTAACTCTTTCCACGCCATTGAGAAAGAGAAACGCTTCTCTGCGTATTTCGGGCTTTCCACAATCTCGCTATAATCCACCAGATCTTCCGCAACCCGGAAGTATCACCCTAGGGCAAACAGCTGTATGTCCGTGTAAGTTTTGAGGATCACTATGAATCTGATCTCTATCAAAAGTCTTTCACAAAAAGTGGAATTATCTCAGCTTTTTGCTTAAAATGTTGTGTTTTTGAAGAAACGCATATTTGAGAGGTGATAAAAAGAGAACTAATGAAGGAAGGATAAAATGTTTTTTATTGAAAGCAGAGGGTCTGTTCTTTCATTTTATATATTGTTTGTTTATATATTTTAAGAAGAACATTTTCTGGAAGGCATTAAACTTTTGTGAAAATCATGAAAAATGTTGGCGCTGGCTAGCAACTTGGAGGCGTGGACTAATTAGCATATTCATATATATGGTCCAAGCTGGTGCGACTTAGTGGATGCGGGGACTAATTAGTCAATTCATTTCTATAGTCCAGGCCAGTGTGATTTAGTGGAGGCGGGGACTAATTAGTCTATTCATTTCTATAGTCCAAGCCAGTGTGATTTAGTGGAGGTGGGGACTAATTAGCATATTCACATCTATGGTCCAAGCTGGTGCGATTTAGTGGAGGTGGGGACTAATTAGCATATTCACATCTATGGTCCAAGCTGGTGCGATTTTGTGGAGGTGGGGACTAATTAGCATTTTCACATCTATGGTCCAAGCAGGTGCGATTTAGTGGAGAAGGGGACTAATTAGTCTATTCATTTCTATAGTCCAAGCCAGTGTGATTTAGTGGAGGTGGGGACTAATTAGCATATTCACATCTATGGTCCAAGCTGGTGCGATTTAGTGGAGGCGGGGACTAATTAGTCTATTCATTTCTATAGTCCAAGCCAATGTGATTTAGTGGAGGCGGGGACTAATTAGTCTATTCATTTCTATAGTCCAGGCCAGTGTGATTTAGTGGAGGCGGGGACTAATTAGTCTATTCAGTTCTATAGTCCAAGCCAGTGTGATTTAGTGGAGGCGGGGACTAATTAGCCTTTTCACATCTATGGTCCAAGCTGGTGCGACTAAGTGGGGGCAGGGACTAATTTGCATATCAATTCTTGTCATATACAAAATGAGGCAAGGGCATAGAGTTACATTTAAGCTATTATAAAGGCATGAAAATGTATTATTACAGGAAAAACATACTGTATGCTATTTTGATGCTCAAAGATGAGTTTTAAGTGATCAAATTATCGACTACAGGTACAGCAGTAATACGACGCATACCTGGTAAAGGTGTGTAGGTGAAATGCTGAGGCTGACTGCGCTTCCGCTTTCCATTTATCACATAGAAGTTCACTTTAGCTGGAAGGCAAATGGACGGGTCTCTGTATGGAGGCACCTCGATGAACAGCATGCTCTGTAAACAACATCGATTTTTATTAGCTATATATATATATATATATATATATATATATATATATATATATATATATATATATATAGGAAGTTAATTGACTACTTTAGTCATTCACAAAAAAGCAGTTGCTGGACTTACTGCCTGACTTTTATCTTTGTCCACTGTGGCTTCTAATTCCCAAATTTGCTGCCCGTCTGTAAAGATAAATGTTTGTAAAATTAAACCAATACACTTGTGAAATTCATTGATAACCAACCATACAGTAAACATACAATCATACAACCTCAGCACTATTCAATTTTTAGGAAGTGCTGGTACTTTCATATCTTTTGAGTCTTTCGCACATACTCATGCCATACTATGTCAAAGTTGTATGGGGAAATACGGGTTTGGCCAACTATCCCTTGTTCCCTTTACTTGTGAAGCTTCGACCTTCTCACTGGCACACATCGCTTCTTCCCCTGTTCATAATGACTCAACACCGTGGCTTTGTTGTGACAGGTAAAAGTGGGCGATAACGTCTGTGTACATCAATCCGTCTGTGTACAAAGTCACCGTCGTACTTATAATCTCTCGCCTACTGACTGGTTCCCATACAATAGAGACTGCACGTGGTACGAGCCGATTGCATCTCCTTTCACACCCACTTCCTCAAACATCACTGCTTACCTCAGGACAGGATAGCCAAAGCACACTACGCAGCACAGTATATGCCCATATGGTGTCAGAGACAAGATTTTTTTTAAAGTGCACGTAAACAAGAAAGCTTCAAATGTCAATTTACATTTCCTTGCTGAAGTCACTTTTCAAAATGTACTGTTTTCTACATTAAATCATCCTACATAACATAAAGAACATTGTGTGAAAATATAACCTAGATATATTTATATTGACTGAGAAAGGTCAAAGATTGAAATCAAAGTTAAATTAATGGCTGAAATCAAACTTTGATGATTATTTTGAGACCTGGATTCACACACAGGGTCACAATTGAGAGACTGGAACATAGATTCGTTGTGTCATTGCATTCCAAACGACTCAAAATAGAAGCCACAAACTTAACATTATGACATGGGATATTATTATGTCGTGTTAAGAGAGCGCATTACTTCCTATTTTCTTCAAAACAATCACATCCTAATGATGAGCTCATGCTCGGATCGATGAAGACACAATGTGACTGGAAGCTTATGGGGAAGTGGGGACAATCATGCTCGAGCACGGTCAAGATGATGTTGTTACTGGAAGCTAGTCATTATCGTTTAAAAAGTTTGAAATATGAATGTTTTTCTCACAAAATCGCATTGATTATCCGCAGAAGACCTTTATGAACCCCTTGGAGCTGTGTGGATTACTTCTGTGAAAGATGGATGCACTTTTTTGGGGTTTAAAGTCAGAAGTTGCTCCTTGAACCCTGTTTTCTACAGTGTGGAAGAGCAAGGATATTTAATGTAACTATAATGTAATGTACTTTAATGTAACTAAATAACTCCAAATATGTGTGTCTGAAAGATGATGGACATGTGTATCTCAGATTGCAGCAGCTTTCTGGGTGGCTGGTCGCAGATTATCATTGAGATAAAGATGCTGGATGTGGAGATCCTGAGCTGGTGTGGATAAACATGGCCGACGGTTGTGAGGCCAGTTTAATGTACTGCCAAATTCTCTGAAATGCCTTTGCACGATACCTTAAAACTTGCAACATCTATGGCATTGTGCTGTGTAATAAAACTGAGAGTTTTAGAATGGCCTTTTATTGTGGCCAGCCTAAGGCCCACCTGTGCAATAATCATGCGCCCTAATCAGCATCTTGATATGCCACACCTGTGAGGTTGATGGATTATCTCAGCAAAGGAGAAATGCTCACTAAAGCCCGGGATACACTGCACGATAATTGGCTGTCCCAGACGAAAGAATGCCATTGTGAAACAATCGTCGCGATTTCTGTGATCGTGGCTCTTCATCGGTAGTCCTATGTCGTACAATGAGAGAGGTTCAAAGACGGACGTTTTCCCGGTCTTGCGTCCAAAGATAGCCTACGATAGTTTTCTGACAGTGTCAGAAATTCGGCATGATCACCGCACAGTGTGTTTGCTGCTACGACCTGCGCGCCCGTATTTGTTTACCACGAGCGCATGCTGGTGACGTTGCGCAACGTGTGCCGCTGCCACCGAAGCTTCCGTGTCATCATCGTACAGTCTACATGCCTCTCGTACCCGAGTTTAAACGATACATGTCGCACAGTGATAAGGTAATGATCTTATAAGAGGACAAAAATCGTGCAGTGTATTCCGGGCTTAACAGATTTAGACAGATTTGTGAACAATATTTGAAGAAATAGGCCTTTTTGTGTACAAGACCTTGGAGTTCAGCTCATGAAAAATGTGGGCAAAAACAAAAGTGTTGTGTTTATAATTTTGTTCATTGTAGCGTTCCAACTAAATTAATCATTAAACAAGGAGCGATTATGCATCGTATCTTAGCAGCGAGTGGGAAACCCCTCATCAGGTTGAAAATGAGACACATGTGGCTGAAATGAGTCAGCAACAAAGAGGGGGATTCCACATGCAGTGCCAGGATAACGTCTTAAAAACTGCTTTATGATCAAACCTCCCTGTTTCACCCGAGACAGGTGGAAAGAGATTCTTCCTTGGCCGTTCTGTTCGATCGCAGTTCGTTCCAAAGCTCCTTCATGAGAATCCCATAGGTTTGTGTTTGTTTTTTCTTATAATTGGCCAATGAGGCTTTGAAAGTAGAAGCTCTCGGCAGAGAGTCTCTCATTTAGAGCCAGCAAAACTCTGGCCAAAGACAGCTGTCTCCCATTTTTTTAAGATTTCACAGTAAACTGATACAAAACAGCCTGTCAAGGAGAGAAACACTACAAAACAGCAATCTGCTTCTGTTTTTGGTTATTTCCACATTTAGAGCAGAATTGCATAACAAAATCAAGTATTTTGACCGTTGAGTTATTAGAAGATTGAAGGATTTTCTATGCACTGATGCACAAAATATCAAACGAAGATGCTGGATCATTTTCCAAAACTAACATTAAGTACTCATGATTTGGCAGATGCTTTTAGTGGTAATTTTTTATCAACATGTGTGTCATCTTTAGTGTCCTTTATGCTGGGTACACACCAAAAAATAATCTGGCTGATTTTCGGCCGATTTTCCCCCTTCCGACAGTCCTAGCTATGTCCTGATTATCTTGATGGTTCTACAGATTATCTTATTAGATTTTCCCTTGGTGTGTTAAGAGTGTCCGAACCTGATCGAAAGAACGTCAGAGCCACCTGATCGCGAATGGTAAATATTAAACATGATTACAAAATCCTAATGTGTGTGGAGAACCCCGAGGACAAACGCGCGGACGCTCTTGAGATTATCACGTGAAACGAAACAATATTCAATCAGAAAGTGAGATGATAGAAGATGGAAGCAGTCATGCCGCAGTACAGTGAAGTTGATGCAAAGTAAACATTAACCCCTACTGAAAAATCCAGCTATAAGCTGGTGAGCTGGTTTTAGCTGGTCTCCAGCTTGGTTTTAGCTGGTGTAGCAAGCTGGTCTAGCTGTGTTTTGGTCACTTTTTAAGCTTGTCTAGCTGGACTTAGCTGGTCAGGCTGGAAGACCAGCTGGCCCACCAGCATGACCAACTTTGTCAGGCTGGGAGGACCAGCGTAAACCAGCTAAAACCAGCTACCAGCTTATGCTGGTCTTAGCTGGATTTTTCAGCAGGGACAGTCCATGTTCCCGCTGTCTCTTTGACTTCACCCAAACCCTTTTCTTTATTTCCCTTGAATTTCTATGAAAATCATTCCAAACACTATCATTGAAAGTTCTTCCTGCATATCGTCCGCCATGCTAATTCTGAAGTCTCGCGAGATTTTGCAAGATTTTCTGTGTTCACAGTCGAGACTCTGGTTGAAAATCTGTTCTTGTTGTGTGCTGTATTTGACACTATAGGTGCAAAACGGTTAAATGTAGGATTTTTTATCCTCATGTTTGTGGTCTATCACATTTTAAAAATCTTATAAGATGTAAAAAAATCTTTTGGTGTGTACCCACCATTAGGTGTCTAAATGCTTTATAATGCACTGTATATAAGGACACAAACCAGTAAATGTGTTAGTGATGAACAGAAAAGAGAAAGAGGGTTAGCTGCAGGGATGACATATTTTCGTAGTCAAAACCCAGCGAGTTAACATTTTAGCACCTCTGGTTTGCTCTTCCTAAAGTCAGCACGTTTTTGAATAGGGTTTTGGGTAAATACCTTAAGTAAGATCTTGGTTGAAGATATTTTACACATTAAATACACAGCAGTAATACCACACTCGCAATTTTTATGTTTTTAACTACCCAGTCTCATGACGATGCGTATAAATAGCACAAAGTGTGAAAATCGTGCAAAACATATGATACGCCAGTCCTCCCCATTCACTTACACAGCACATCTTTTTGTCGTTTAATTTATTGGTTTCTCAATTTTTTTCTGTTTTTTTAAACCATTTCTGCTTGGGTTTATGGTTAGATTTGAGATTTGCTTAAGAAGGTTATTTAATATACAGGTTTCTCTACGTTTTTGTCTTTTTTAAAGCCATGATCGCTTGGAGTTGGGGTTAGAATTGGGGTTTGGATGTCATTTTTATGTAACAAAAAGTTGTTCTAACCCTAAACAAAAAATTGAGAAACCAATAAATAAAACGACAAAAAAAGATGCGCCATTTAAGAGAATTGGGAAGGACTGGCGTATTATATGCATGCTAAATTGGAATTTGCCGTATGTATGGCACGATTTTTACACTTCGGTTGGGCGGTTGGTAAAAAGTTGCTAGGACTACAGACGTTGTCTGAAAATCTAAAAAACAATGCTACATGGACACAATTCCCCCCAAAATTTACTGTATTCACTTTATTTATATTTCCTTAAGGAGTGTTTCCTTACCAGGGAATCATCTTTTAAATTCTTTAAATAAAGTTTTAAAGAGTTGTCGGAAGCTTTGTGGTGATGATGGAGTCGAGCAACTAAGCTCGACCCGATTTTGCCAAGTAAGAAATGTCCTCAAAGCAACACATTTTGTAAATAAGACCTAAACCCACCCCAAACAATAACTGAACCCTAAAATCAAAGGGAAATTATGAGTTTCTGATTGGTTGATTGAAATGTTTTCCCAGGGTCAACATCATTTTTGGTAGTTCGCTTATGGGCTAAGGTTAGCTTCTAATTTCTAGTAAACTTTATTCATAAAGGTTGTGTTCAATTGTGAAGATTATCTTGATGGACAAACAATAAGTACTGTAACCCTTCTTGATCACAGAGCTCGTTTTTCACAATAATCCAAAAGCCTATTTTTTTTTACAGAGGAAAACCATGTGAAACTAACTTCTGGGTTAGCCTTCAAAAATAAGACACTGTGGCAGGGCCATGCAACCTAGCAGTACTTAAAGCACCACACAGATCAATAAACAGAGCCTAGCATTTTACCAAAACAAACAAAACAATCTATCACGTCCATCAATAAAACAGACTCTAAATAAAAGTAGACAAACAAACTAAATTTAAATACGGTGACAATAATAAAGTAAAAACACCCAAAGCAAGGACTTTGATATAGACTTTGTAATCACACAGCTGTGACAGGATTTCATTTGCAAGCCGAACTGCTAGTTGCCACCTGTTCACATCAAAAAAGCCTGTCAATAATAGAGAGCCATCACAGCCCATGCACAATTCATCTGCCGCTTAGCATGCATGAAAGAACACAATGTGTGACAGAGACATAACAATGGCACCTGCAGGCAACACGCACTACACAAACAACACAATAATCTCTTCACACACATTCGATGAACGCGCTTCTCATAAACCTGTCAGCGACACGAAAAAACAAATATGATGCATAACATTTTCCTGTTTTTAGGTAGCTTAACTCTCCAAGATTTGAAAAACTGACTTCAAAATTCAGGCTGACTATAAACAGTTTGCAAGCCATTAACCTTTGTAAAATGAAGTATTAACTATATGAAAAAACAGGATGTTAAATATAGAAAAAGCTTAATAGTAAAATAATTACATTTTAACAAAAATACTAGATTTAACAATATTGAGTACTGCTGTTGCTTTAAATGGGGTAACGGAAGTCCCGCCTTTCACCTAAAAGAACCAATCATCAATCAATAAAGACTGGGGGAGGGGCTCTAGACAGATTCGTGTGAGGCACTTGCGACGCAGCACTTGAACGACATTGAATAAAGGTGTTTTTAGCAGAATTTGAGCTTAAGAAACACAAGTTACGGTAAAGTTGATGTCAGGTTTAATTGTTAGTCAAAAATATGTTAATATTAAACTTTGTAGAGTCGATACAACTCAAGTCAAATAGATACGACTTTAGTTGCCTAGTGGCGCGACTTCTCTAAACTGACTTTTATTTAATTTTTTTAAATCGATTTTATTCGACAAACACGTAAATCAATCTGGTAACATGGTTCCCACACCTTAGTTAACTTCAAATTCAAGGACCTTTCAAGGACTTTCCAGGTCCAATACCCTCAAATTCAAGGACTAAATGGGGGGACACATTTTAAGCGAGAGCAAGGTTACATCGTGTTACCTTATAAGATACATTGTTACAGTTCCCTTTCGAGTGAACTCGCGCTGTGTCACTGCGGTGACACTTTGTGGACGCCTCCAAATGTGTCTGAATGTATATATCAAATTCAACCAATGGTGAGGCTTAACGACAAAGACAGGGTGACACGGGAACCAGGAAGTATATCGCTATCTGAAATATTGCTAAAGACGAGGTTACAGGGACGCAGGAAGTATGGCAAAGGAGACACAGCGTCTCGTTCCCTTCTCAAGGAACAACTGTTATTTTTCCCCAGATTCACAAACTTTCAAGGATTTCAAGGATCCGTGTGAACCCTGAATCAAGACAATGAAATGGATCACCCACTCTCAGTATGTGAAGCTGACACTGTATTCAATCAGAAATCAAAAACTGGATTAGAATAATTTCACAATTCAAAATAAAAACGCAGCAAAGGTCTGCTGCAGGTCTCTGTCAATAATAAAGTTGCACTTGCAGGTTTAGTTCATGCGTGTGTGATAATTATGTAATTATTAAGTTCTAGTAGTTGTTGAACTCAAGTACATATTGGTTAAAAGAATGACTCATAAATGCACACACAGAAAGAGAAAGCAATCAGCCGACTGTGTGATTTTGGTGCACTGTGCATTATTTTTAAACAATTATGACAGACCACATTCAAGAGCTGTTTTACGTGTTTTTGACGTTAAACACAAAGGCGGGACACTCATCGACGCTCGCGAGCTAAAACAACACAAAGGAGGGACAGTGAGGCTTGGCATCTTATCTCTAAAATAATGCAAATTGTTGATGGGTAAATTTGTGTGCAAGTCAAATAAAATAAAATAAACAGAAAGCACAAAAGGAGGGGTCAAAAACCTTGTACAATAAAAATACAACAGTGAAACCTGACAGATTAAAGCTTTTTAGCAGTCAACCTAAAAAAAGAGAAACTCAAAAATTTGTATATGCACCAATATTAAATTTTTTCACAGATACTTGATTATTAAAATTGATATTGGCCGATACAGATAGTTTGATGGTTATTTTAACTTGCATTAACTTATTTCTGAAGATAAAATTTTCTTAATTTTCCTTTCTTTTTATAATTCCTGTTATTTTTTTGATTGACAAGATATATCAGCCATGACTATCTGCTGTTTTAAAACTAGCTTTTATCCTCAAAAATCTTGAGTATGTCGAAAGAGTTACGTTCCCATTACAAGCAAATCATTTATAGAGCTTAATAGGAACCATAAAAGAATCTTAACAGAAAAAATTATTGCATTTACACTACATAAGATTTATGCATTTGACAGACACTTTTGACAGACGCTTCTTACAGTGGGTAGGGGTGCCCAGGGCAAAAGGTGGGTTAGTTGTAACACGGACTGTTTACATTGTTGCACAAGGTTGAGAGTTTGTTTTTCCGGTATTTTTTCACGCTGCCAAAATACGATCTCCCGCAAATTATTGGAAATGTATCATGTTTTTTCCAGAGAGTTATTAATAAACGAGTGTTTTGGTGGCATGTAAGTACATTTTTTCATTATGTGTTATTTTAGGTTTCTAAGTTGGGTGTGTAAGATACCAAATCCAATTCTATGTCATATTAATCATTGTCTTGTTGACTAAAACATAGCATTGTTTTGAAATATGTCTGCAGCTCTTAGCAACCTTTTTGGTGCCCTTGAAAACATTTTGACCTAGCGGGGTTAATTGTAACGCTGTGTTACAACTAACCCTTCAGCACTAATGATATGAAAACCGCTAAGGTTAGCGTAATTCTTGCCGTTGTTTTAAATAGGCTACACATGAATGATTGCTGGCTGCCAACAAAATAAATGTGCCTGTCTTATCAAAAATCATGTGTGAAATTGATTTTTGTTCATATTTTTAATATTGATTGAATAAGGTCATGTCAACGATTGAAATCATAATGAAATAAATG
Organism: Misgurnus anguillicaudatus; assembly: GCF_027580225.2. Lineage (NCBI taxonomy): Eukaryota > Metazoa > Chordata > Actinopteri > Cypriniformes > Cobitidae > Misgurnus > Misgurnus anguillicaudatus. Next base: position 28,076,463 of record NC_073349.2, on the reverse strand, counting down.
GCTAAAATCAGACTTTGATGCTCATTATCTCAGAATTTGATTTTGAAACTGTAGTATGGTTATTACAGGTCACATATAAAAAATGTTTTGTCATAATTGTGCTGCTTTTTCTCACATATTTAGACATTTGTAACCATTTATAATTGAACTATTGTTAGAAAAGGGCTTGATGAATGAATACAGTGTGGATACCTAGACAGATATATAAACAATATCCACATAGACAAAATAGTATTGAAATATTTGCCTGCAAACTTAATTTTTACCCCCTGCCTGTTACAATTAACCCCACGTTTGCACTTCTGTCACGTTTGGTGTAATTGTCAAAGAATGGTAAGTACTAGAAACAAACTTCAAATGTTAATTTGTAGCAGAGATGTGTGTGTTGCTTGTGTAAAAATATAATTAATCAAACTCAAATATTTTTTAATGATTGAGCCAAAACCAAAAAGCGTTCTCCCCATACATTGTTTTTAAACAGTTTTTGTATCATGGGTTCGAACCCAACACAATGCTCTAACAATAAGCTATACAAGAGCAATTCATCCATGTACTGTACTTAAAAATGTAAATAACCCAGAAACAAATATGCTGACATGAACAATCAACTTAATTCTGCAAAGAACCATATAGTAAACTACTTAATAAAATTAAAAACACATTTTTTATTGTGCTCTGAATTCACTTGCTCTATTTTACTGCGGACATGAAGATCGTTTAATGAAGACACCAAGTGCAAATATTTGCTTACGTTGACTCAACAGGAAGATGCAGTCAAATCAATCTAACTGATATTGTATTCATTCAGTTTAGGTTCAAAAGCTTCATTGACAATCTCTCTAAAATCCAGCCAATCTCACAGCACTTACCTTGAGTTTTCTCTGTGAAGATGACTTTTGAATCCGAGCTGAAGTTCTGACCGCTGAGAATCATCTGCTGACCCCCGAGAACTGAACAGGAGTCCATGTCCTGCTTCTCCACCATGGGCAGCTCGTGAGCAGATCTCTGGGCTACAGAGGAACAAAGCGATGTGTACTTGTGTTTAGTCACATACAATGCATTAATTTAGTATTTTATTGTGCTAAATTTTAGATCAAGCCAAACGAATCATCTGATATTCAAAACAGTAATATTTTTGTCTTGCATATTTAGTAGGGATGCACCGATAGAATTTTTTTGGGCCGATACCGATTTAAACTGACAACTTCTGGCCGATGCCGATACCGATATTAAACACTTGTATACAATGCCATACAGTTGGTCTATTAGCTAGTTTATTTTTGCATCATATTATTTTTACTGAACATGGATTGGATCTAATTAACATTCAACTGACCAACATAATAAGAGAGGCACAAATTAAATAATTTCAATTGAACAACAGACATGCAACTCATTGCCTTTATGCGGTTAATTAATAAACAATCGATATCGACCTTTCTCATGCTATTGCTGATGGTTTCAAATTCATCAAAAATCGGCCGATAAATATCGCCGGCCGATACATCGGTGCATCACTAATATTTAGATATTTGTTAAGGCTGGGTGCAAACATACCACAAATTTGTTTTGTAGGTTAAGCAATGAAATGTTTATGTTCCCTAAACTAATGACACTTGTCATTACAATCCATTTATTTTATTTACTTACGAAATGAATAAAATTTTATATTAGTATTTGCATTGCAGTTCAATAAGCTATTATCATACGAATGTGGTTTGCTTTAGCCAAATTGACTTTAGGCCCTGTTAACAAACAGACCGGATGATCCATCACCTCTTTATTTACTTTAGGTTGAGTGAGCATAAAATCCTGTTTTGCAAGAAGATTAAATTCATGTTATTAACATCATGCATGAAACTAATCTCCTAACAGCTATGATTTAATATCCGCTATAGTAACTAAGATAAAGACCAATAAGAGAGACCTTTGGACAGTTGTGCACAGACGTGCTATAGTTTAATGATAAGTAAATGAAGCGTTAACCACAAATGAGGATATTTGGTTCAAATAGAGAATGTGAAATTATCTGACAAATCAAGGTTAAGAAGTCATAATTCAGAATAGGGTTGTGCAATATATATTTTCAGCGTAGACGTTGCAATGTGCGCCTCACATCGCAGAACATCCAGAACAGTTATTTCTAAAGGAAAACTATTTCGGATGCCTTTGCCAGTGTTACACTACATGAAAATGGTTTCAAATGACAGAAAGAAATCACAAAATTCTCTGTAAACAAATCTGTAACCTATTCAAGAAATGCAAAGCAGAAGTTAAATCCTCTCAAACAGAGCTTTTCGTGTCATCTGGTGAAGTCATCCAGTATTTATCATATCGCAATTTACATCTCAGAAAAAACAAAACATGTCGAGCCCACCCCGTTTACCATGTGTGAAATCGAACACAGGCATATGATGCATCTAAAGAGCATTGCAAATAGTCACTCAAAGTCTTCAACAAGACCTTTCAGGAAACACTAACCTTTAAAAGGTGAAACACCTTTTGATAAAAGAAGATTATGTATACAAATGTTTTTTCTTTGCAGTAACATGCACTGATAAATCACTCATAATAAAACCAGAAACCTAAATGTCAGTTTCACTTTGACATTGACCTTATCATGAACGATCTGAATCTGTCATTTCAAAAATGTACTCACAGCACTCAATGGGATGGGAAGTCACCTGGAGAGACACATTTTGGCCGCCTGGCTGCGGAATATGAACACGGAACACCAGGCGAACGCGAGTGTTTTTCCGGCCAATGTCCGTCTCCCCTTTGCGCAGCTCTATGTCTGCATTCCGAAGCTTCAGAATTCCGGCACAATCAATTCTGTGAGAAGAAAAACCATTGAGGATTTTTTTTGGCATAAAATAATCAAATCCCATGAAGAACGTGTTAAATAGATTGCTGCAGGGATGAGGTCTTTTTGTAGGCCAACCCGGAAGTTAGCTGGAAGTTAGTTAGCCCACTCATTCTCAAATTCTAGTCATCGAGCCATTCACGTGGAACTTCGAGTCATGGGAGGGGCTTCTGCGACTCCGCTCGCTTCCTGTAATCACATTACTACTAGAGCAACCTCCTGATTGGTTATCTTGGCGTGTTTTTCCGCCAAAGTTCAGATTTTTCAACTCACGCGTTCTCGCGCAATGCTCAATTCGTGCAAACTAGACGCGCGAATGAGGCAGAATCGTGCCTGCCTTGCTGGCTAAACACATCATTCGCACCGTTCACTTCCTGTAATCACATCACTACTAGAGCAAGCTCCTGATTGGTTAACGTGGCACGTTTTTCCGCCAAAGTTCAGATTTTTCAACTCGCGCAATGCTCAATTCGTGCAACCTAGACGCGCGAATGAGGCAGAATCGTGCCTGCCTTGCTGGCTAAACACATCATTCGCACCGTTCACTTCCTGTAATCACATCACTACTAGAGCAAGCTCCTGATTGGTTAACGTGGCGCGTTTTTCCGCCAAAGTTCAGATTTTTCAACTCGCGCAATGCTCAATTCGTGCAAACTAGACGCGCGAATGAGGCAGAATCGTGCCTGCCTTGCTGGCTAAACACATCATTCGCACCGTTCACTTCCTGTAATCACATTACTACTAGAGCAACCTCCTGATTGGTTAACGCAACGCGTTTTCCCCCCAAAGTTCAAATGTATCAACTCGTGCGTTCTCGCGCAATGCTCAATTCGTGCAAACTAGACGCGCGAATGAGGCAGAATCGCGCCTGCCTTGCTGGCTAAACACATCATTTGCACCGTTCACTTCCTGTAATCACATCACTACTAGAGCAAGCTCCCGATTGGTTAACGCGACGCGTTTTTCCGCCAAAGTTCAGATTTTTCAACTCGCGCATTCTCGCGCAATGCTCAATTCGTGCAAACTAGACGCGCAAATGAGGCAGAATCGCGCCTGCCTTGCTGGCTAAACACATCATTTGCACCGTTCACTTTCTGTAATCACATCACTACTAGAGCAAGCTCCCGATTGGTTAACACGACACGTTTTTCCGCCAAAGTTCAGATTTTTCAACTCGCGCGTTCTCGCGCAATGCTCAATTCGTGCAAACTAGACGCGCGAATGAGGCAGAATCGTGCCTACCTTGCTGGCTAAACACATCATTCACACCGTGAGACCTCCAGACGCGCATCAACGCATCTTTACATTGACTTAACATTGAAATCACTCGTGCTTTACGTCTCTACCGCGCCTGGTGTGAACGCAGCATTGGGCTACAAGCGAACTACACCACGATCTCTTGACATCAACGTCATCACCACCAACAGCTCTTTCAAACTTTATTAAACAAATTTAGAAACATGTTTCCTAATGAGAAAATTCTCTGAATAAATCTTTGTTGGGAATTGTGCCTATGTTGCATTGTTTTTGAGATCTTCAAAAGTACCCAACAAAGTGTGTAGTCCCATGAAGCAACTTGTTAGCATCCGCCCTAACACACCAGTAACACTTTACAACAAGGTTGTATTTGTTAACAATTAGTTAATGTATTATTTAACATGAACGTACAATAAACAATACTACAGCATTTATTAATCTTAGTTCATGTTAATTTATTAATACATTTATAAAATCAAGCATCTATTAACATTAATAAATGCACTAAGAACTAACTTGAATAACTGTGCAGATATTACCTAACATTAACAAAAATTAAAGGTATAGCGGAAGATTTTCTTTTTCTGGGTGGATCATCAAGACTATTGGTCATCCAAGTTGTCAATCATTCTGATGATATGTTGACGTAAAGCCGTCGTACGTGCTCGTCTCTAGGTTCGCTTTCTGCACATGCGCACTTTCAGGTGTATATGTGTGATGGGCTACGGTTTCAACCATTCATTGACGCTCGCGTTCTCACCGTGTTTTTTTTAAATGTCTGAGGGTCGCAAGAAAAAAAGTGTCTACGAATTGTATGACAAGAAGAGAAAGGACTATGAAGAAAGAAACAAGACCAGAGTGTTTTGGGGAGACAATTTCACACGCTGGCGTGCGCTAAAAGCACAGGTTGAGCTTGCCACGCAAAGTTTCTACTCGACAGGTAAAGTTTGGCATGCTATTTGGAAAAATCCATTTAAAATCACTGCTAGTAAAAGTTAATGTAAGCTATGATTAGCAATGCTAGCCCTGGCACAAGTCACGAACTAGGCTCCTGCATGCTCGCTCGCTCTCTCTCGTGCACACGTTTAATAGGTGTTCCCTCTCTTGAGCAGGTAGAGTTTTGCGCATATGCATTTTTTTGAGGGGCGGTTCTTTTCAAATATTCAGAAGTATATTCTTTTCAAAAGTATCATCAAAGACACTTTAAAGCTTTAAAAAGTCACGGGTGGGTGATTACTGATGTTTTTTGTCATAGAATAAAACTTGAAAATATCTTGGGCTTATGTTATCCCAAGATCTTATTTAAGGTTTAACCAAAACCCCATTCAAAATGGAACCGGAAGTGCTAAAATGCAAAAACTCGCTTCTGGGTTTTGCCTACATATGTACTTTATCCCTGCGACAATCTATACAACTAAATGGATCTAGAAAAATGTAAATCTGAATCGAAATCTTACTCACATTGCTTTCATGTTATTCTTCGGCTCCAGGGGAATTTCTAGGACTTTGGTGCCATGAATGATCTTCTCATAGCTGGTGGTTGTAACAGTTTTGCCGGTGATGCGATGAACCTGATAGAAAGCGTGAGGCTTCAGGATCCGCTCATCTGCTGTGCCAATAAAGATCTGCAGACCCAGAGGTTCCTTACCCCTATATCCACGAAGCTACACATGGGACAGAGCAAGAGAAAATGATGATGTCTTTAAATAGCTTTGTAGTTTACAATGCACATAACAAGGTATCATTGCCGAAAATTATATAAGAAACCTGAGTTACAGGTGCATAACATCAGAGGCATTTGACAGTGGGCTTTTTGATTTGGGGCAACCATAGAGCACACCCTAGCAACACCCTGGCAACCACCATCTTTCCACTAACAAGAATTATGCACATTTTCTAAACATATTACAAAAAAGAGGCAAACTAGCAGTAAATACAGCACTAGCCAACCACTACGACTCATTATGATAATAGACGAAAATCATGAGGTGCTCGGATGTTCAGATAGTCTGTCAGACTTTCCTCTCCCCTAAATGGAGAACAAAGTTTGTTCAGTTTAGACTGGGCTGTGCTGCCAGAGCAACTATTTTAGCAACGCTCTGCTCTCCTGGTTGGGTACTTAAAGTACACACGCTGCTGGAAACATTAGCATCTCCAAAAACCTTGAACGCAGGCCAGGAGGGCGTGTGCAGTCGGTCTCAGAGTCTGCAAACATTTTCACCGATTCATCTCTGTCTCTCAGACGCTACCGGAAACCCATCAGTCACTCATGAGCTGTAACTGTGCCAAGGTTCATGGTTTGTGGGACCAACAGATTGATCAAGAAAGATAACATTTCAAATTTTAGACAAAAGGTGGGTCTAATGTGGCATTATGGGAATTACATCTGATCTCCTTAAATTAAGGCTTAAAAACATATTTATGTATGTAGATGAACACAAAATTGCTCAAATGTATTTTACTTTGCTGTCTGCGTTTCTGCGATGAAGGTTAATAATTCAAATCATATTCGACACAAAGGCAAATGGGTCACATTTTCATATGCAAAGCATGGCAGGCCCAATGAGAAAAACAACTGCAGCCTTGTCGTTTGGTTGTAGATGGGATAGATATGCTGAACAACCAAACAAGAATTATATCTGAATCGTGAAAGAGTCGTTTTGGAAATGTAAAGAGTAGTTTAAGGGGGAATTCCCTGCTGAAAAAAAACAATAAAACCATTACAGAAAATTCTAATGGTTTCCATTAAAATACCAATAGGAACCATTAGCTTTTAACATTAAAACCACTACACTGTAGTGTGTTTTGGGCCGTATTCCATTAGAACCAATACATAGAACCAATACATACCATTAGAGACCAACAAAGACCAATACACTATAGTGTGTTTTGGGCCATATTCCATTAGAACTAATAAAATTCCCAATAAAACCAATAGAATTTCCGTGATGGTGTCTATTGGTTTTTTAGCAGGGTTTGAGGATTTGAGCCTGTGTGCATTAAAATATTAAGAAACTACTACGATATGATTGCGTCGATTGATCGATTTAGATTACCATTTACATACACCCAACCAATTTACTGTAAACTAATGCAGGGATTGTCCTTTTACATAAAGATAAATGTCTTTCTCAAAGGCACATTGGTAGTAAATCAGGATTTTAATCACGGAAAAGTTTGGCAAGCCATTTGTATTTGGTATTAACCTTTGTAACTACTAAAATCTGCATGTAGTCCAGCTTTTTTATCTTGTGTTTAAGTATTTTCGACTAGAACTGGCGGTTTGATGAGACAACTCGATCTTATTGATAATTCATACATATATTACAAATTCGTACGACAACGTTTGTACATTTTTTTGCAATTTAAGGGCTCGTTATAGTTGTGCGTAGGTCCAACGGCCTACATTTATACTTTTGCATCGTCGTCCACGTTGACGTGAAGAGAGAAAGAAGAAGAGAAGAAGAAACAGCAACTTGTTGTGTATGATTTGAGAAGACCAGCAATGATGTAGGGTAAATAAACAGCGACTTTTGTTGCAGTTTGAGTTAAATCACTCCTCAACTTGGCCCATCTTTGTTTTCACCGTCTTAAACGGAAATACCTATGACTCCGTTTTTTTTACCTGACGGGAAGGATTCTGGTGGACCAATCACAGCGCTTGCGGTCCGCGTAGAATTGACGCACTGTTAGAAACTTTGCGAGGTGCACGTCAGGCTACGCAAAGCTACGCACCAGCTACGGATAACCTATGGCATAGCTACGGTGTAGCTTTGGCACGACTATATGACGTTGGATTTACAGTAAGGGTGGAGTTTCATTATTTTTTTTCTTCTGATAGTCATATGTTTTTGGATGATTCACTTTGTACAAAATTATACGAAATCGCCAACTTGTAAAGTACGTACGAAATCCTATGAGTTCAGGCTGATTTAACCGTCGACAAAATAATACATTTCAGTTGTTTCTTTAACAACCATTTACTTAGGTTAGTAAACGAAATAAGGCACAAACTGAACAAACCAATGAAATGTTACTTATTGTTATTGCTAATCATTGGCAGGTGCTATTAGGGGGAGGGGCATTCTCAGAGAGCATTTGATTGGACAGAAATTCGCACAGACCTGTTTGAAGGTTTAGCGGTACATTCACACGGGACAAAAGCGTTAACACTTGACGGAAGGCTTTTCTGAAGCGTGGCCAATAGCCAATCACAGTGGCCGCAACACATGCTTCCATAAACGTAATTGGCTGGCTCTGCCTAGGTTATTTGCATAAGGCGATCTGATGCACGCGTTGCCGCTTGAAAAGTTGAGAAATGTTAAACTTCTGGCGCGAGCAACGTCACTGACGTGGCACTGACGGATCCGCAATTCGGTTTGGCAAAAGTGAATGGAAAGCGTTAACGCTTATACTACGTGTCCGTAACTCATTGACAGCTTTTTTAACATTTGCAGCTAATGAAAGATACATTTTGAAGTACATTTGAAGATTTATATAAAATATATAAATCACAAAAATAGACATAACATTACATTAAATTACATTTACAAAACTCGTTTTTTTCATTGGCATTTCCCAAAAAAACACTCCAACACAACCAGTAATCTTAGTACAAGATGAATCAGTATTTTCTCTGAACTGTGCACAGCAGCTACAGTCTATACTACAATCTACATTACGGCTGTTTATTCGATGACACACAGAAATGCAACTAACAAATTAGATGTGTGCTGAAAAAAGCAGAATGTACATGGGAAGGAAGTGTGCAGAAACCACAGAGCATGAAGATGCAGCTAAATTTACACCGAGTTCAAAAGCAAAGTGAGCAAGCCAAGTGTGAAAATTTCAAATCATGCACTTTAATGAATTGCATCAGATAAGTCGCCCGAATACGTACGTTATCATCAGCAATGGTCCACATGTGATTTTTTCCTAGAATGAACGATAAATAATACCACTTCATATCAAAGAGGCTAATAATAGCTAATTATTTTTAACTGGTTATTTACAAAAGCCTAAATAGGAACTGAGATATGTCACACATGAGATTACGCCCATATCTAAACAGCAATGAGATTAAGTTTGATCACAGATCTCAAAGTCTTCTTTCTACAACCTTTATGTAAAAGCACCATTATCATAATGTTTAGTTGATTATGGCCACAAAATGTACTAAATGCTCTCTTTGTACATGAAATAAAGGTCTGCTATGTCTCTTTAAGACACAGGTGAATGAGTCAGGTACAAGAGCTGAGCCTCACAAACTGTGTAAACACGACTGTTTCCATGCGCCATCTGAGAACCTGATCGCCATGGCAACCGGCGAGCGGTGACTCATTTGTGAGGTTGGAAAAGAAAAGTAGAGGAAGGAGCGAGAGATTCATCCCGATCCCGAGTAACTCCCTGCCATGTGATTGGTCAACGAGGGACTGGACTGACCACAGCAAACGCCGGGGAATGGAAAGCATTAAACATTTTGGCTTCGCCAAGGCAGTCTGCGATCTATACCAGTGAGATGACATCGGAAGGACGCCGGTAGGAAGACCATTAAAGATGGTTTACACCGAGTGAGCAAAAGGCAACACCAGGGCTTTTACATAAACTGTTACCCGGGAAACATCAAACTTAAAGTGGTAAACAAACAGAGAAATATCATGTGTCTACAGAAAACAGCTGCCATTACGTCTGTAAAATCTCTGGGTGAACACAACTTCCTGAGTCAATTTAAGTGACGTCAAAGCAATTCAAAAGACAGTCACGTTTATTCTCTAAATGATAAATTGCACAACCTTTTTCTAATTATTCACAGCTTGCTGTAAAAAAACTACAAAAGGTTCACACCAGATTTGATCATTTTGTGAAGAAAATGTGGGTAGCCCTTTTCTACCAAAACTAGAATGTCATGGGGGGTTGCCAGGTTGTACCTACTCATGATATTACGCAGTGCCCGAAAATAGTCCCCTGCTATTGAAAGTTACTAAGGGGACTATTTTCGGCTGCTGCTTAATATCATTGCGCCTGCTGCAGCCATGTTACGGCAGCAAAGTCCTTGAGTATTAAACCAGAATGAAAGTATAGTTCCTAGCCATATCTGCCTAAAAAAATCACAACTTTTAATTTCACGTCGGTCTTAGTACACGTTGTAATTACAGAAGAGTCAAGTTTTAAATAGGAAAAAAACGTCTTTGGTTATTTTTTAAGCGCAATGCTAATGGTCTAATCAGATTCAATCAGTTATGCTAAGCTATGCTAAAAGTGGTACCGCCAGACCCGGAGATTGGCTGAATGGATTCCAAAATGGTCAAAATCAAATGTTTAACTCCAGTGGAGCTGGAAAATTAGCATATTTTCCCTTTAAAGCAGTAGGTACTATATAGTATGAATATGGATAGTAGGGATGCACGATATATCGGCCGACATATCGTTATCGGCCAAAAACTGCTTATTTTTTATATTATCGGTTATCGGTCTGATAGCAAAATTAGGCCGATAAATGAAAGCCGATAAATGATGGATTATTTTGGTTTGTTGAACCACTTCACTCGCTCATTGCTGGCCATGTGGAGTTTTGATTGGGGCTTTCTGTGACATAGCACGAAGATGACACGTGTTGTGGGCTTAAGAAGAGTATGCCAGTCTAGCGCAAAGACAAGATGTCCGCGGTCTGCAAGTTTTTCATTGTGCAAATATGAATATTTATTGGCCTATAGATATCGGTTATCGGCCCCCAAATTTAAAGAGTTATCGGTTATCGGTATGGGCCAAAATTTCCATATCGGTGCATCCCTAATGGATAGTATGAATGAATTCGGACAAACTACATCTGGCATGTTGATACATCACGTGACATACATCAACATAACAACAAGTTAGTTGTTAAGTGCAATGACGTTAAACAAGCACAATTTAAACACAAGGGACAGCTGTTTAATATATGTATTTGCATTTAAAGAGAGCCACGTTATCGCTTTCTGGCATTTTTTAATAAAACAACGCCCCTTCTTCTTCGTTGGATAACACCTCTTCTGGGGGATCGGGGGATAGCAAAGTGTCCATCGAATGAACACCTCGGGATCTTCCCGAAAGTAGTAGGTCATTCGGGTACTTTCCGCCTATTGTTTTTCGAATACTATGAATTCGGACATACTACTCGCCTCCACTACTGCTTTTTGCCTACTATATAGTATGGAAGTAGGTTGTTTCAGACGCAGCATTTGAGATTGTGGAACCTGTGTTCTCAATGGTTCCTTACTGGCCCTGCCCCCATTAAAAATACTGTTATTTATTTAAATTTTTACTATGGTAAACTGTGCATTGACTATAATTTATATATACATGGTACATTTAGTATACTGTAGTACACTTTGTTAATGTATGCTATAGCATTTTGTAGCATTAACTATAATAAATAATTGTAGTAAATACTGTATAATAGTTTAGTATTTACTATAATAAACTGTGATAAATTATAGTATACTGTACTACACTTTGTTAATGTATACTATAGTATTCAGTAGCATTAATTATGTATAATAAATTAATAAAGTTTAGTAAATACTGTAGTAAACTTTATTAATTACTACAGTAAACTGTGGTACATTATAGTATACTGTAGTACACTTTGTTAATGTATACCATAGCATTTTGTAGCATTAACTACAATAAATAATTGAAGTAAATACTGTAGTATACTTTAGTATTTACTATAGTGAACTGTGGTACATTATAGTATACTGTAATACACTTTGTTAATGTATCCTACAGCATTCTGTAGCATTAACTATGAATAATATTAAATGAATAAACTGTAGTGGATACTGTAGTATACTTTATTAATTACTACAGTAAACTGTGGTAAATTATAATATACTGTACTAGACTTTTTTAAGTATACTATACTCTTAAGGAGCATTAACTATAATAAATAATTGTAGTAAATATTGTAGTATACTTTAGTATTTACTATAGTGAACTGCGGTACATTATAGTATACTGTAGTACACGTTGTTAGTGTATACTATAGTATTCAGTAGCATTAACTATGTATAATAAATTAAAAAAGTGTAGTGAATACTGTAATATACTTTATTATTTACCACAGTAAACTGTTGTAAATTATAGTATACTGTACTACACTTTTTAAGTATACAATACTCTTTAGTAGCATTAGCTATAATAAATAATTGTAGTAAATATTGTAGTATACTTTAGTGTTTAGTTTACTATAGTAAACTGTGGTACATTATAGTATACTGCACTACACTTTGTTAATGTATACTACAGCGTTCTGTTGCATTAATTATGTATAATAAATTTATAAAGTGTAGTGAATACTGTAATATACTTTATTAATTACAACAGTAAACTCCGGTCAATTATAGTATACTGTACTACACTTTTAAAGTATACTATACTCTTTAGTAGCATTAACTATAATAAATAATTGTAGTAAATATTGTAGTATACTTTAGTGTTTAGTTTACTGTAGTAAACTGTGGTACATTATAGTATACTGCACTACACTTTGTTAATGTATACTACAGCATTCTGTTGCATTATTTATGTATAATAAATTAATAAAGTGTAGTGAATACTGTAATATACTTTATTAATTACCACAGTTAATTATAGTGTACTGTACTAGACTTTTTTAAGTATACTATACTCTTAAGTAGCATTAACTATAATAAATAATTGTAGTAAATACTGTAGTAAACTGTAGTAAATTATAGTATACTACACTACACTGTTAATGTATACTATAGCATTCTGTAGAATTTTCTATAATAATTTAATAAAATGTAGTAAATACTGTAGCATACTTTCATATTTACACTGGTAATTTTCTAAACTATACAGTTTACTATAGTAGATCCTAAAGTATCTTATCATATTTTTCATGTTTGGAAGTCTGTATGTTTTTATATACATGTAAAGTAAATACATTGTGTGTGATTTTTATTATTTTTATTCTCTGCCAGTTAAAAATTGCTCACTTAGAAATGCAGTATTACATTTCTTTATAACATGATGCAGGACAGGTACTTTTCATGTTCGTATAACAAACTCAGGGGGAAAACCCTTCGTCTAAGCGATAGTTGTCTTCTCTAACACTATTAATGAATGAAATCTGTATAAGTTCAGACGTACAAATAAGTGAAGCCGGCCATTTTCATAGCCCTGCCCTGGAGCAAAATGACCTCATGCTGCATAATGATTAGGAAATATCTTCACACGCGAGCCTAACTAGGTTAGAGAATATAAAAGCCACGCCCACCTGGACCACCGGGTGACCTCCAGTAGGGGCTTTAACCGCCCCTCTGCTCCCTTCGGTTTCATAGTGGGCTCTGTGGTGGGGTTTGGGCTGAACCTCAATGTGTAGCTCATATTGATCGGTGCGACTTGGTAGTGGCCACTCCAGAGGTGGCAGTGATGTCACAGGGATGCTGGAAGAGATGACAGATCAGAATCACGTTCATTTGATTCACTTATCTGATTCATAACATATAAAAGCATGCAGTGCACAATACATTGAGAGGTTTGTAGCATATAACTCAAAATAATTAAATGTCTCATCTCCTATCCATAGTTATTTTCAGAAAACTGACATTAATATTTACCTGCATATCCCAGGCACCAATTGTTTAGGCCAGATTTGTGGAATTACAAAGTAAGGTTCAGAACCAGGTTTGGTCTTTACATCCTGGTCACAAGACAACAGGTAGCCCTCACTATGGTTCTCTGTATAGAGAGGATAGGCCTGCTGATTGGTCTTTACAATTTTGGGAGGAATGGAGCTAGCCTGCCCAACATTGAACCCATTCAAGGCACCGGACAGGTTGTTCAAACCATAATGGCCACCCTGATGGTCATCGTGGCCGCCGTGGGGCGACGGGCTGCGCGAGCGGGATCCTGGCACCAGGTTGGGGTTCCTGTACATGTCGTAGGTGCGTTTGCATAGGGGGGAGGTGGAACGTGACCCGGGCCTGGAGGAAGGAGAGCGCGGCCTAACCGAGCCGTCCTCGGCCAGGCTGGAATGAGGGGAGGTTCCCGGACTCGCACGAGGAGAACCCGTATGGATGCCCTGGAGTCGCGGGCAGAGTTCCCCAGCTGCCTGGCTGTTGCTGGGGGATACGCAGGGCGACGCCCAGGGCGAGAGGTTCTCGGAGTGCCAGGAGGTAGATGAGTTACTGCTGGCGGGACTCAGGCACGTGGGCTCTCGGTAGGCTAAGGGATCTTGACCCGGCACGGTGAGCCCAGGACTGGGGCTGATGTTCACGAGATTGGGCTGGAGGGATTCTCGACCATGACTATAGTGCTCACGTGAAGGGGTGATTTCAATCCTGGGGCTCAGGGCCTGGTTGTTTGGCCTGGTGTGATCCAGGTAGCCCTTCGCTTCCAGTTGCTCAAAACCACCGAGACCCTCGGCGCTGACCTCGTCGTAGGTGGGCACGCAAGGCTTGAAGCCGTAAGCCGGAGCTTCCTCCAATGGATAGGAGAGGCAGGACGGTGAGTTGAGGTCTTTGTGTGATGAGATACTTTGCTCATCTAGACAAACAACAACAAAGGATAAAAAAAACAAAGTAGGTAAGCGCGCACAGCGTCAATCCAAAACGGCTTGCGAGGTGATGTCACGGGTTATGTTAGGACAGAATAAAATTGAAGCATGTGTGAAGCAATATGCTGTACAGAAGACTAGACTATATAAGCAGTATTTAGTTTCTTTATTTAGACACAATAAGTTGTACGACATGCACATTTTAAATAATCAAATTTCTGTATACAGAAAACAAAATCTTATTAAAATGTTTAGTTTTTAAAAAATGTGTATACACTTAAATGCTGGAAGCTATTACTATAGAGGCAGATTTTTAGTTCAATTCAAAGATTTATGAGTAGATATTATATTAAATATATCATTAGATAGATATCAGTCATATATTTAAAGCACTTCTTAACAAACATAAGATTAATATTAACATTTACAACATTAAACTTAAACAACAAATATACAAAATATTTTATTAGATTAAAGCAATATGCTTTTACATTTTTAAAGTTAAATGATTTTGTAAGGAGAATATGCAAAATTTAGAAACTGAATTGAATTTTAAAGACTTTTATAATGCACATAAAATAAGTATTTCTATTTAAAACGAGGTCTATGGCCGTTTCTCAATCTGAAGGCTGCAGCCTTCAGAGGTCGCATATGCAGGCTGCTACGTCATCAAGCCTGGTTCGTTTAAGGTAACTGAGCATTACATTCACAAATCATAAGCATGTTACAACAATTTACGTTTAACTAAGAATAATAGTCAACTTTATAATTGTTAATGTTCTGAAATAAGACAGTCGTAATGACGTATGCAGCCTATAAATGCGACCTCCGGAGGCTGCAGCCTTCGGATTGAGAAACGGACCCTGTAGCTATAAAACGAACCACATTTTATAGTCCACAGCATAAATGACTGTTTTCATTCAATCAATAATGTTATGTAGTTTACAGTTTACTATCCAAACCCTGCATAAAGTTAAATAGAAACATTAAAAGCCTTCAGCACATCTCATACCTTGATGTCCCGGAGGAAATTCATATTCAAAGAGATAGTCAAACTCCAGCTCATCCTGACAGTTCACCTGCCGCAGCTCCTCCACGAGCCCTAACTCACTTTTATCTTCGTAAAAAGAGCTCATCTGTCTCAGTTTTTGATTTGCACGCGCACCACAATAACTTCATAAACGCGTCGCGAGGGATCCGAGCGCACGCAAACGCTTGAATGAGCTCGAGTCACAGATGCTCGTGACATTCGAGCGCAACTTTAACTTCCGGCTTTAACTTCACTCACACCCCCATTTACATCGCGACGCGACACAACGCTCCCCTGCCCATTCAAAACATAAACAAACTTGCGTTCAAATATAGCGGAATGAAATAGGACGCATTTCGAAGTGCATTTTTAAAGTTGAACTCGACTCGTCGCCTAACAAACGCAACGCTCTTGACGCGACGCAACCGGCAAAAACATCATTCTAAACATATCCGAAATAGCCGGGAGCGTACGCCGGGAGCGTTTTGTTGCGTCGCGTCGCTCGCGTGCAGAGTACGGGCTGTCATGCTGAAGGTTCATTCAGAGGTTACGCTATAAATTGATGACACGCGCCTCCTGTTGATAGGTAGCAGTTATGACGGAAACAACAAAAGTAACCCGAGTTACATAACATTGTTTAGCAGTGATGGGCGGGTGTGTAAATAAACTTGGTTATTTTAAGTTGTGGCTTGGTTCAACAATCTATCTATCTATCTATCTATCTATCTATCTATCTATCTATCTATCTATCTATCTATCTATCTATCTATCTATCTATCTATCTATCTATCTATCTATCTATCTATCTGTATTTGGTTACCATAATTAAACTCAACACTTACGGCCCCAAAGGAAGTTATTATATTTGCATAGTGACAGTACTGTATATAGGGTTATAAAACATTATCTGGGTTTTCCATGGCTGCACGATCTATAAATAGCCAGGAAGACTTATTTTTGTACACATTATAAAGTATGTTAGTACTGTATATAATTAAAGTATATCAAATCAGTATATTAAAATGTCTGTTTTACACCTAAAATTGCATCTCCTCTTTCTGAGCAAACGTGTAATATGGTGCATCTCTACTAAAAAGATCAGCTTAAACCATCTAAAGATGGTTGGCTGGTTTTAGTTTGTCTTCCAGCATGGTTTTAGCTGGTAAAGTTGGTTTTAGCTGGTCAGGCTAGAAGACCAGCGGACCTAGGCTGGAAGACCAGCATGACTAGCTTTGCCAGGATGAGAGGACCATCTTAAACCAGCTTCCAGCCTGGTCATGCTGGTTTAAGCTGGGTGGTCAGCTGGTCTTCCACCCTGAGCTAAGTGTCCAAAGCCCTTCTAAAATCAGCCTGCTACACCAGATAAACCAGCTAAAACCAGGCTGGGAAACCAGCTAAAAAACAGCTGGTTTTAGTTGGAAAGTATTAATAAATTATTAAATATGTCAATACACCATCTGCCTATAAAAAGTAAGACATTAACCCGTAAGTCATAAGACGTTAACATTTGACCAACACATTGGCACAAAAAATTATATTATATGATATAATTTAAATGGGCTCGAATGCTTTTTAATATTTGCAATGTATAAAAAATAAACTGTTAAGTGCATGCAAATATCAATTTGAACAATAAGAGCATCTAACACTAAAAACTATTGAACTACATGAAACTGTTCATTCATTCATTATATGATCAGTATACAGACGCATGGTTAAAGTTTCACTAATAATATTGGTTGCATCGACGTAACTGTAACTAAGCATGCCCTGATGACGTAAGTCCCCTTTACTGTACATACTGTAATATAATGTACAAAACTGTACACGCATAAAGTTAATTACTGTCCCTTACTACTTTACACACTAGGTTTTGCGTTAAATATTCATTAGCAAAAATGGCCATAAAAATCTTTAACAGTTCTGGCATAAAAAAGACGAATTAAAAATCAAATTATTGATTACCAGTAATTCACAACAGTTCAGCACGCGCCATCCATACCTTGATCCATCGACCTCATGCTGTGGTAATGCATCAGTCTCCAAGTCTCTCTAAACATTTGGAAAAAACTAAACAAAACAAACAAAAAACGAATTCAGCAATCAAAAAACAGCTTTTCCTCAAAGCTCATAGCAAGTAAAAAAAACTGTGGACGAAAATACTCCGTTGTAAGAATGCAAAAGAGAGTTGACTTTAATAGTAGTAAAGCTCTGTGTGGTGTGAACTTCTTTGCCTGAGCATTGACTTGAGTATCAAGAGTGGCTTCCTTCCCCGGCACAGGCTGTTTATAATGGTCCAACGCTGTAAAATAACGGGATTCCCACAGTGTTTCCTCCTGTTTGTGCGCTCTGCCATGGAAACCTGGAGCGGCTCCATGCCGGAGAATCAGGGCTTTCCTTTGGAGCGCGCGCGGAGGAATCCATGACGTCTCGAGACTGTGCGCGAGCGCATTTCTGCGGCTGCGTCCACACACTGGCGCACAAGAGCTTCATTGTGGCCTTGAAGAAATCACAGTAACGAGGAGGAGGGCGTAGAAAAATGAAAACAGGAGCGAGGTTTAAGGATATGCATGAAAGAAACGAGGTGCACACAGCAGGGTTTTAAGGCGCGGGGCTCGTTAAGTTCAAGTGGCCTGTAGATTTATGAAACTGTATACTTGTGTGAAGTTTACTGTTATTTAAAAGAAAAATGTGTCATATAATATTGAATAGAGTTTTAAATGTGAAATGTATACATTTGTGTGACCAGCAAAAACTAACATTAAAATAAGCAGATTTTTTTTTCCAGTTTTTGGTTATTTTTTATAAAAATAAATTCATCCTTCTACACTGAAAAAAAAACATTAATTGAATTTACTATTTTTTTCTTAAAGTAAGTAGCTGCACGCAGTTAAATTATCTAAGATATATATATCTTTAGATATATGCATTTAGTTGAACTTGCTAAATTTAGTTATGTTAACCAATGTTACTATTATCTAATCATATTAGCTCTACTTGAATTTCGAAATAAAGTTATTATACTGCACATTATATTGTACAAAGGTAACCATTTAAAAACCCAACAATAAAACAGAAACTCTATCAAATACACTGCAAAAAATTATTTTCAAGAAAACATTTTCTTAGTATTTTTGTCTTGTTTTCAGTAAAAATATCTAAAATGTTTTAAATTAAGATGCTTTTTCCTGATGAGAAAAATGACGAAGTCTAGTTTTTAGAACAAAAATATCAAATTCAAGTGATTTTGTGCATAAAGCAAGCAATTTTTTTCTTGAATTTAGTGTTTAAAAAATTCAAGATTTTTTTGCTTACCCCATAGGCAGATTTTTTTGCTTGTTTAATCCACAAATTCACAAAAAATGTGCTTGCTTTATGCACAAAATCACTTAAATTTGAAATTTTTGGTCTAAAAACTAGACTTACATTCTTGGGTCATTTTGCTCATCAAGAAAAAGCATCTTAATTTAAGAATTTTTAGATATTTTTTACTGAAAACAAGACAAAAATACCAATAATTTTTTTCTTGAAAGTCATTTTTTGCAGTACAATAATCCTTTATTTTGTTATTCATTCAAATTATTCAATCTCATGCTGAGCATGCTGGGAACTGGAAATCCCCACCTTTTAGCAAAATTGCTTTAATACAACACAAATTATTCATGTAGTCACAACTTAAATGAGTCAAGTTCACATAGATTTATTTAAAACACATGTGATATGCCTAGAAACCACTTAATATTTTTCATAAAACAAAAAAACAACATTATAATGGATTAAATTAGAAATTTTAATTATATTCAATTTAAGTAGGGTCAGAAACTCTCTGGAATATTTTTTTTAAGAAATTGTGAGTTTGGGGCCTACAAATATTGGGGCCTTGAAGTCAAAGAGCTTGAGATCCAATACAGTATTTAGGACCAGGTGGTTAAAAGTATTTAAAAAAATGCCTATTAAAGTATGCAATGTTTTTTATATTTTGTTTCTAAATGTAAGTACTTTTTTGAGATCACTGTGTATAGATGCAATATATAAAATACATTCGATAGTAAAATATGTCTCAAATATACAGCTGTAGCCTCACATGCTTTTCAACCATACATAACAGATGGGAAAATACATGCAGTTATGTCTTGAATGGATCTTTTTGCTAAGATTTCAGATTGAGGTTATTTTTCCGATGGAAATTTGTTATTTGACCCACCTGACATTCAAGAAAGTCTGTTAAAAACAACTGGACCAGGGTTATGGTTTTGGTTGAAGTAACACAGTTTATACTCAGATACCTTGAGAAACCATGGAAAATATTGCATGGTTTATTTATGAAGCTTTTCCTTCTCTAATCCCAAAAGTTTCAAAGTTTATTTGACATGCTTTACTTGGATGGCACTGAAATGCGTTTGAAAAGGTCTTATATCAATGCAAAAAAGGTCCATTTATTATAAAAAGATGATTTAAAGTATATTAAGGTTTAAATGTGGTCTAATAGTAATCTGATATTTATTTATATATATAGCAGTAGTTACACATTTAGATTTAGTTTTGCATATTAATAAAACAGCAGAAGCTAAGTGGAGCAAGGATTTCATTTGCATCAAATAAAGCCAAATTGGTAATTGTAAGCATTAAATTATTCAAGAAAATCTAATGTAGCACATTAGCGAGTTTTTCAAGTGCCCAGTTGAGAACAGTGCTGAATTCTGGGATGGCAATGAATGCCAAAATCAACTACAAGGCTGTGGACTGAGCCTGTTTGGCCAAACTCTGCTGTAAAGTTTTTTTTGCCAGAAAATTTAGTGATATGATACACTGACATAAATGTTTAAATGAATGAAGTATACCCACTGACCTCTGTGTAGGTCTGAGTAAATGTCTAGACACAACCAGTATAAGTGTCCATTCAGGTTAAAACTGGTGTGTGATGGTTAGTGCAGGTCACCCAGTACAGACTTTCTGGTGAAGCTTAAGCAAACCAACATCTAATGCCGTGGATACAAAACACAACGCATAGATCTAGCATAAAACTGCACGAAATCTTTTCTTTACACTGTAATTGCTGTAGACTTCAATAGCACCATCAGTGACGTAAGATCCAGAATGATGCATAGGAAACTGTGAGCATCAGACGCTGTAAATTGACCAATGGGAATGCAGTGGAAGATTACTGCAGAAAGACAGCTATCTGGAAAAAGTGTACGTTTTTCGGGGACCAAGACAGCGTTGTCTAACAGATGTACATTCCTTCACTGTTACAGCACTATTATGCAACTCAAATTATGAATGAGTAAATTAATACTCCACAAGTTGGAAAAAGGAAACTTGTCATTCCAGGCGACGGAATTGAATTTTAGTTAAAAGAACACATGCACTTTTTCCAAGTTCACGCAGCACTTTCCATCTACTTTATGCAACGCATGAGTTTGGCTGTCTGGGTTGGAGCGCTAAAACATTTGAGTTTTCCAATTGCAACAGTTGTGTTTAAGCTGGCGACTGTAGATGATATGGAAATGGCATATTATATCATGTCCCGTGGAGAAGTTTTGGCATGTTTGGGAAAAGGGAAAACCTTTGGGCTATGCGTTTGATCGCTTCCAACATTCTCTGCTAGTTTAGTCATATTTCCCATCTTGCCCGGTCCTTTATGCAAGATGGTGGATGCTGCGTATTTACGGCTGTGATGTCACGTGTGCGTTTATTGTGTCACCAACAGCTCTGACGTCAGTTTAAGCTGCATTAGACGGAAGCAAAGTTATAGAACATTTAAGCTTTAAAGTATTGCCATTTACATTACATTTATGCATTTGGCAAACGCATTTATTCAAAGCGACTTACAATGCATAACAAGGTATACATTTTTTCATTATGTGAATTCCTTGGAATTGAACCCATAATCTTTTGAACTGGTAATACAATGCACTGAGCTACAGGAACACAACTTTTTTAGGGTATTTAATGAGGAAAACTTTGGGAACGTATTTCAATTAGAAAGATAAGCAAATTGCAACACTGTAAACATTCTTTGCTGCCTTAAATTTTTAAGTTGAATCAACTCAAATTTACAAGTCATTTCAACTTAATATTATTAATCCTGTCTAAATATAAGCTGCTACAAATCTTTATAAAAAGTAAAAAAAGGCAAACATAATTTCTTATTTGAAATATTGAATACTGATAAATGATGGCAAATAAGACCAGAAATGTACAATGTAAAAATATATTTGCTGCCTTAATTTTTTTAATTTAATCAACTCAGAAGTCATTTTAACTTACTATTATTTATCTTGACTAGAGATAAGTTGTTATAACTTATAAAATATTGTTAAAATAAGGTGTGACAGTTCATCTCTTGTTAAAATGACTTGTAAATCTGAGTTTATTAAACACAAACATTTAAGGTAGCAAATAATTTAAAAAAGTGAAAAAAAAGGCAAACATAACTTCTCATTTGAAATATTGAATACTGATAAATGATGGCAAATAAGACCAGAAATGTACAATGTAAAAATATATTTGCTGCCTTAAATTTTTTAGTTTAATCAACTCAGAAGTCATTTTAACTTACTATTATTTATCTTGACTAGAGATAAGTTGTTATAACTTATAAAATATTGTTGAAATAAGGTGTAGCAGTTCATCTCTTGTTAAAATGACTTGTAAATCTGAGTTTATTAAACAAAAAAGTTCCTTTTTTAAAAAAGTAATAAAAAAAGCAAACATAATTTCTCATTTGAAATATTGAATCCTGATAAATGATGGTAAATAAGACCAGAAATGTACACTGTAAAAAATTGCTCCTGAAATTTGTTTGTTTAATCAACTCAGATTTACAAGTAATTTTAACATACTATTATTTATCTTGACTAGAGATAAGTTGTCATCATAGCTTATAAAATATATGAAATAGGTTGTAGCAGTTCATCTCTTGTTAAAATGACTTGTAAATCTGAGTTTATTAAACACAAAAATTTAAGGCAGCAAATAATTTTGTAACAGTGCGTTTTAATAAAAAGTAAAAAAGCAAACATAATTTCTTATTTGGAATATTGAATACTGCACTGTAAAAATATTTTGCTGCCTTAAAAAATGTAGTTAAATCAACTCAGATTTACAAGTCATGTCAACAGAGATGAGTTGTCACAACTTATAAAATATAGTTGAGAAAAGTCAATTTAATTTTATAAGTTATAACAACTAATCTGTAGTTATAACAACTCATCTCTGCATGGTCAGGATGAACAATAGTAAGTTGAAATGACTTGTAAATCCGAGTTGATTCAACAAAACATTTTAAGGCAGCAAAGTATTTTTACAGTGTGATAAATTATAGTAAATAAAACCAGAAATGTACTCTGTAAAAATATTTGCTCCTTAAATTTTTTGTTTAATCAACTCAGACTTACAAATCATTTAACCTTATAGTATTATTTATCTTGACTAGAGTTGGTATAACTTATAAAATATAGTTGAAATAAGTTGTAGCAACTCATGTCTTGTTAAAATTATTTGTAAATTTGAGTTTACTAAACAAAAAAATTCAGGCAGCAAATAATTTTTAAAAGTGCATTTTTATAAAAAGTTAAAAAAAGGCAAACATAATTTCTTATTTGAAATATTGAATACTGATAAATAAGACCAGAAATGTACACTGTAAAAAAATTGCTTCTGAAATTTGTTTGGTTAATCAACTTTTTTACAAGTAATTTTAATTTACTATTATTGCATTAGAAAAGTAAATGTGGTAAATTTTGATTGACTTATGAATAAAATTTTTCACTGATATGCTACTTGTATTTACAGGACAAAATGCATGTGTTATGTAAACGGTTTTATACGCCCCTTGGAAAAAATGAAAAAGTGATTTCAGACACACTTAAAATAGCATCAGTTCTCTCACGTTAAAGGAATCCGTATAAAATTCCTAAATTTTCCAGTTGGAGCAGCGAAACTTGAACCGGTCAACATCACCCATTCCGGATTAACAAACAACAACTCAACTGTAAGGTTTTGGGATTTGTCTCCTTGGAAACCAATAGGAGTGGTGAGTTAATAAGACTCTGATATGAGTGACGTCTTCTACATCCCCCTTAAACAACATCTGTGACAAAATACAAGCTAATATTTATGTATTACCCTGTTACACTCCAGTAAGCATTTTCAATTTACACACCAGTGGGCCACCAGTACAGCGTCTCTGCTGTTTCCTATAATCCAAACGAATAATAATGTATGTGATATAAATAGCAACATCAACAGAAGATGTGTTGACCTAAATTGGATTGAGCTGAAGTGAAGTGTGCAAGACACCTTCAATGTCCACAGATCTAGCTTTATAGCAGAAGTAATGAGCCAAAAAACTGGCCCTATAGCTGTAACTGGGGCAGTACCCTTAAAAATGTCCTATGATGTACCATTTAGGTACAGATATGTATACCTTCTGTGGTACTAATATATGCAAAGGTTTACTTTTTTGAAAAACAATTATTTTTCCAAGAGTGAACCCATTCATCATTTTCATAGTATTGACACCACACCCCCTTTCATTTGGACGCCATGCCCCATTTGTTTATTTTACATTTACATAAACAAAAACTGGACGTCACACCCACTGCGTTTTTCCTCGCTCACCCCACCACAATACGTGCAAAAGTTTAACTGTGTTCAAAATGTATCCTGCACAATGCATCTCTCAGTCATCATTGTACCATGAGGTGTGCCTGTGATCACAATCGCAGGAGAAAATCTTTGTCAGCAGAGCTTTAAAAGGCAAATGAAAACATATCAGTCTGTTGTGTGTGCGTGTGTATATAAATAGCTCTCCGCTGGGGTGTGAGATCAGCTCAACACAAATTCTCTAAGTGATTTATCATCATCTGTAGTCACTGTTAATGTACGCAATGGAATACAAGCCTGGATCTGCGTTTCATGGTTCAATGATTTTACATTACATAGTGCACACTACACAATCAGAAGTCACAGCTACTGAAGATCTCTTCTTGTGATTTAACCCCTCAGCAACCACATTTGTATATACATTTCCTGATGCGTTTATCCCAAATGACTTACTGTACAGTAGATTCAATGCATACTTTTTTATTAGTATGCATGCTCCATGCGGATCAAACCTATGATTTTTTACGTTTGAAAATACAACATTTCAACTGAGCCATTTTGCAATTAATTTTAATTAAGTGGTGTCAAGGTAATTTTCAGTAGCTGTTTAAAGTCATTCTCCTTAGCAGAATAGTAACTATATACGTGTAGTCCCTAGCTGTCACTGCAGTAGCACACATTTGCACCTAAAGAGTTCATATTAGTACCTCAGAGGTGCTAGTATGTCAAAGTTTCATAATAGTACCTTAGTTTTATATTAATACCTCAACGGTGAATAATAGTGCCTCAAAGTTTCATATTGCTACCTCAAAGTTTCATATTAGTACTGAAAATGTGCATATTAGTACCTAAACGTTTAATATTAGTACCTTGAAGGTTCATATTCGTACCTCAAAGTTTAATATTAGTACCTCGAAGGTTCATATTTGTACCTCAAAAGTTCATATTAGTACCTCAATTTCATATTAGTACCTTAAAGTTTTATATTAGTCCCTCGAAGGTTCATTTTAGTACCTCAAAAGTTCAAAAGTTCATATTAGTACCTCAATTTCATATTAGTATCTCAAAGTTTTATATTATTCCCTCAAAGTTCCACATTAGTACCACAAAAGTTCATATAAGTACCTCAAAAGTCCATATTAGTACCTCAAAGGTTCATATTAGTTCCTAAATTTCATTTTAGTACCTCAAAAGTTCTTATTAGTACTTCAATGTGCATATTAGTACCTCAAGGTTCATATTAGTTCCTAAATTTCATTTTAGTACCTTAAAAGTTCATATTAGTATCAAAGGTTCATATTAGTTCCTAAATTTCATTTTAGTACCTCAAAAGTTCTTATTAGTACTTCAATGTGCATATTAGTACCTCAAGGTTCATATTAGTTCCTAAATTTCATTTTAGTACCTTAAAAGTTCATATTAGTATCAAAGGTTCATATTAGTTCCTAAATTTCATTTTAGTACCTCAAAAGTTCTTATTAGTACTTCAATGTGCATATTAGTACCTCAAAGGTTCATATTAGTTCCTAAATTTCATTTTAGTACCTCAAAAGTTCATATTAGTACCTCAAAGGTTCATATTAGTACCTTAAAGGTTCATATTAGTTCCTAAATTTCATTTTAGTACCTCAAAAGTTCATATTAGTACCTCAAAAGTTCTTATTAGTACTTCAATGTGCATATTAGTACCTCAAAAGTCCATATTAGTATCTCAAAGGTTCATATTAGTTCCTAAATTTCATTTTAGTACCTCAAAAGTTCATATTAGTACATCAAAGGTTCATATTAGTTCCTAAATTTCATTTTAGTACCTCAAAAGTTCATATTAGTACATCAAAGGTTCATATTAGTTCCTAAATTTCATTTTAGTACCTCAAAAGTTCATATTAGTACCTCAAAGGTTCATATTAGTACCTCAATGGTTCATATTAGTTCCTAAATTTCATTTTAGTACCTCAAAAGTTCTTATTTGTACTTCAATGTGCATATTAGTATCTCAAAGTTTCACATAAGTTCCTTCAAGTTTACACATAGTACCTTAAAGTTTCCTATCAGCACCTCGAAGGGCCATTAACAGCACCTCAAAGTTTCATATTAGTACCTCAAAAGTTTATATTTGTACCTCAAAGATTAATATTCATACCCAAGTTTCATATTAGTACCTCAAAGGTGCCTACCGTTACCAAATGTTTACATATCTTTACCTAAAAGTTACATATTAGGTACTGGCCCAGTGACAGCTTGGGACCATTTTTGACCATTTTGCTCTGACAGTGTGGTTATCATCACATTTATCACCGTAATGCTTTAACTGACTAAACTCAGCAGTTATTGATCTTAAATATGAACGTAAGAACAATTTGATCGGATTACACTCCGATTTCAGCCCAATTTACAGTCCCATTACATAGGCGTGACCTTGCTAACATATCTGCTTTCCTTTGATTCTCATAGCAGCTCTTTCTCTGAGCCTCATCTGATCTGCAGCACACGTGTCTGATAATAAAGAAAATCTGTCTTAATGCTACGTGCACATGGGCACTCCAGCGTCTGGCACGCCGCAGACTTCACCACATCAGAAGAAGAGGACCGTTTGTGATTATATGGGCTGTATGGGTTTACCAAAGGAGCTCATTTCAGCAAAAACAGCATTATAGATGTAAGAGATGGAGGAACCCGGGGAGAAATATGTGAGGCACAAAAGAAAGTTGATCAGATTACACACACGGGCTGAAAACAGAAGCGTAAGAGGTTTTCCACTGTGCAATACAAAGCAATGTTCAGATTTTGTGGTTACCATTTCAGCCAAATGCAAAAAAGTTGTTATTACTTAATCATCTTTATTTTATCTCTGAATTTGTAATACTGTAAAATGCCACATTTAAACACGTATATGGAGGTGATTTTCCACTCGATAGTCTAATATTTGATTTAAAGTGGAAAATTCCCTTAGGATGCAATCATCCACTATGATGTATTTGTACTTGGCAGTGCACTATGAAGAAGTGTAGACTGTCACTCCTGCAGTAAGATTCAAAGTGTGCATTAATATTTGAGACTCCCCCTGCTGGTGAAATATGATTTATCTGTTTAAAACACACATGCTACAAATGTAATACCATACTAATGTACCATACTAACATATTTGTATCAGCAAGTTGAAATTTTTTTTGTATGGATATAAATTCCAGCTGATCTACATCAATTGCCAAAATGTGCAGCAGCATAAACACATTAAGATTTGACTATTTTTGAATGTCTTCTTGACTTAAAATACAGAAAACTCTTGTATTAATACAAAATCAAATCTGAAAAAAATTCATTTGAGAATGAGGAGAGAAAGTTTATAAAAGATGATTTTTATTTTAACACCTTTAATCCTGAGCCACACGTCTCTTTTTTTTGTTCTGTAAATTTGTGCAAATTCCAACACAGGTAAGAAAAACAATAAATAAAAGCCATTTTTTTGTTATTTACAGTTCAGTAGGTTACAATACATTATTAAATGAATTAGTCCCAATCATAAAAAACAGTCAACGATAAAGCAGTCAGATGAAATTCATGACAACGAGAGTCCACATCACATCTGTACAAATGCTCTTCCATGCAAAGAGACTTACAA
Source organism: Misgurnus anguillicaudatus (assembly GCF_027580225.2). Lineage (NCBI taxonomy): Eukaryota > Metazoa > Chordata > Actinopteri > Cypriniformes > Cobitidae > Misgurnus > Misgurnus anguillicaudatus. The sequence goes on along the minus strand of NC_073349.2, from coordinate 28,048,520 downwards.
TAAATAAAATAAGCGCATTTACCAAAATAACGGTGTGCAGATGAGCGAATATGGCACAATTACTGCAAACACAGACACGTAGTGAGTAATGGTAAGTGCAGGTCACTTTTTTGGGGATCATTTACAAACACACATCAAGATGCACACTGGCTTATGTCTCATAAAGACACCTAAAAAAAACATGAAACGCTAAGATGCATCATAAGATTTTGCCCTTTAATCCACCGACTGAATGTTTTAAAAGACAACCCAATTGTGTGTAGGTGTAATGGTCAAAACCCCGGTCAACGGAGGAGGTCAGGGTACAAAAGTGACCATGTTTAGCGTCAGAGGTCACCACAAAAGTGGACAAACGTTTCTGTACAAGCAGACGTTCATGCTTTTAAAGGGATACTGCAGCTAAATATCAAAATTACCCATGATGTACTTACCCTCAAGCAATCTGTGAAATATGGTTTTATATTGGTAGCAAACAGGGATTAGTCAACTTCTGACTTCAAACCCTCAAAAAGTGCATTCATCCTTCACAAAGGTAATCCACATGGCTAAAAAGGGTAATACAGTTTTTTTTGCAGGTAACTGATGTGATTTTATAAGAAAAATATTCAGATTTGAAACTTTATAAACTATACACTGCAAAAAATGATTTTCAAGAAAAAAAATTCTTAGTATTTTTGTCTTGTTTTCAGCAAAATTAAATTAAGATCCTTTTCCTGATGAGCAAAACAACCCAAGAAAATACGTCCAGTTTTTAGACCAAAAATATGAATTTAGTGATTAATTTAGTTTATATGAATTTATTATTAATCTTGAATTTAGTGTTTAAGAAAAGAAGATTTTTTTGCTTACCCCATTGGCAGATTTTTTTGCTTGTTTTATGCACAAAATCACTTAAATTTGATATTTTTGGTCTAAAAACTAGACTCACTTTCCTGGGTCGTTTTGCTCATCAGGAAAAAGCCTCCCAATTTAAGAATTTTTTTATATTTTTACTAAAAACAAGACAAAAATACCAAGATTTTTTTTCTTGAAAATTATTTTCTGCAGTGTTGCTTCCGGTAATGACGCCAATGAGTTTTTCGCATTATAAGCTTGGAAGAGCAAGGACATTTATTAAAATAACTCCAAATGTGTTCGTCAAAAGGTGATGGATTGCTTGATGTATCTCGGATTGCTTGATGGTAAGTAAATCATGGGCTAGACTGCAAAAAATGATTTAAGAACAAAAAATTTTTTTAGTCTTTTTGTCTTGTTTTCAGGAAAAATATCAAAAAATTCCTAAATCAAGATGCTTTTTCTTGATGAGCAAAACGACCCAAGAAAAAAAAAAATCAAGAAAAATTTGCTTACCCCATTAGCAGATTTTTTTTTGCTTGATTTATGCACAAAATCACTTAGATTTGATATTTTTGGTTTAAAAACTAGACTTGTTTTCTTGGGTCGTTTTGCTCATCAAGAAAAAGCATCCCAATCTAATTTTTTTTTGATATTTTCACTGAAAACAAGACAAAAACACCAAGAAAATGTTTTCCTGAAAATCCCTTTTGCTGTGTAATTTTGATATTTGGCTGGAGTATCGGTTTAAGACGATAGAGACCTCTGAATCTGGTTATGGCTTCCAGTAAACCTAGTTAATGAGGTTGCGCATGCACAAACACGCAGACACATAACGTTACATTATAATAATAATAATTATTACTACATTATAATTTGTGTTTTGTGGAGTTGTACAATAGATACGTTTTTATTTCACCTGATCTGAAGACATTTTAAAGTTATTAAATAATAACGTTCAGTAGTTTTGGAAAATAAATAAAAATAAATGTACCAAAAGACCATAAAATAACTTATAAATTTAATTCCAGTTTCCATATTCCCCTTTCATTGTGCAAATTTCTCCTTTTCATGAGAATATAAATACAAAAGAAATGAACTTGAGATGCATAACAACAACACATGATTAATTATAGAAAAACGTCCCAGACTTCCCTTTATGTCGAGGATAAATCCCAAAGCAAACCAGTTTGTTTAGTCTTCCCTAGTGAGAGTGATTCACTGAAAGTTAAACTGTAGTGAAAATGGGATGATTCAGACTGAATGACTCTCGGTGAGTCTGCTCTTTAACACTGACTGAGTATCAAGAATACGCCTAAATCCAAAAATCTAGTAAAACTTACTAGATAAATAAAACCACACCTGCATTTTTAGCTTTAGGGAGTTCAGAGTAAATTACAGTACCAAACCAAACCAGAAGTTTGAGGTTGGAGATGCGAGGGGTGGTACGTTGGTCTTTAAGAGGTCAGTTTGGAGTAGCTGGGTGGGGAGAAGCGTCGCCGCAGATATTTGAGGATGTAGAGAGGCAGGCAGCTGACCAAAGTGATAACCGTGACCTTCCAGACGAAAGACAGTGTGGTGATGAAATACACATCTGTGCATGTGAGAGAAAAAAAGACATGTAGGAAAGATCTCATTACAACAGTTTTGCAAACCAGAAGGCTGACATCATGTAAGGCATTGACTTTCCAATGCACAGTCAGAATCTCACGACAACGTCTAGACATTTAAACGCGCTCATGTAAAAGTCGTTCCCATCAAAGTAATCCTGTTTAAATTTCTGCTGAATAAGCCGCTGGGTCTTTATTTAAACATTGATTCCCAGAAATGCAAAAACACCAGAACAGAGTTTGAGAAACACAAGCAGACCACAGTCAGGTCAGGGGAAGCAACTCAGATTGAATGCTGAAATGTAAGTAGGCCACAGTTTGTTTAGTGTTTTCTGGAAACCAGCGTCACACAGTGAGAAGCAGTCCCAGTCTTTGTTTAATGTGGTAACGCGCCACACACCAACAGATTTTGCTCTGCGGTGTCGGGATGGCTCATCGACACGACTGAAGGAACACTTGTTCATGTGCTGTGAACGTGAGCCCGGGATGGACACAAGTCATCTCCACCATCATGTATCCATCATCTTCTCTGCCAGGGTTATGCATCGAGACCTTAGCCACGGTAGGTGGGCAAAAGTAAAGCGGTTGTGTTGATGGCATGGGTTAGCGTAACAAGTGATGAAATATCAAGGCCACACAAAACTACACAAGATAACTGACAGGCTGAGAACAAGGGGAAAACTACACAGCTTTTGTGCAATTGATCAATTCAATCCCAGCGTTTGGTCAAAAAGTGACAAACCCAGCAAAATGGGTTGTAAATTAGCCTATGCTGGGTTGTTTTTACCAATTGTTGGGTCAAATATAAACATTTACTGGGTTAATTTAACTCAACTGCCTGGGCTGGTCCCTTTTGACCCAATGCTGGGTTAAAAATAATCCAGCATGTATTAAAGTGTATCACTCGGAAAAATGCTGGGTTATTTTCTCCCCAGCGTTGGGTCAAAAAGGGACAAACCCAGCCAAATGGGTTGTAATTTAACCTATGCTGGGTTGTTTCAACCCAAAATGCTGGGCTGTTTTTACCAATTGTTGGGTCAAATATAAACATTTATTGGGTTAATTTAACCCAACAGCTGGATTTGTCCCTTTTTGACCCAATGCTGGGTTAAAAATAATCCAGCATATATTAAAGTGTAAAAACGCTGGGTTAGTTTTACCCCAGCATTTTTAACGGTGGGTTAAAAATAACCCAGCATTTTTTAAAGTGTATCACTCGGAAAATGCTTGGTTATTTTCACCCCAGCGTTGGGTCAAAAAGGGACAAACCCAGCCAAATGGGTTGTAATTTAACCTATGCTGGGTTGTTTCAACCCAAAATGCTGGGCTGTTTTTACCAATTGTTGGGTCAAATATACACATTTATTGGGTTAATTTAAACCAACAGCTGGGTTTGAACCTTCATGACCCAATGCTGGGCTAAAATAATCCCGCATATATTAAAGTGTAAAAACGCTGGGTTATTTTTACCCCAGCATTGGGTGAAAAAGGGTCAAACCCAGCCAAATGGTTTGTAATTTAACCTATGCTGGGTTGTTTCAACCCAAAATGCTGGGTTGTTTTTACCAATGGTTGGGTCAAATATAAACATTTACTGGGTTAATTTAACCCAACAGCTGGATTTGTCCCTTTTTGACCCAACGCTGGGTCAAAAATAATCCAGCATGTATTAAAGTGTACACTCTGAAAAATGCTGGGTTATTTTCACCCCAGCGTTGGGTCACAAAGGGACAAACCCAGCCAACTGGGTTGTAATTTAACCTATTCTGGGCTGTTTCAACCCAAAATGCTCGGTTGTTTTTACCAATTGTTGGGTCAAATACAAACATTTACTGGGTCAATTTAACCCAACAGCTGGATTTGTCCCTTTTTGACCCAACGCCGGGCTAAAAATAATCCAGCATGTACCAAAGTGTACACTCCGAAAATTGCTGGGTTATCTTCACCCCAGCGTTGGGTCAAAAAGGGACAAACCCAGCCAACTGGGTTGTAATTTAACCTATTCTGGGCTGTTTCAACCCAAAATGCTCGGTTGTTTTTACCAATTGTTGGGTCAAATATAAAAATTTATTGGGTTAATTTAACCGAACAGCTGGATTTGTCTCTTTTTGACCCAATGCTGGGTTGAAAATTACTCAGCATTTTTAAAATGGAAAAACGCTGGTTCACTTTCACCCCAGCATCGGGTGAAAAAGGGACAAACCCAGCCAAATAGTTTGTAATTTAACCTATGCTGGGTTGTTTCAACCCAAAATGCTGGGTTGTTTTTACCAATTATTGGGTCAAATATAAACATTAATTTAACCCAACAGCTGGATTTGTCCCTTTTTGACCCAATGCTGGGTTAAAAATAATCCAGCATGTATTAAAGTGTATCACTCGGAAAAATGCTGGGTTATCTTCACCCCAGCGTTGGGTCAAAAAGGGACAAACCCAGCAAACTGGGTTGTAATTTAACCTATCCTGGGCTGTTTCAACCCAAAATGCTCGGTTGTTTTAACCAATTGTTGGGTCAAATATACACATTTATTGGGTTAATTTTAACCAACAGCTGGGTTTGTCCCTTTTTGACCCAATGCTGGGTTGAAAATAACCCAGCATTTTTTAAAGTGCACTTTTCAACCCAGCGTTTTGTCAAAAAGTGACTGTTGGGTTAAATTAACCCAATAAATGTTTATATTTGACCCAACAATTGGTAAAAACAACCCAGCATGTTTCAGGCCTAGCCCATCATCAGTGACGCAAGTTGCGCAATTTAAGAACCTTTAACATTGGAAGAACCTTTCTTTAGATTATAAAATTACAATAACATTCATGCATTTGGCAGACGCTTTTATCCAAAGCGACTTACAGTGCATGACAAGGTATACATTTTTATCAGTATGTCTGTGTTGTGTTGGTTCGAACCTATGACCGTTTGCAGTGCTAACGCAATGATCTACCACTGAGCTATACAGGAGCACATGTGTGTATACATTGTATAAAAAATGGTTCTTTTAAAAGGATCTGACCGAATGGTTCTTTGAGGAACCAAAAATGGTTCTTTATGTCAGTGGTTCTCAAACTGGGGGGCCGCTGTGAAGAATCTTTTAAGCACCTTTATTTTTAAACGTGTACGGATTAAAGCGTTTTAAAATGCATGAATAAGAAATACCATATAAGCGTGTGAAAATCTCTTTTGCTAAACCAGAGACTCTCTAAACTGATAAACACAGAGACCTTGGCTAGCACACCGCATCAGGACTGCAGGAAATGAGAACAGACTTGTGGTATTTCCCTCTGTAGCGCTGCGGGTCGCTCGCTGGCAGACCCGTCAGGTACATATATACATAAGACCGCAGGAGCAAAGTGCTTCTGGAATGCTGATTCAGGGAGATCGGGAGGTAAATTTTATTAGCTCAAATATAGCTCACTCTACCGACAACAGGAATGGGTTTGGTGGAATGTGGCCGCATGCTTCACCTGAACACATCCGAAAGTCTGACGTCAAACTAGTTACATGACAATAAGACATCATGAGGATAATAGGATACTAAAGCATGGGTGAAACCTTGAACCCTTATATAAAAAAAGTATTTACTACTGGGAATAAAGATGAAGGTCCTTTAAAAGAATGCGTGACAGCAGAAAACGACAATGTGACGGCTATGCTATACCTTAAACTGTTAAAAAGTAGCATTTTTACAATAATTGCACAATTATTAATTGACTAAATGGAGTAATTGCCATTTCAGGACTTTATATGAACATGCAAAACTCCACTGTATATATATATATATATATATATATATATATATATATATATATATATATATATATATATATATATATATTTGTTAAATTCAGTACTGCACATATTTAAATGTGGTGCACCATGGTCTTGCAGGAAAGGGTAAAAAATTGTCACAGCATATGAAATAGACTTTCCTATAAACATTCATATACATTTAATATTGATAATGTGTAAATGTTTGCCATTTGTTAGTGCAAGTCTGCGTACTCACCGATGAACTCGTGTAAGAAGACCAGAGAAGCGATGTAGCAGGCCAGACTGAGGAGCTCGCCGACGATCATCAGCCAGTGCCACGTCTGAATGGTCAGCGCCACCATCAGGAGCTCGGTCAGGATCAGAGAGGTGAAGGAGATCGCCACGATGTGCACGAACTCTGACTCGAACAGCAACAGAGCTCCATACATGATGATGCTTCCTGAGGAACCACAACATTGAGATGTTTCCATCAGAACTGAGATCAACCAGATCTACACCACAGATCTCACATCACGACATCTGTTCACTACTCCAAAGAGACATACGGTTCATTTGATCAGTTTGTGTTGTCCTTTCTAACCGAACTCATGAACTTGGCTTTGCTGAAATTTAGCTACAGGATTAGCTATACTGTAGTTAGATATATATGAAACATCTTGTGTGATATATATGGGATATATGGAGTTGACTTCTGAGAGGTTTTCAGAAGATATATGGGTCAATGACGTGACGTTCATTATTTTGTGTCCGTAGGATAAATTAAATTTAAAGGGTTAAAATTTCAAAACAAACTTGCGTACATATAGTTTTTTGAGGACCAAGTCTAAAATTTCTGTTTTTATTTCATTTTGAAAGAATATTTGTGGGATAATTGCAAAAATGTCAATGTGGTGCAACCGGTTTGTGTCAGTTGGTGTAACTAGTATTTTTTTTAATTAAAATATAAATATATTCATAAAAAAATGTGGAATCAAATATAACCATCTAGTTTAGTGTAATATGATTTTTTTACATACATTTTTACATCATTTGTCAAAGATTATTTATAAAACAGAGCTGTTTTCAGCATTTGTCAGGACAAATATTACAAAAACGCATTAAAATATATATTTAGAAATAACTAATAAAATTATATTTGAAAATTATTATTCTTTGATGATTACGCTTACATGCCGTCAAGGTGGATCAAATATTTAATATTTCTCATTCTTTGGCACAATTGGTGGTTACACCATTTGACATTTTCAGGTCCAACTTTCATAAAAATTGCGCAAATGTAATTTTTTATTGGATAAAATTAGCATGAATACACTATGTGCATTGAAATATACCTGATGCATGCTTTTAAAACAAGTAAAAAAATTCTCATCTTGCCAAACCATTTTTGTCACTGACCCATATAGCTACACTTTAAAACACGCTGGATTATTTACAACCCATCATTGGGTTAAAAATGGACCAACACCAGCCTTTGGGTTAAATTACTCAGACAATGTTTATATGTGACTCTGAATCACAAAACCAGTCAGAGGGTCATTTTTATTCAAATGTATATTTACACATCATCTGAAAGCTGAATAAATAAGCTTTCCATTGATGTAGGATTTGTTAGGACAATATTTGGTCAAGATACAACTATTTGCAAATCTGGAATCTGAGGGTGCAAGAAAAAACATCAAAATATCAGAAAAAAATCGCCTTTAAAATGGTCTAATAATGATTAATACATTTTTATATATTTACGGTAGAAAATTGACAAAATATATGGAAGATTACCTTTAATTAATATCCTGATGATTCTTGGCATAAAAAAAATCTATAATTTTAACCTATACAATGTATTATTGGCTAGTGATAGGAAAATATATTGCTGAGGTTGTTATATCCGCCAATATTTAGATTTGTTTTATCGGCATTGGTTGATAAATTTCTCTAGTACATAAATTTGATGTTTGTAATAAAAAAAGACATTATTATTATTATTATTATTGTCATTATTCACTTTTTGACACAATACAACACTTATTCAAACAGTACTATGTCAGCTCCACATTAATTATGTCTTGTAAATAATTAAAATAAATTTAATTGAAAATATGTTTTAAGTACTTAAAAATTGTATATTTAAAGTGCATAAATAATGTTTTTTTTTTAGTTTTCTGTTTGTCTCTTATTTACTGCGATAACATTTGTGTTATATCAGCCTTATATTGACCACACAGCTTTCTTAATATCAGTATCAGCCATAAAAACCCATATCGGTCGACCTCTATTCAGGGTTCCCACACCTCAGTTAACTTCAAATTCAAGGACCTTTCAAGGACTTTCCAGGTTCAATACCCTCAAATTCAAGGACTAATTGTGGGGACACATTTTAAGTGAGAGCAAGGTTACATCGTGTTACCTTTTAAGATACTTTGTTACAGTTCCCTTTCGAGGGAACTCGCGCTGCGTCAATGCGGTGTCACTTTGGGGACGCCTCCAGGGGTAACTGCGTCTACATGTGTATATCAAATTCAACCAATGGTGAGGCTTAACGACAAAGACAGGGTGACGTGGGAGCCAGGAAGTATACGCTATCTGAAATATTGCCAAAGATGGCGTTACAGGGACACAGGAAGTATGGCAAGGGAGACGCAGCGTCTTGTTCCCTTCTCAGGGAACAAAAGTTACATACGTAACCCGAGATGTTTTCATGTGTCAAGCACAACTATGCAAAAAAGCATTTTGGTATGAATCAACATTCGCATACAGAAGATTAAGCATGTAAAGCGAACAGTTTAAAGTCTAGAATTTTTATGATATTATCCTACACTACACAAGGAATAATATGGATTTTTTTCCAGAAAACTTCTTGCATAAAATAGATTCAAGCACTTTCAATGACCTATATCTATGCATGTATATTTTCAAAAACTTCCCAGGACTTTGAATCCCCCCCCCAAATTCACAAACTTTCAAGGATTTTAAGGACCCGTGGGAACTCTGTTTATTGTTGGCAAATACCCAGTGCTACTTATGAGTGATTTTGTTGTCCAGAGTTACATATTTGATCCAACAATGGATTAATACAACCCAGCAGCCCTTAAAAGATAAACTGATATTAACTTTTACCCCAAAACTGAGGATTCACTTAACAAGTAAATAAGAGCAGTGACAGGAAGTGTAAAAGCCCTTCCTTATATTGATGTTTTTTTTAATGGAGCTTCCTGTCCTGAAGTGTTTTGTTGACCTCTGCACTTAAACACAAAATACTACAACCTTTAAAAATGTCATTAATTCATACATAACATCTGAAATGCTTTGACCTCGACGGCAATACACATGTAAACATGCTTCAGAAAAACAAATGCAAAGAAAGATCCAGAATAACCTGCATGTAGGTGAAAACAGCTCCTGGGCAGAGACCAATGAGGGATACCTGACGTTTCTTTTGGAAACAAGCTATCAATAAAGGTAAAAAGTGCACTATAAATACTAAAACAAACAGAATCACCTTACAAACGAAAGGAATGCCCACGTGTGACGCGAAAAGATTTACACACAAAGAGCTTAGGGTGGAGCGCTGTGGCCATCCAGTTTCGTCTCAAACAGTAGTTGTGGAAAAGCACCCTGGCTTATTCGGCTTTTGCAGCCACAGACACAAATAAACCATTCAGAACGGCTGAGGAGAAACCTGTGCGTGGGTTTGTTTGGATGAAACAACATTCAGCACACACAACTCAATTTCGGATCTTTCCTGTTTTCTTAACAAGAGACTGTAAACTGAGTTACGCTTTCGGTCAGACGAAGACGATGATTTAGATCACGATTACCTGTTGAATTTAAGGTCATGGAGTAAAACAGTCTGGTTAATTTATTGTACTGCATAAGAGTTTGCTTGCTTACCTTGGTAGATACTGATCAACACCCATATTAAAAAGGTTTTGAACGAGAGAGGTCGACCCTAAAAAAAAAAAAAATTCCGATTAATATTTACAATAAAAAATGAGTAACTCAACTTTTAAGGATTTACATTTGCCAATAGTATTTTTTGCTTAATGTCACATGAACAAACAAGAAAACAGGTTCATCACATCCAACAAGTGTTACTCGAGATATCTTTTAAGGTATTCAGCTAACTTAGTTGCTTTAATTTGTGGCTTTTTAATACTATTTTAACATCCAAATGTCAGTAAGAAAAAAAATAAAACTTTAAAATACCATTCTATATATGCGATGGATATCACTCATGTTTATCTTTGGTACCTTCTTTAAATGCACTTAAAGCTGACATAACACAAGACGTTTTTGCCAATCTAATGTTAATCTTGCTTATATATGGAGTGGTATTTCATCATTCATGTGTCCGAGGAGTCTTTCGTTTGGCCAGATTTATAAGGGAAAAAACAGCCTTTCCGATTTTGGGCGTAAAAGGTCGAACACTTGAAGGCGTGCGGTAGGCGGAGCTGAAAAGTTACGAGTACGTGCAGCTTCGGATACTAATTTTGGATTTACAGCCGACATAGATGGAAATCAATCTTTAAAAAAACTTTTTTTTTTAAATAACCAGCCTTTTATTATAAATATGATCCAGAATCAGATACTTAGTCAGTAATGGACGAACAGGAACAATAGCAGCAACGATTACAGCAAGACGTCTCTATCAGGTAATTAATCCTTGTTTGTTTATCCGCTATTTTAATAAAAAAGCAACATAATCCAGTTTTTAACTGCATTTGCCCGTTTTAAAAGGTGTAAATGTTGTAAATGCAGTAGAAAGTGTTGTTGTTGGTGTTGTTTACATTACATGCACGTATGCGCGATTGCAAACAAAACACGTGAGATTTTGATTTACTTACGCCTGTGGTTGTGACTCCTAAACGGGGTCTTTTAAAGTTTTGACCGCTCCAATAGTTGTAAAAAAGTGGAAAATCCGGCGTCAAACTGAGCCTTGTTTGTAAAGCAGTCCTCTCCGAAATGCAGCCAGGGAACAAACACTCATTCGCAATTATGTTGCTGTCCGGGAAAAACGAACTGCATCCACTGTTGTCTTACGACAGGGAAAGCTAAATAAGGTTTTCTTCTCCTTACATCCCAAAACACTTTTTTGTCGAACTTTATCTTGCTAAAACAAAGTTGTCGCTTGCTGTGCAGTGATACCGTTGACTTCTACTCGACGGAGCAATGCTAATGCGCGTTCTCGCTCTCACTTGACGTGCAGGACAGGCGTGCTTTTCTGGAGGTAAAGGCCCATAAAAGGAATATGGGGTCAATCAGTCGTAACAGATACCTCCATTTGAAAAAAACGTTCCGAAACTTGTAGGAAAAAGGAGGCGTGAGTTTGGCTCAGAAATACTCTGTTACAAGCTCAACTGTTTTTTGACACTTTACTTATGTTTAGCATGAGGACTACAACACTTAAACTGTGTTAATAAGTCAGAATGCATGAAATAGCATTAAACCTCCCCTTTAAGTTAAACATCTTCATTTCATGAAGCATACGCAAAAGATCTGAACCGGAAGTAATGTGACCTGTTTTGCTAAATAAGGGGATTGTTGTGCAAAACCCTCATTGTAGATTGATAAATACCTTCAGAAGATCTTTATAAAGTTCAGGATACAACATGGCCACCTCAGATTTTACATCCTTATCCAAAACCAGAGAGAATACAGGAAACATTGTGTAGATAGTGGAGTACCTGTTAGACAGTGACATATACATATTAAAATATGTAAATTATGTTAAATTATTAAATTATGCTAGCTCAAACCCGGTCCTGGAGGGACGGTGTCCTGCAGAGTTTAGCTCCAACCCTAATCAAACACACCTGAAGCAACAAATCAGGTATATGTCGAACGTCACGTGACCAAACAGGAAAACTGGGTTGATTGCTTTCGGTTGCCGGCATATGCATTCGTAGCTTGTTATTGTTATTCGTAGTATTATTATTTGTGTTATGTTCTTTTTTATTCTAATATCTGAATGTGTGAGAAGAAAATGGCTATTAAGTTAAAAAAAAAAGTAAGTACATTTTCTTTAAAGCAACACTATGTAGTTTCCATGTAAAAATGGCTTACAGCTCCCCCATGTGGTTGAAAAGCGCAACAGTGCCTGGTATCAGACACTCTTCTGCAGGCAGTGGGAGGGGCGGGGCTGTGTTTCCTACCCTCCACCTCGACTTTCAGAGTGTGCTTGTAGCAGCTAGGAGGTTGCTCAGGTTGCAGCAACAGAACAAATTGTCCAGTTAAAAGTTGTTCTATCACTGAAATAATTTTAGAGACATTATTTAAAGGTAAAAAAACTACATAGTGTTGCTTTAACTTCTCATCTTTGGTAGCTTCTGAAGGCTTCATGTATGAAAACAGCATACAGAACCAGAAGCGATCTCCTATGTTTACAGAAATGCGAAAGCAAGTTGCGCATATACCCTATTAAGGTCTTACTAGGCATACTAGAAACTTTCAGGCAGGTGTGCTGAGGCAAGTTGGAGCTAAACTTTGCAGGACACCGGCCCTCCAGGACCGAGTTTGGACACCCCTGCGCTAGGGTGACCATACGTGGCATTTTCCCAGGGCGCGACCAGGCCAGGATTTTGGGTAATTTGTCAAATACGCATTAGACTCCCGGAAAACGCACCCAAAATCCTGCCATGGCTAGCTTATGCATTAACTAATGTTACCCTTTAAATTATGCCTAATGGAAACATGGCAATTTCTTATAAACTCCCATATATTGCAAAAAAGTTGTTACGCACGGGTGAGATGGTTTTTCAGGCACTTCGAACAAGGAAGTGCGTAAAGGTCACATGATCATTCCTTAAATATGCCATGGTTTGTTTGATTAGAGGACAAGACAGAAGAGGTGTGTTCGACCTCATCACAAGTACTAACAAGCGCATGATGTCAAAATAATAATAATAATACTAGATAATTATACGTTTTAGTCGCATAACTTTTTGCAATAGTTTTTATTTTGAAATGTAGAAAATAATGCTAAAGTTTTGCACAAATCCTTAAAGGTTTTCAATATTTTACTATGTTTTTCTCGACCTCGGTTGCAGGAACATAATCACTTCTGACTTCGGAAGTTTGAGCAAAAGAAGGGGGGTGATGATGTTACTGTGCGCCCGAGGTCGAAGTGCTGCAAACTAAGTGCTCTTCCGCCATACAATATAGTTCTCGTTTTTTATCCGCTTAGAAAATCACCATGTTTTATTTTGTGCCACCACACCCACTCGTGTAACTACTCATGTAACAGTCTTTAAATAGGGAAAACATGGAAGTGTTTGATGGCCTCCAAATTCATCCCTGTCTGGATCCCAAGGAACGAATGGGGCTAGGCCAAATGCCAACACATTTACGAAGCAATGTGCAAAGATTAAGTGCACACATTGGGAAAAGAGAGGTATGTTTTAATTCATTTAAGTTGAGGTAAGAACATAGTAAAATATTGAAAAACTGTGGTGTTTTCCTTTAATGGAAACGCAGTTATTGATAAAATTATATTGTCAGGTCTCTCAATATTTTGTAACACCTTAAAACTAATAGAAGAATTATTAAACAGCGTCTCTCTAATATACAACATGTATATATTTGTTTAAGTTCAATTTAACTGGTTTGTAAAAGCTGGTGCAGAATTAATCACACATATGTTTTATTCACCAAAGCATAAGCAGATTTGGATAAAATTTCAGCCCATGTCTGTGCCGAACTCTTGGCAACGACTTTAATTAAGCGAGTTCAGTTTAACCCCTCTCATCTAATTTCAGACATCACAAAGAATCTTTTGATATTGGTCGGCTTTGGTGCTCTGATATTTGTGACTTCTGGATGGAACAAATCCCTCAGCGATCTTAAAATGTCAAAACTGACTAAAACACATGGCTGGAATGCCAATGAAATTTCACTGAGAGCAAATGAGTCACGCTGAGACTCACCCGATAATGAGGAAACCTTGATAAAGTGGAACAGATGCAAAGTAGAAGACCGAGGAGAACACAGCCTGTCGGACACAAAATGCAAGAACATCAGGCAATGCAAACCATCTCACAGACAGAGATATACAGTCATGATATTTTGATATTTAACACACTACTGGACACTGATACAAATACCAATATATGTATAACACTGTCTGTGAAATCCAGGCCTCATGATGACATTTGGAGCATTAAAGTTTGACATGGTCTTACTTAGTCATTATTAAAGATATCATGGTTATTTTTTCACAGCATTTTCTTTATGTAGGATGATTTTATGTAGAAAACAGTAAATCATAAAAAATACTTTTGCTGGGTTTTCACAGGCAGGGTCACACTTACTGAATAATTACCAAATGTACCATGGTTTTAACAACATACATCAAGGATGACTTTTTAATACTTTTACTAAGAGCTACCACAATGGATAAAACAATCTGGAGGGCTACTTTTTACACTGCAAAAAATGACTTTTTTCTTTGTATTTTTGTCTTGTTTTCAGTAAAAATCTTAAATCAAGATGTATGTTCTTGATGAGCAAAATTAGTCTAGTTTTTAGACAAAATATACACAATTTAAGTGAATTTGTGCTTAAATCAAGCAAAATTATCTGCCAATGGGGTGAGAAAATTTTGCGTTAAACTAAATGTTTAAGAAAAAAGAAAACTTATTTTTAGATTTTTTTCTCACCCCATTGGCAGATATTTTTGCTTGTTTTAAGCACAAATTCACTTAAATTGTATATTTTTTGTCTATAAACTAGACTTATTTTCTTAGGTCATTTTGCTCATCAAGAAAACACATCTAAATGTAAGAATTTTTAGATATTTGTACTGAAAACAAAGTAAGAAAGTAATTTTTTGCAGTGCACTTTTTCAAGAAAAAATTCTTAGTATTTTTTTCTTGTTTTCGGTTAAAATATCTAAAAGTTCTTAAATTAAGATGTATTTTCTTGATGACCAAAATGACCCAAGAAAATAAGTCTAGTTTTTAGACAAAATGTATTAAATTTAAGTGATTTTGTGCAATAAACAAGCAAAAAAAATCTGCCAAAGGGGTAAGCAAAAAAATCTTGAACATTTTTCTTAAACACTAAATTCAAGAAAAATTTAAGAAAAATTTGCTTACCCCATTGGCAGATTTTTTTGCTTGTTCATTTAATTTATACACAAAATCACTTAAATTTAATATTTTTGGTCTAAAAACTAGACTTATTTTCTTGGGTGGTTTTGCTCATCAAGAAAATACATCTTAATTTTTTTTTTTTGATATTTTAACTTAAAACAAGACAAAAATACTAGTCTACTCAATTTTTTTGTTATACTTGTTTATTTCATTTTATTTTATTTGTTGATATGTTTTAGTATTGTTTAAAATGTTAACATACATACAAGAAGCCAGGCAAATATAAAAATATGCAAAAAAATAAATAAAAATACAACTGAGACTATAAATAAAATGTGCTTTGGCGGGCACCTCAGAGGCACTATGTTGGAGACCCCTGCTATAGGCCATGCCCAAACAAACATAATATGCGACCCTGGACCAGAAAACCAGTCATAAGTAGCACAGGCATATTTGTAGCATTAGTCAACAATACATTGTTTTGGGTCAAAATTATTATTAATCATTTTGTTAAGTAGATATTGTGTACATTTCCTACCGTAAATATATAAAAAATTATTTATCATTAGTAATATGTTTTGCTAAGGACTTGGACACAACTTTAAGGGCGATTTTGTCAATATTTAGATTTTTTTGCACCCTCAGATTCCAGATTTTTTAATATTCTCATATCCTAACAAACCATACATCAATTGAAAGCTTATTTTTGATCAAAAATTTATCCTTATTACTAGTGATGCACCGATATTTATCGGCCGATTTTTGATGAAATTGAAACCATCAGCATATCGGCAATAGCACGAGACAGGCCGATACCGATTGTTTATTAATTAACTGCATAAAGAAATCCATTATATGTAAAAAATGAGTTAATGTTGTTAATAAAATAAATGCTGAATAGCAAAAACCACCTTTGAAGTTTGTCATGCTGTCTTATTATATTTGTTTTAGCTTAATTTGTGCCTCTCTTATTATGCTGGTCAGTTGGATGTTAATTAGATCCAATCCATGTTCAGTAAAAATAATTTGATGCAGAAATAAACTAGCTAATAGACCAACTGTATAGTATTGTATACAAGTGTTTGATATCGGCATCAGTCAGAAGTTGTCTGTTTAAATCGGAATCGGCCCAAAAAAATCCTATCGGTGCATCCCTAACTGTGGTCCAGGGTCACACATTACTAAGGCATGTGTCAAGTAAAATAATATAATATAATACCAACAATACATTTCAAAAATAAGGTTTTACAAACTGCATCACATCCAAATGATGTTTCTTGTCTATGGTACATGCACAAAGAACTATGGCATTATCATGGTGCTTATGTGAATTTATAACACTTGCAGATAAAACATCTGCATACAATATGTAATAATTTTCCAAACTTCAATAAAAATATGATAGCATTTATTATAATAAAAGCATCATACAAACTTTAATGGGTGTCGTGGGAACATGATGGAGTTTAGCCATGCACAAGTCGTTCTTTTGAAAAACACTAAGCCCTTGACATGACACTGCGCTTATCTGCAGGTACTGAACATGATTCACATTTCCGATGGATAATAACTCAGATGCATGCAGAAACACGCTGTACCTGCATGGTGCTGATGCAGAGACTGCGATGAATGACGAATTGGCTCAGCGCCGCCGAACGCTTGTAGCTGTTACGACCGTGTACCATCAGCAGTCTGCCCAAGTGCTTAAACTGAGTGATGGAGAAATCTGCAGCTAGAGATGCCTGCTTCCCTTCCTGAAAACACAGACAAATCAACAAACACCGCCACTTTTTTAGACCATGAGAAAGAGTGTTTTCTAAATTAAGACGGCTATAATAAGCATCTTATAGTTGGGGGTGACGGAGTGAACGCAGAGCGTAAAAAGAAACAACAGCCCACATAACCACGGCAATTTAATCAAGGTTTAAAGCATGTTAGTCACGAGTGACTCAATATCAATTAACCATGTCATAACGTCTCATTTTGATGACCTACAAAGAGCGCCTGGCACACCACAACTGGGTCAATCTTGGTTTTGTAGTATTTAGGCTGCGTTTAGACGCCACGTCGTAAAACCGGTAAAAGTTTCTGAAGATTTCTAAAAAGATTCCTGACCATCCAGGATTATGAAATATACTGTGGTCTAGGCCAGTGGTTCCCAAACTTTTTCAGCGTGCGACCCCCCTTGTGTATGGTGCATTCCTTCGCGGCCCCCCAAAGAAAATTTGTGACAAAAACTGTTCTAAAACTCAACATTTTAATAAAAAAACATTAAATTATACAAAAAAGTAGTGCTTTTGGTTAGTAGCCTTATTTTTTAGGTTTAATTACGCAGAATTCGTGATAAATTAATGTATTTGATAAAATGGCATAAAACTGGGGCCCCCTGGCACCATCTCGCGGCCCCCAGTTTGAAAACCACTGGTCTAGGCAAAACATTTATATTTACATTTGACACTTTTAACTAAAAATGACTTACAGAGCTTTCTTTTAACTCAATTCTCAATTTAAATTAAAAGTTGTTCAATGTTACATTGTTTCAAAGAATCTTAATAACACAACAAGGAAATAAAAAAAAACAGGAAAACTACAGAAAACCCTTAAATCCTTCTAGAGAAGCAGGAAATTCAATGAGAAAAAATGTAGGGACTTTTTGGAATGTGAAGGACTACTCACATCCTGAAATACCATTAGACTAACAAGCACTGATAAAATCCCAAGCAACATATAAACATATAAATACAGGAATTTTGTTTTAGGGGCGTATTACAGAAAGATTGTATTTTTAAGATTTTTCTTTTCCGTTTAGTAACCATGGTAATTTCAGACCTCATTTAAGACAAAAGCTTTTACAACATAACCTTTCCTAAGTGCATTATCTTAACTGCAGATTGGAAAGGGGTATTTCAGAAGCATCATTCATAACTTGACAAACATCTTAAAAACGGTCTTAACTTTAGGGTAACCCCACAGGTGTCGTAACTAACAACTTAAATGAAAGCTAGCTAAAACAATCCCATTATGATAGACCTGCAGGAGAATGACATTACATTTTTAATTTTTTTTCATGTTTAAGTGCTATAACTGGGTCCTCAGTGCTTCTATCAACTTAGAAAATATGAAAAAGATCAACCCAGTAATTTAGTTTTGGTAAACCATTCTGCAAGCATGTGGAAAAATAGCTCATTGAAATTTGTCTCCCCCTGTGATGTCAGTGGGGGATAATACCGCCCCTTTTTTACTCACACCTACAAAGTGGCAATTTTAACATGCTATAATATATTATCTTTATGGTATTTTGAGCTAAAACTTCACATATGTACTCTGGGGACACCAAAGATTTGTTTGACATCTTAAAAAAGTCTTGTGAAATGTCCCCTTTAACAATGTGCAGGATGAAAAACAGCAATCAGTCCCATTATTCAAATTCAATGTTTCTCACTAGTGGAGCGATCTTCTAATCTCTGTCATTCCTCATTATTAAAAAAAAATTTCTTATCAGTGAGCACTTGATGGGATCATAATGAATACAGTAAACACTCGACCCTAGCACTTATATCCATCTCTCATTATTGTAAGTCACATTTGCTAAATGTTTAAATTAAATGGTAACTCACAGATGATGTGCAGCGCATTGATGCTTAAAAAAAACAAAAACTGACTATGACTGCAATGAATATAGGAGAACTGGGCGAAAGTAACGCTGTAAAGTGAATTTCTCCAAGCCCTGACTATTTGCATTTCAAACTATGACAGCATCTTTAGCACAAAAACCTTGACAGAGCTGACAAATATCGCGTTATTTCATCACCGTTTTCTGCTTGTAGGTACGGAAAGCTGTTTTCGACCATGAAAAGTAAATTCCTAAAGTGGTCTTTTTTTCTTATAATGTGTTGTGTTTTTTGTTTTATGTGTTACACTGCAAAAAATGTTTTTCACTGAAAAAAATTCAGTAAAAATATAAATGAATTCTTAAATTAAGATGCTTTTCTTGATGAGCAAAATGACCAAAAAAGCAAAAAAAATCTGCCAATGGGGTAAGCAAAAAAATCGTGAAAACACTAAATTAAAAAAAATTTCAAGAATAATCTTCTTACCCCATTGGCAGATTTGTTTGCTTGTCTTATTTACAAAATCACTTAAATTTGATATTTTTGGTCTAAAAACTAGACTTATTTTCTTGGGTCGTTTTGCTCATCAAGAAAAAGCATCTTAATTTAAGAATTTTTTAGATATTTTTCCTGAAAACAAGACAAAAATATTAAGAATTTTTTTACTTGAAAATCATTTTTTGCAGTGCACTTTCTTACTTAGTATTTTTGTCTTGTTTTCAGTACAAATATCTAAAAATTCTTAAATCAAAATTTCCTTGATGAGCAAAATGACCTAAGAAAATAAGTCTAGTTTTTAGACAAAACATATACAATTTAAGTAAATTTGTGCTTAAAACAAGCAAAAATATCTGGCAATGGGGTGAGAAAATTTTGCTTAAATTAAGTGTTTAAGAAAAAAGAATTTTATTTCAAGATTTTTTCTCACCCCATTGGCAGATATTTTTGCTTGTTTTAAAGCACAAATTCACTTAAATTGTTTCTTTTTTCTTTATAAACTAGACTTATTTTCTTAGGTCATTTTGCTCATCAAAAAATGCATCTTAATACTAAGTAAGAAAGTCATTGTTTGCAGTGTACAGTACTGTACTGATCAATCTACAGGTTATTTAGTGTTATAACACATCCTGAAGTTTGCCTTCTCAGTGTTTTTCAAAATAAAAGTAAATCGGGTTTAAATGTCAGGAGTTCCTGTCGGGATGAAAGTAACACTTTCGTAGTGTTAGACTTAATAACTAGAGATGAGATAAGATTTGGTGAGATCAGATGAGAATCCTAATGCTTGGTACACACCAATTTTTTTTTTACATCTTATAAGATTTTTTTTACAAAAAAAAGATGTTTTGCTCCTATAGTGTGTGGTGTGCCATGATGTGTCAAAGACGGCACACAACACGAACAGATTTTCAATCAAAGTCTTGACTGTGAACACAGGAAATCTCACAGAATCTCACAGGACTTTAGAATAAGCATGTAATATAAATTTATAAAAAATCCTAATTTAACATATCATATCTTAAGATAGAAAGTTTCTGCAATATGCCCCATATTCTCTAAGGAGAAGTTACAGCATGCATGTGTGTGGGAAATGTTTTACATGAGAATATCCCTGAGCATTCAGTGTCTGTAATGTAAGAAATGTGTGAATCTTTAGGATGAATGTAAATGAGACTCTGGTTGGTGTGTGTTTGACAAAGTGATAGAGCAGATGGACAGAACCATCCGGAAGCAGGCGACAGAGTATATGATAGTGTATGTGACAGGATCGTGTGCAGGGAAGTGGTAGCTCTTACTTTGCCCTCCACTCCCACGCCACAGTCTGCTTCCTGGATCATGCTGACATCATTTCCTCCGTCCCCTGAGAGAAAGCAAAAATTGTGAGATAGGCCACTGACAGCCGGTGCCATGACCCAAATGCAGACCTTATGACAGGGTCAATAAAACACATCTACACGTTCTTCGTCACTTTAGGTAAAACCCTGAAACTTATATTTTAGCAATGCATAATGTAATGCTGGACACATCATCATGTTACCAGTTCCAAACAATGACCTGAATTGACCAACCTTACATGCAGATAAAATCAGTATAATTTTTAGGATGTTTCAAAAATAATAAAAATCAAGTCAAATAAAAACAAGTCGAATTCATAACCTGATCAGAGAAACGCATAAAGTGACCAGGTTTATAATGTCTGCTGTAATGTAATTTTTTTTGTTAAATAATGTATAATAAATATATTAAAAATGCACATTCTGAAAATGAAACTATGTAATTGTGAACAAATTGACAAATAATTAGGTAAAATGAATTAAAAAAAGCTTGGTTGTCTGGTATTCGGCCCTCGGCTGAGTGTTTCATTATATTTGGTTTCGGCTTCGGACAACAATTTTTCTTTCAGTGCACCCCAAAAAATATCTTAATTTTTTCTTCTTAATATTTTAATGCTTGGTTGCTAAAAGCTAATACAATCCTATAATAAATTTAAAAATATTCATTTAGCAGATACTTTTATCCAAAGGCAAAAATGAGAAAGCTGGTCAAAGCATAAAAAATATGCAAAATACTATAGACATACATCCTTCATTGTATCTCACCTGTCAGCCATAAGTTAAAATAATTATTAATTAACTGTCTTTAATATAATGTACTGTCTTTAAAAAGATAAGCAATACTAAATTAATAACAAGTGTGACCCTGGAACATAAAACCATAAGGGTCGTTTTGTCTCAAAAATATCTCAAAAAGCTTTCCGTTGACGTATGGTTTGTAAGGATAAGTCAATATTTGGCCAAGATACAACTATTTGAATTCTGGAATCCGAGGGTGCAAAATCAAAATTTGACAAAATCACCTTTAAATTAAAAAATATATATATCTTCATGAAACATGATCTTTACTTGATATCCTAAAGATTTTTGTCATTAAAAAATCTATAATTTTGACCCACTACAATGTATTTTTGGCAATTGCTGCAAATATACCCATGCAATTTATGACTTATAAGATTTATTGATACAACACTTGAGTGATTTTTATACTCGTATTGCTCATTTGCATTATTTTAATAATTTTGATTTATAAAAAACACACGAGCCAAAACACAATACACAACCCAAAAATCACATGCATACCTTTCAGTAGAATTATGTAATAAAATGCAAAAGCAAAATTATTAGTGCTGGGCAAAAATGAATCGCGATTTATCGCATACAAAATAAAAGTGATTTTTGCATAATATATGTGTGTGTACTGTGTTTATTTATTATGTATATTTAACCACACAAACATATATTAATTTCAGATTTTTTTTTATTTATATATAACTTTTTAAAATGTATAATAATAATACAAAAATACATACATACATACATATATATCGCGATTTATCTTTGCCCAGCACTAAAAACTATATTTGGTCCATTTTTAGATTAGGACAGAAACAAAGATATCGCATATTATTATAGGAAAAAGCACCAAATTTAGGTCTCATTTGTCCATAATACCAAATCGCTTGGTCATTCTTTTCTAATTTAACTCTTTTCCCGCCATTGACGAGTTAACTCGTCAATTAAGAGAATGCGCTTCCCTGCCAATGACGAGTTTTTCAATCCGTTTTTCCGCTATTATCTACCCGGAAGCAATCCCTTAGGGCAAAAAGTAAGAACTCCGTGTATGTTTTGATCATCGCTCTGAATCTGATCTCTATTAAAAGTCCTTCACAAAAATGCAATTATCTAAGCTTTTTGCTCAAAATTTTTTATAATTGGGAGGTGATAAAAAGAAAACAAATGATGGTAGGATGAAACTGGCGGGGAAAGAGTTAAAGTCCCTGTAAAGTCAATCTTGAAAATTGCTTTAATCACATTAAAAATGTTAGAAATGTCTTGCTGAAACACACCACAAAGACAGCAAATGTAGTAGTGAATTGCAGAGTTAGATCGTTTAACACTTTTTTTTTTTTTTTACATTTCTGAGTTAAGGATTTTTTAGGCGGGCCTAAAACAGTGGCTCAAGTGTGTCATCGAGTCACCATTTAGGCCACGCCCCTAACACTAACGCAGGGATCCATTTAGGTTGTAGTGTTACTTAAAAGTTGATAAATACAGCAGTTTCCTGCGAGTGGGCGTGGTTTCAGCACCAACAGTGGACACGCCCCCACAGCTTGAGAGCAAAGAATGCTGCCTATTTTCGCATTTTTACCATCATTCAAATTTGGTTGGGTGGTTAATAACACATTTTCCTGTGGCGTGATAAACTTAGAACACATTTCATATCTGACTTTACTTTTAAAATAAAAAAAATATGACATTTAATCCAAAATAAAAGTTTAACTTGCAGATGGTTCCGCTGTTCTGTCTGTGATAATGATTAATCCATCTAACAGGCTTAGACCAGTATTGTGTTTTGAATTATACAAGAAGGAATATTAGCGATTAAGATATAATACAAATACAAACCCAGTTTCTGTTAGTAATGTAAGTTTTGAAAAGGCCTGTATGATGATTGGAGACTCACCAACAGCGCAGGCGAGTTTACCAGTGCGTTCCTGCAACAGGCGAACTATCTGAGCTTTCTGTGTCGGGGCGCAGCGGCAACATACAACGGCCGGACACTGGCACGCCAACTCCATAAACTCATATTCGTAATACTTCAGACAGACCTGCCGAATAACAACAGCACTGTAAACAGACTGATCAATGTTAAAAGAAACAGTCCACTAAATAACAAAATCATAAGAGGAAAATCCAGCAGAGCATCTGGGTGAAGATTGTGACATTTTCAATTTATTATTCATATCTTGATTTCTACATCTGATTCATATATGTCAGAGATAAATATGTGTGGTGCTTCCATGTGCAAACTCTCCAGCTGTCTTGTTGAGCTTACTCAACAGTATGCATATCTAACACTCACACCTGACATTTCTTTTCATTATTAGGTGTAATGAAGCATCTTCATATTTGCATATTGAGGTTTTGTGCATGCTGTCGGCTGACAATGCCATGCGTGTGTTACCTCTAAAGAGTCTCCTGATATCACCAGAGCACAGTCGTGTTTCCTCCTAAAGGCGTTGAGCTCAAGGTGAGCTTCACTTCGAGTGGTTACCTGCAAGACAGAGGAGATGTCACTGTCAGGAGAAGTTTTCTCACACGAGCAGTCGCTCAGATACTGATCTTAGATAGGTCGACCACAGCAGAAATGAGATACTAACTTCAACCGTCATTTGCGTGTCAGACCGTGTTAGGCCGAGTAAGCTATCTGCTTAACCGTCAAGAGCGTAAGGCTCACTTCGCCTGCTGCCTCGAAGACCATAAAAGAGTTTCACACAGGAAATTCAATATTAGTTGCTTTTGTTGGTTCTTACAGACTGTTTAGATGGCTTTAGGCAGATGTAGGCTTGCAGGGCAGCACAATTTTAGGGGTGGGAGGTTATGCTGCACAATAATGATGAAACTGTGATAACTTGTTGGATAATGCTATAGACGACATGCTATACAATAATGATTTAATCTGTAAAATCTATTTAAATATATTAAAATGTCTTTCTGGAAAAAAACATCACTCTCTACATCTCGCCAGGTTCTGTGCTACCTGCATCAACCTAAAAGTTGGATTATTTGTTTGAAACCATTTAGTTAATGCAAAACATTGCAATATTAATATTCAATATTCATATTGCAATATAAATATTTGCAATATTTTCGATAGTTTCAATTTGTTTTAATATATTCACTGGCCTATTGTTTTGTCACAATGTCAAAACTTTGATTTTGTCAAAACTTTGATTATTTGTAACTTTTTTAAGTTTTAAAATAATTTAGTTAACGTAAACCGATGCAATATTCATGTTGCGATATGCATTTTTACAATATTACTGTCGTTTTAGTTTATTCTGGTGTATTCGATGGCATTTTGTTTTGTCACAATGTCATTTTGTCAAATCTTTGATTATTTGTAACTTTTTTAAGTTTTAAAATCATTTAGTTAACTTAAACCGATGCAATATTCATATTGCGATATGCATATTTACAATATTACTGTCGTTTTAGTTTATTCCGGTGTATTCGATTGCATTTTGTTTTGTCACAATGTCAAAACTTTGATTTTGTCAAAACTTTGATTATTTGCAACTTTTTTAAGTTTTAAAATCATTTAGTTAACTTAAACCGATGCAATATTCATATTGCGATATGCATATTTGCAATTTTTGGGGGTCGTTTTAGTTTATTCCGTTGTATTCAATGGAGGTTGTCAAAACTTTGATTTTGTCAAAACTTTGATTATTTGTAACTTTTTTAAGTTTTTAAATAATTTAGTTAACGTAAACCGATGCAATATTCATATTGCGATATGCATATTTACAATATTACTGTCGTTTTAGTTTATTCCGGTGTATTCAATTGCATTTTGCTTTGTCACGATGTCAAAACTTTGATTTGGTCACAACTTTGATTATTTGTAACTTTTCTACGTTTTAAAATCACTTAGTTGACGTAAACCGATGCAATATTCATATTGCGATATGCATATTTGCAATATTCCTGTCGTTTTAGTTTATTCCGGTGTATTTGATGGCATTTTGTTTTGTCACAATGCCAAACTTTGATTTTGTCAAAACTTTTATTATTAACTTTTTTAAGTTTTAAAATCATTTAGTTACAAAAACCGATGCAATATTCATATTGCGATATGCATATTTGCATTTTTTTTTTTTGCTCGTTTTAGTTTATTCCGTTGTATTCAATGGAGGTTGTCAAAACTTTGATTTTGTCAAAACTTTGATATTTTAAACTTTTTAAAGTTTTAATATAATTTACTTAACGCAAACCATTGCAATATTAATATTGGAATATGCATAGTTGCAATATTTTCAATAGTTTCAATATATTCACTGGCCTATTGTATTGTCAGGTTGTCAAAAATTTGATTATTTGTAACTTTTCCACATTTTAAAATCATTTAGTTAAAGCAAACCAATCTCATATTTATATTGCAATATTGCGATTGTTTCAATTCATTTAGGTTTATTTGCTGCCCTTTGTTGTGTCAGGTTGTCAAAACTTTGATTATTTGTAATGTCTCATTTAGTTAATGAAAACCATTGCAATTTTCATTGTTTTGCGATCTATGCATATTTGCAATATTGCGAGTGTTTCACTTCATTTCGATTTGTTTGATGGCCTATTGTTTCTGCAAACCATATGCACATTATTATTTGCTGGCCTATTGTTTTGTCAGGTTGTCAAAACTTTATTAACTTGATTATTTGTAACTTTTCAAAGTTTTAAAATCATTTAGTTAACCATTTAGCATATTTGCAATGTTTCAATTTATTTCGATATATCTGCTCGCCTATTGTTTTGTCAAGATGTTAAAGCTTAAAGTAATAATTCACCTAAAAATGACAATTGTGTCATAATTTATTCATTTGTCACATTAAATCTTCAGGACTTTATCATTTATTATGCATAACATTTAGATTTTGACATAGAAAGCAGTGGATATGAATATGAATGACACACTGGTAAAGAAATTGCTGCAGAATGGTCATTTTTGGGTTAACAAATTCTTTAAAAAGACCTTACATTTTTCACATATCAATTTAACTAAAACTCCATGCCAGCAGACGGTAATCTCTGACTGGTGGATATTTGGAGTTTAGCAATTCATCTGTCAATTTCAAACACAAGAGAGCCTCAAACTGGATGCCGTTTGCGTCCAGGAGGAAGTCAATGCAGATGCCGATTGAATCTGCAGGGAATGAAGCGACTGGTTTTTATGTTGTGCCAGCCATTGTGTTTTGTTTCCAGGAACTCCAGCAACGGGGAGACATTCAACCTTCCTCAGAGCGGCTGATCTTTCTATGGCATCGTGCCATAGGGGAACTCCACAAGAGCTTCTAAAGTCCAATTTCAGATATAGTGGACATATGGAGGCTTCAGGAAGACACTTTCCCCGTCTGGTTCACAAAAAGGTACCACTAAACTTTGAAAAACCATCTGCACGAAAGATTAAATTCACTGAGACTATGTATATATTTAGGCAATAAGGTATGAGAAGGGTACAATGTGAATATAACCGTGGCTAAAAATGACACACAAAGGAGTGCCTGCAATTCTTCAGTCATGACTATATCAACAATGAAGTGTTAGATGAAGTGTTGAAGACCCTGACATGCATGTCCAAAACGGCTACTTTTTAGGAAATGGAAAAAAATTGTGTTTCTATAAAGTTAAACACTGTGTGGTCAAAGTTGACATTTTTGGTTTTATACAGGGTCCGATACTTCCATTTATAACATTTGACCAAAATCAAACTCAAATGCAGTTACAAGGTTTTTGAACAGCAAATGAGGGATATACATGTACAAGTGAAGTAGTAAATGAATTATATTTATCAACGCACGCGTCATTTTAGCTATGTGAGTGTACAGTATTCAGAAACTTACAGGCCTAAACACATGGATGTCCTGGTTGCGGGTCACAAGGTGGGCGTTCTTGGCTGTGCAGGTCGCCGTCTCCAATTTGTCCCCAGTCAGCATCCAAACCTAGATGAGGAACAGGTTCACTTAAATTACATTTTACATAAGACAACATCGCATTTCTTTGATCAATATTCCAGTTTGGGCAAATAATGTGCACTTTAATAAAGTCAGCCAAACTGACATAGATCATGGGTATGAAAAAGTGGTGCAAGCCCCATCCTTGATCACTTCATGCAGTCAACTGTTGCGACAATGGCAGGGCTATGAGATGCCGTGAGAGCCAAGTTTACCTGTGTAGACGGCTTTCTGAAGTCATGTTAAACAAAGCAAATAAGAATGACATTAAAAGAATGATGTACGGATTGATTTTCATTGACTTGCATTGCACAATGAATCTGACTTCAGTGTCCCTTGGCTGGGAAACTGCCGTTATTTAATATTTTACTATGTTCTTACATGTCTTAGATAACTACATACCCATCTTTTTCAATGTGTGCACTTACCGTATTTTCTGGACTATAAGCCGCACCGGAGTATAAGCCGCATCATTCAAAAATGCGTCATTAAGACGAAATAACATATATAAGTCGCAGTGGACTACACGTTGCGTTTATTTAGAAAATTATTTCACAAAATTCAAGCTGAAGAACAGAGATTTAATCTGGAAAGGTAAGTTATTCAACTAAACAACAGCAGACAGAACAGCAGGCTGAATAGATGTCTGTACATTAAAGTAATATTATCAGTTATTTAAACTATAAACCATATAGCACACAGAACTTACCTGGAAGGTTGAATAGTCTAAATTAACCGAACAAGCCAACTAGCGTGAAGCTAGCGACTCATCATTCCTGAATCCATTAAATTACATAATTACAGGAGCAGCATATAGCGGATTCTTGCGGCTGTAGACGGTAATGATGTCTCTTGCCTCATAAATGTCAAAATTAATTCATACTGACTTTTAAAGCGCACCTGACTATAAGACGCAGCACCAGCCAAGTTATGAAAAAAAAACGCAACTTATAGTCCGAAAAATACGGTAATCATTGTACAGCGTTTCGTGAATATGTTAGCATTGAGGCTAGCCCCATTCATTCCTTAGGATCCAAATAGGTTTTCAATATTTAAAGTCTGTTACATGAGAAAAAGGGGTGTGACGAGACACTTAATCTACGAGACGAGACGAGACACGAGATTGGGTTCACGAGAACGAGACGAGATTTTTACTTTTTTTAAGAAATCCTCAATGATAATAAATGAATGGGAAACTAAAATCACATTATATTTAAATGTTTTAACTAATCAAGGACTGTCCCTAACAATTATTTTGCTAATTGATAATGAAGTATTTTGATATTTTTGGTAATAAAAATAGACCTAATTTAGCAATAACCTTTAAAATTACATAATAATGACGATGCAATAATCATTTGTTCAAATAAAGTATCAGAACAAGTAAACAAAGTAATAAGTAGCCTTTGTAAGAAAAACCAGCATTATGTATTATAACAAATGCCTGCAGGGGGCGCTAACGGACCCGCTTTTGTTACTTTCACTTTAGAATCTAAACTTTAGCCGCTTACTTTTAACCAAACAACGTTTAAATTTATTTAAATCTTTAATATTGGTCCAATTCGTTACAACAGAAATGATACAGCCACTTTTATTCTTGATCAAGAACATGCAAAGATAAAATGATGTAAACTCTGAGTGAGGGTTTAATCTGCTAACACACTGACACTGATCAACAGACAATTGCAATGCGTAGACGAACATTATTGGATGCCCAAACAAAAAAGCACATGCAGTAAAAGACTGAATTTAATGCATGCACACTGCACTGGAAAAGGTTTAGCCAGAAACTTAACTTTATGCTGACAGTGACCGTTTCTCAAACAAAAAGCTGCATCCCCCGGAGGTCGCATATACAGGCTGCATACGTCATGAAGTATGTAGTCTACAAATGCGACCTCCAAAGGATGCAGCCTTTTGTTTGACAAACGGCCAGCATTTCATCTCCCCAAGAAATCTTGTGACATAATTAATTTTGTGATAAATATTTAATCTCGCCGCACGAGATCTCGTCACACCCCTAATGAGTAAGTATGGTGGCACAAAATAAAACGTGGCGAACTATATTGTATGGCGGAAAAGCACTTAGTATGCAGCACTTTGACCTCGGCGCGCAGTAACATCATCACTCCTGACTACTCCTCCTCTTCACTCAAACTTCTGTCAATATTACTGCTCCCGTTTGGATCCCTGTTTGGGTCCTAAGGAACGAACGGGGCCAGGCTAAATGCCCACACATTCACAACGTGCTGTAAAAGATACAGTGCACCCATTGAAAAAAGATAGGTATGTATTAATTTGTCTAAAGTGAGGTAAGAACATGTTTTCCAATAGTGGACAATTCTACTCTTATAAAATTCATACACTAGATGGGTGAGTACACAGGGCCTAGTTCCTTTCTTTCCTTCTTCTTCATGCCATTCCAGCATCTAAGGCTATATTCATGGCGAGAACCGGTTAATCCAACACAAGTTAATCCATACACAGATTAGTGGTGGGGCAATTTGGTATCTCCAATTCACTTGCATGTTTTTGGCCTGTGGGAGGAAACTGGAGTACTTAGAGTAAACCCACACGGACACAGGAAGGACTCCACACAGAAAGGACACCTGACCTAGCCGGGGCTCGAACCGGAGAGGTGAGCCACTGTGCCGCCCCAGTGCCTAGTTTAAGTGCATATAGTATCATTGTCTTTGGGACACAGCTACAGTCCAAAATAAAGACAACATGCAGTGTGGTTTGAAAAGACGACATGCCAGAGTAAGCCAGGGTTAAGAGCACTGTAAAAATCTCTTGTGTATAGGGTGTGACTCTGACTTTGATGCCAGCGTTGCGCAGTATCTCCAGTGTGGGTCTGACGTCGGCCTGCAATTGGTCCTCCACTCCAGTAAGACACAGAAGCTCCATCTCCATCTCCAAACTCTCAATCACAGTGGCAACCTTCAGCGAGCGATCGTGCACGCTCAGCTTGGCCTGGACGTAGCGTGACTGCAACACACATGAACACCAAACAGTTTATCAGAAATCTGTGATATACAATTTTGCATGCAACATCACACGCAAAACTATAACTTCTGGTATGAATATACAGTAAGTTTTGAACTGATTCAGACCACTTTAAAAAGCCAATTGTGCATGAGTCATCAAAAGTTTTAGGAATGTCTATGATAACCTTAAGCAAAAATACCATGATTTCATTATGTTGAGGTATTGTCCATCAGTCCTTGTCAGTCCAGTACTCTATAGGTCCACTCATGTGTCAATAACTACACACTGCAAAAACTCTTTTCACTGGGCAGCATTCATCTGATGCAATGAAACACTGTGTTTTACATTCATATAAGCTTACAGTATTTCATAGATGCTGGTACACAACAGATGCACCGAGTGAGAAAGTTCAGACCTCTAAATACTTCATCAGCAGAAAAAAATAATCCTCTGCACTGTCAACTTTACTACTTCATAAATCACACACCCTTATATTGACCCGTGAAGCGCTCAATGCCACGCTGCTGAAGGAAGCCAGTGTGCTGTCCTGAGGGTACGGCCCACGGTCCGAGCGAGATAAAGTGCAAACAATGTGCGAGTCTCAAACAGGAACACACTCTCATTGCATGAGTCAGTCTCTGAGTCACCACTACCACCCACCCGCTTACACACAATTACACTGACAGTCCGAGACTATGAGAAGAAACAACTCTTTCTCTATGCGAGTGCATGTGTGTGTGTGTGGGTGGGGTAACTGATACACTTTTTCATTTTTAGGGGTGCTCCCGGTGGAAAACACGCTGTTAAATTTCTTTTTTTCAATCACTGTTGACGACGGACGGCTGCTTGGCAACCATTTAATCCATCTAA
Organism: Misgurnus anguillicaudatus; assembly: GCF_027580225.2. Taxonomy (NCBI): domain Eukaryota; kingdom Metazoa; phylum Chordata; class Actinopteri; order Cypriniformes; family Cobitidae; genus Misgurnus; species Misgurnus anguillicaudatus. Next base: position 28,017,189 of record NC_073349.2, on the reverse strand, counting down.
ATATAGATTAGCACCTGGATATTGTAGCTATAAACATCCAAAGTTCACCGTTTGTGTCACTGGGCCCAGATTTTACATTGGACGTCTACTGGAGAACCGACACTGTACCAAAATTATTTATTGTACAAAGCAACAAAATCATCTTTAAATACCTTCGCAGGCCCAACATTACGTAACACTAGATTTTTGAATCCGAATAATGCAAGCAAACCTGATGCTAGGATCATCTTTTTATATTAGTTTTATTAAATTATATTAAATTACTCTGCAAAATATGACAATGAAAATTGTCTTGTTTTAAGTACAAATATCTAAAAATTATTAAATCAAAATGCATTTTTTGATGAACAAAATGACCGAAGTCTAGTTTTTAGACAAAAATTATCATATATAAGTAAATTTGTGCATAAAACAAGGAGAATATGTCCAATGGGTTTTTTCATAAATTGACTTAAATTAAATATTTTTTGTCCTAAAACTAGACTTATTTTCTCAGGTCATTTTCCTCATCAAGATGCATTTTTAGATATTTGTACTAAAAACAAGAAAAAAATTCAAGAAAGTCAATTTTTGCAAAAAATGATTTTCAAGAAAAAAAAAATATTAGTATTTTTGTCTTGTCTTTGGAAAAAATATCTAAAAATTAGATTACGATGCTTTTTCTTGATGAGCAAAACGATCCAAGAAAATAAGTCTAGTTTTTAGACCAAAAATATCAAATTTAAGTGATTTTGTGCATAACAAGCAAAAAATCCGCCAGTGGGGTAAGCTAATTTTTCTTGATTTTTTTCTTGAAATTAGTGTTTAGGAAAAATTTTCAAGATTTTTTGCTTACTCCATTGGCAGATTTTTTTGCTTGTTTTATCCCCACATCACTTAAATTTGATATTTTTGGTCTAAAAACTAGAATTGAAAACTAGACCTATTTTCTTGGGTCGTTTTGCTCATCAGGACAAAGCATCTCAATTTCAAGAATTTTTAGATATTTTTACTGAAAACAAGACAAAAATACTAAGAATTTTTTTTTGAAAATCATTTTTGCAGTGTATAGCTATCAAATTACAAGTTTTCACTTTTCCAAAACAATGTTAAGAGAGAAAGAGAGTTAGTACTTTTTTATAAGATATGGAGTCAATATCAATTTGTCAGGTATTTTTTGGAAGAGATGAGTTTTTAGTTGTTTTTTGAATGTTGCAGGAAGGAGGCCGGTCTAAAAATCTGGTGTAAAATACAGAATTATGTCACCATATGAGTGAAGCTCTATTTATGAAGAAGTGATTATTCAATTATGATATTGTAGGAAACCGCGACTTCACAGAAGATTAAAAGCTGTTTAACTTGCACTTTGCATTTCTCGTAAAGCTCCGGGATTATCATTTTGTTATATGCATGCAAAACTCGAGAACCTGTAAAATCAAAATAAATCACGCCATTTAAGAAATAACACTAGTTTATAAAATGAATCAATGTATATATTTTATATACATTGCATAAATTATATATTACAGACCAATAATATACAGTATATTTTAAACTGATATATGTTTACCTTAATACAATGCACATTCTGCAATGTGACTATTGTGGATGGACACATTGCGAAGTTGATGCTTCAACGATATATTGTGCAGCCATACTTGTAATAAACTGTACGTTGCTTAGATAAAAGCAATGCAAATGCTATTTCAGTTTTAGTTTTGTTTTTATGAAGTTTTAGTTTATAATTATACTGCCAATTATAATTGTAATATTTAGGCGGCCTATATTTTATTTTATTTCAGAACCTTTTAAAGTTTTAGTTACAATAAAAACCCTGTTATGTGGTTAGTTACATGGTCAAAAGCATGTTTTATTGTCTTTCAGGTAAAAATCGTACGTCTGATCGCTCAGCACTCATATTTCACTCATAGTGTCATTTCTGTCAGTGTGAATGAGTTACGTGCTAAAGTTTAACCCTTCATTATTATATAAGCATAACAAAAGTTCTCTCCTTAATGTCAATCTTAAGTCATCTGAGAGTCAAATGGCTGCCAGCCAAGCTGTAACTTCCTGATGTGTAAACCATCTGTGAAATCCTCAAAGACATATCATACAGCTCGACTAGATCTACAACATAGGGTGCATATGTATTTATATTGTATTTGTAGGTCTGTGTTGCCGGCACCAGTCCTCAATGTGTAACAGAATTATTGTCCATGTAACATTGATAAAAGGCATACATTTTCCAACTGTACGATTATTTAGACTGATTTCTGCAGATACCGATGATGATACCGATAGTTTGGTGGTTATATTAACTAAATTCTGAAGATTACATTTTTGAATGTCATTCATTGATATAATGACCATTACTATTGAACATTAAACTAGTGATGTTTCTTTAAATTTTCTATAGACCGTTTCATCGGGCGCACGTGCGGTGTCGCGATAAGCGTCCGGTCCGAACTTTTCTTCTGGTTTCTGTTTGTTTAATGGTCTGACTAGTTGCTGAAACTGAACTCTTAAACAAACACCTCGTCGAAAATAACAAATGTTTTGGGTTCCTATGTAATCTACGTGTTGTTTATTTTGCTTGTTATATAAATAAACTACTTTAAAAGTACTTTGTTGTTACTTATTCTTCGCAGAGTTTACCGGAAGTTACGAGAAGACCACGAAAGCCGCTTGTTTATGTTGTTACTGCTGAAACCATCTATACACAGAGCTAAAATTCATTGCATTTTCCTGTTCTCTTTTGATTGACAGGATATACCGGCCATGACTATATATCGGCCAGTAATCGGTATCAGTCGTTATATCATGCATCTCTACATAAAGGGCCCAACTTTTATTTTCTATTTTCGTGAGATCCTCATAGATAGATTCACACTTATTTTTCATATGAACCCCCAACAACTTCTAAAATTTCCATCAGATTTTGAAAATTAAAGCGAGCATAACTATTCAATTTGTTTAGAGATAAACAAATCAGAAATATTTTTCATTATTTTAATGACTAATCGCTGGCAACTTACCTCAAAATCTTGGTATTGTTCTTCTGTAAGTGATTTCTTGGCCACCACTAAGACCCTCAGGCCTTCCCTGGCCATATTTCCACACTGATAAAGACGGCAAAAAAACAAATTCTCAACGTCAAGCTGACGTCAACGTCATTCGAATTACGTTTTGGATTTGTTTATGTTTGAGAAAGCGTTTGGTCACACTCTTCCTCCAGCCAGTCATTGTATTGCACGATTCCGGCCATCACGACGTCTGCACCCTTCATGTAAAACGTGATCTCTCCCGTGGATTCATCCTATCCCAAACAAAAATATATATATCATTAGGACTGTTTATTGTTATGACTACAGTCCACTCGGTTGTCCAAAACACATTATTTCAGACATCGAAGACTATCAGGCCTGTGTCAAGAATAATGTGTTCCCAAATATTTTATGATACTCATTCTATCATTGTAAACAGGAAAACTTCACAGGTAAGCAGGACAGTCTATGGCGGTTTCCATAGCAATGTGGGAAATTATTTTTGGCTTTTCTCGATGGTCCTTAAAGGTGTTTTAAAAGGATTCTAGAGAGGAAACTAGGTTCGGTTACTGGTTTCCTGAGACACATTTACAGGCTTCACTCCAAGCCAACAACAATAGCACACAGCTCATATGGGGAGAGAGTTAGTCATCCAGCCCAGGGCAGGGTCACAACTTTCTCAGATAACAGCAAGTCTAGTCATGTAATCTTTAGGCTGATCTTCAATTTTGATATATTGCATTCAAGCATTGTTGACGAACTATATTTTCACATTTTCTAGAAATGTGAGTATTGCTCACCAGTGCAAAACTCATCCCTACTGAAAAATCCAGCTAAGACCAGCATAAGCTAGTAGCTGGTTTTAGCTGGTTTAAGGTGGCACTAGCTGGTTTACGCTGGTCCTCCCAGCCTGACAAAGCTGGTCATGCTGGTGGGCCAGCTGGTTTTCCAGCCAGACCAGCTAAGTCCAGCTAGACCATCTTAAAAAGTGACCAAAACCCAGCAAGACCAGCTTGCTACACCAGCAAAACCAGCTAAAACCAAGCTGGGAGACCAGCTAAAACCAGCTCACCAGCTTATGCTGGATTTTTCAGCAGGGATAGCCGTTCTGCTAGGGTGTTTTTAAATAATTATGGTATCTAAAAGTGTTATCAAAGATGTTGCTAGGGTGTTGTGGGTAGTTGCTGACCATCAAATGAGCCCACCCCAAATCTTAATGATATTCTGGGCTTTAAAGATGACTCGGGTGCAACTTTATTAATTAATTTATTTATTTAGCTTTTGTTTGCAATGTTGCTGTTTCAAAGTAGCTTTACATGAAAAAAGGAGACACCACAGAAAATGGAAAATTGTTAAATATATGTGACCCTTTACCACAAAACCAGTCATAAGCATAATTTTTTTCTTCTGAAAGTTGAATAAATAAGCTTGATGTATAGTTTGTTAGGATAAGTGAATATCTGGCAGAGAAACTATTTGAAAATCTGGAATTTGAGAGCACAAAATCAAAATATTAAAGAAATCACTTTTAAAGTTGTCCAAATGACACATATTACTAATGATAAATACATTTTTATATATTTATGGTAGGGAATTTACAAAATATCTTAATATCCTAATGATTTTTGGCATTAAAAATATAAAATTGATAATTTTGACCCATACAATGTATTGTTGGCTATTGCTACAAATATATTTATGCAACTTATGACAGGTTTTGTGGTCCAAGATTACATACAGTATACACACTGCAAAAAATTATTTTCAAGAAAAAAAATTCTTAGTACTTTTGTCTTGTTTTCAGTAAAAATATCAAAAAATGCTTAAATTAAGATGCTTTTTCTTGATGAGCAAAACGACCCAAGAAAATAAGTCTAGTGTTTAGACCAAAAATGAGAAATTTAAGTGATTTTGTGCATAAAACAAGCAAAAAAATCCGCCAATGGGGTAAGCAAATTTTTCTTTTTTTTTCTTTTTTTTGCTTATCCCATTGGCAATTTTTATGCTTATTTTATCCATAAAATCACTTAAATTTGATAGTTTTGGTCTAAAAACTACACTTTTTTTCGATTGTTTTGCTCACCAAGAAAAAGCATCTTAATTTTTAGACATTTTTACTGCAAACAAGACAAAAACGCTAAGAATATTTTTGTGCAATGCAAAAACTGACTTTCTTACTTTGTATTTTTGTCTTGTTTTCAGTACAAATATTTAAAATTTCTTAAATTAAGACGCTTTTCTTGATGGGCAAAACTGTCTAGTTTTAGACCAAAAATATCAAATTTAAGTGATTTTGTGTATAAAACAAGCAAAAAAAAAATCTGCCAATGGGGTAAGCAAAAAATCGTGAACATTTTTCTTAAACATTAAATTCAAGAAAAATTTGCTTACCCCATTGGCAGATTTGTTTTCTTGTTTTATGCACAAAATCACTTAAATTTGATATTTTTGGTCTAAAAACTAGACTTATTTTCTTGGGTCGTTTTGCTCATCAAGAAAAAGCATCTTAATTTAAGAATTTTTAGATATTTTTACTGAAAACATTTTTCTTAAAAATAATTTTTTGCATTGTGACATTATGCACTCGGGCTGCATAGCCCTTACGAAAATGAACCACGGTTTTACTACAAATAAAACCAAAAACATGATGCCCACACTTTTACTATAATAAAACAAAGATTACGGAAGCTGTACTGGTCCATTAGAAACCTGATGATCCATGTCATTCCAGAACATCCTGAGTGCTTTAATGTTAGCCAGAAAATCTGACTTTAATATTTTTAAACAAAGGAGTTAACATGTACAATGGAGTAGTTTGCTTATATGTGACCCTGGACCACAAAACCAGTCATAAGCATCACAGGTATATTTGTAGCAATGGCCAAAAATTCAATGTATGGGACAAAATGATAGATTTTTGGGGTGATATTTTGTTTTATTTGTAGGTATGAGCAAAAATGTGCTGCTTTTTGGTGTGTCCTTTCAAATGCAAATGAGCTGATCTCTGCAATAAATGGCAGTGCCGTGTTTGTTAGTGACGATTAAGGTGCGGTATTATACCCTTCTGACATCACAAGGGAGCCAAATTTCAATGAGCTATTTTTCACATTCTTACAGAGAATGGTTTACCAAAACTAAGCTACTGGGTTGATCTTTATCACATTTTCTAGTTCAAAAGAAGCACTGTGGACCCAAATATAGAAAAGTATTTATCTTAAGTAATATGTGCTGCTAAGGTCTTCTATTGGACAACTTTAAAGGCGATTTTCTCAATATTTTTGTATTTTTTTACACCCTCAGGTTCCAGATTTCAAATAGTTAAGCTTCTTTATTCAGCTTTCAAATAATGTATAAATAAAAATGTACCCTTATGAAAGGTTTTGTGGTCCAGGGTCACAAAACCTGACTAGTGACCTAAACAATTTTTACCTAGTTTAGTAAAAAAGTATAGTTGGGTTCTCCAGCAAGTCTTTCCAAGTTGCATTTTGATGTAAGTACATAACAGAAACATTTATGTATGTGTAATAAGCTGTACAGAGACGTACATGGCATTTTAAGTTACAAAATAGCTTATTTACTTGCATACCTTTGGAATCAAACCCACAACATAGCCGTTGCAAGCACAGCGCTCTACCAGTGGAGCTAAACCCAAATTAAGGAGGCTTTGCGTTTCTGTAAAGTTTTGTATGTGATACTCACACGCACTATGATGCCCATGCGTTTGCTCTCGTATGTGAAAGGGAAAATCTGCAGTATCGTGAAGTTGAGGATTTGTCCACTAGGTGTCCTCAGCTGCATGGATGACTGATCTCTCCCAACCAGCGTCAGACCTACACTTTCTGTCCACTGAACCAGAGAAACCTAGACAGACAGAGAGAAAGAAATCAAAATGTTCTCAACTTTTCCGCAGTTTCATAAACAAATGTTTTTGAATAACCGGATGCGCAACAACAGGATGCAATTTGTGCGGTCTCATTTGTCAACGCCATAAGAAAATTACTTAAACATGTCGCATAGAAAACAAAAAAGCAAAACAAACTGGAAATCAAACAGGCGTTTTGCTTTACATCCTGAGCTGTTTCCTGTGAAGGCAAACTGTTTTGGATGTGCGGTGCAGAAAATACAAGTATGCAACACAGGAGCAATTATAAGTGCGTCTCTTCTGGGAACACGTGAAGATAAAGGGAAACCACATGCCATCCATTAGTGCAATGCTAAAGGGGGGTATATCTGGGAGGCAAAAGTTATTGCCCAATAACTTCCAGACCAAGGGTTACAGAGAGATCAAAAACCCCGATTTCTAATGCCCTCTCTTACTAGCTGCTAATAACACATCTCTCACAATATCCAGATGGGCAGGCCGCTGCCGGACCTCGCTTTTATAAAATAATGAATGAGGCTTATCTATGGAGCATAAAGAAACGATGACGCTACTTTTAAACTGTTTGATAAGAACCTGAAAAGTTTAAAAATCACCACACTGCAAACAATGATTTTCAAGAAAGACATTTCTTAGTATATTTGTCTTGTTTTCAGTAAAAATATCCAAAAACTCTCAAATTAAGATGCTCCCTCTTGATGAGCAAAACGACCCAAAAACACAAGTCTTATTTTTAGACCAAAAACATCAAATTTAAGTGACTCTGTGCATAAAAAAAGCAAAAAAAAAAAAAAAAAAAAACTGCCAATGGGGTAAGCAAAAAATCTTGAACATTTTTCTTAAACACACTGCAAAAAGTGATTTTCAAGAAAAAAAATCTTAGTACTTTTGTCTTGTTTTCAGTAAAAATATAAAAAAATTCTTAAATTAAGATGCTTTTTCTTGATGAGCAAAACGACCCAAGAAAATAAGTATTGTTTTTAGACCAAAAATATCAAATTTAAGTGACTTTGTGCATAAATCAAGCAAAAAAATCTGCCAATGGGGTAAGCAAATTTTTCTTGAATTTAGTGTTTAAGAAAATTTTCCAGATTTTTTGCTTACCCCATTGCCAGATTTTTTTGCTTGTTTTATGCACAAAATCACTTAAATTTGATATTTTTGGTCTTAAAACTAGACTAGATTTTCTTGGTTTGTTTTGCTTAAAAAGAAAAAGCATCTTAATTTAAGAATTTTTTGATATTTTTACTGAATACAAGACAGAAATACTAAGAATTTTTTCTTGAAAATAATTTTTTGCAGTGCAATAAATAAAAAAAAATCAAGAAAAATTTGCTTACCCTATTGGCAGATTTTTTTTGCTTGTTTTATGCACAAAATCACTTAAATTAGATATTTTTGGTCTTAAAACTAGACTAGATTTTCTTGGTTCGTTTTGCTTGTAAAGAAAAAGCATCTTAATTTATGAATTTTTTTATATTTTTACTGAATACAAGACAAAAATACTAAGAATTTTTTCTTGAAAATAATTTTTTGCAGTGCACTAAATAAATAAAAAATCAAGAAAAATGTGCTTACCCTATTGGCAGATTTTTTTGCTTGTTTTATGCACAAAATCACTTAAATTTGATATTTTTGGTTTAAAAACTAGGCTTTTTTCTTGGGTCATTTTGCTCATCAAGAAGCATCTTCATTTAAGAATTATTAGAATTTTTTACTGAAAAGAAGAAAAAAAATACTAAGAATTTTCTTGAACATTTTTTTTTGCAGTGTAGCTTTTGATAAAGAAAAGAAATATGCAAGAAATACGTCAACGATCTCATGCTCATTTCTGTGCCCGTTACGATTCATCTTTATAAAACTATTATGAATATTTTTCCTAAGCACAGTGACCTTTTCTATTTTACACAATAAAAATGCATTTGTTTTTAATCGTATGACACGCCTAGTAACACAACAAAACTACAGCAGATTGGTTTACCGATCATGTCCTAAAATGGTTTAGTTGTGGTGGGCTACAGAACGTGTGTTTAGTCACACAGTCAGTCTGGTGGCTTTCAGTGATTCAATGCAAACCAATAATAAAGCAAACCATGATGCCTGCCTAACCACAGCACTGATCATAGTGTGAGTCACGTGAAACCGCTCGCTCCTGGCACATGTGAATCTGGATTCGGCGTCCAGACGGTATCAAATGTGAGGCGGCACATCTGCCAAAGTGATCGACTATGATCAGGCCCCTGTGATTCAAATCTATTTTTGGTGTGACATCATTCATGATGAGGAATAAAAGGAAGACATGAGCTGAGCAAGGAATGATGAATCATTTGAGTCGAATCAGTTTCAAATAAAACAAAAAATAATCAAGTATTGTACCTCATCTGGACTGGATGCTTGATAAACCCTACAGGTGTCTTCATAATGTTGTTCAGCCTCCGCCTGGTCTGTCACACCGTTGGATTCGTACACCGGGGTCACGTTGTGCACCAGCGCGATGGCCTTCACTGCCTCGTGCACTCGACTGCTGATGGTCTTCCTCACTTTAGTGGCAGCTGGTGCACGGGAAGCCTGGTCTTGGGGAGGCTGTGAAGATCAGATATAATGTGATGGTCTATGCCAGGGGTCTCCAACCATTTTGTGAGCAAGGGCTACCACAATGGATAAAACAATCTGGAGGGCTACTTTTTGATATTTATCTACTCGTTTTTGTTTTACTAGTTGATTTTATTTTATTTTATTGTTGATATGTTTTATCATTTTGTAACATGCATAGAAGAAGCCAAGCTAATATAAAAATATGCAATAAATAAATATTACAATTTAGACTATTAGTAGAACATGCTTTGGCGGGCACCTCACAGAATCTGTGTGGGGAAACTGGTACCCGTGGGCATCATGTTGGAGACCACTGGTTTATACATTCACAGGACAATCACAATAAAGAGGTGGTCATAAGGATTTTGTTAATGGAAAACCTAAATATCTGACTTTGTTAAATGAGACTATAATTAAGGTTTGCTAAATAATTTGTAATTGGGTGTCTCTAGCTGTGTTACCATTAAAGATTTAGCTTTATTTTCTAAATGTCCACTTCTCCATCTACCCATAAAATGACCCTTGTCTATCTATATGTCGACTCATAAACACTACCAGATGTGATACATATATGAACAACCACCTTAACATTTTGCTTCTATTTATATAGCACATATTTCCGAAGGCTAATGACAGAGTTCATAAGTTCGTATATTAGCTATTAGGAGGCCGAAGTCCTCCTAACCTCTGCTTCCTGTCTGAATGCCCTCTGGTGTCAAATGAACAATACATGTCAGTCAGAGGTGAAAAAGACCGGTTTTATAAGGACTACGGAAAAAAATAACATGAGTGCACAAGCAAATAACACAGTAATGGGATGCCTACACGTGTGATGCTAAAGATGTCAATTAACAAATTTAGCTAGTTGCTAATCCTTACATGTACAGAGGAGCCTGACAAAAGTATCAACGTATAATTTTATGATGCATGTCCCAATACTATTCTCAAAAGTACACACTTATCAGTCGCGAAATACATACTTTTAATATATAGTACATGTAAGTATGCATGTGATGCAGTCATAATCAATGGAAGTCAACGAATTCATGGAATTCTGGGAATACCTGAGTATAAGCACTGAACACGTGGCTCTGCACTTCGTCCATTGAGTCCATTCCGTACGCCACGGTCCCAAGATGAAGTCGCCTGAACACCATCTCATTCTGTGTGAGGGTCCCTGTGAAAAATATTAACATTAATACCATCCTGACGAAACCGACAGAACTGCTAATACAATTTCAACTTTCAATGCATTTACAGGTTTGCTGAAGGATATCCTGACCGGAATTGGCTGTTTTAAAACTGTGATGCCTGTGGTTTGACTGCTGTGGGCTTCGGTAAGCCTTATGCCAAAAACGGTAGACAAAAATTCATGCCAGAACTTATGCAACCAAACGCAATGCAAACAATTCGGGCATGAATTAATTTGCAGAAGCTTTATCAAGCTATACCGCTATGATGATATTAGCATCCACACTTAACTGAGTAGTTAACATCATAACTATAAGGTTATGTTAATTCTTACTCAACTTTTTTTGAAAATAGGCTCACTTTTCAGCTCCCCTAGAGTTAAACATTTGATTTTTACTGTTTTGGAATCCATTCAGCTGATCTCCGGGTCTGGCGCTAGCACTTTTAGCATAGCTTAGCATTATCTATTGAATCTGATTAGACCATTAGCATCGCGCTAGAAAATAACCAAAGAGTTTTGATATTTTTCCTATTTAAAACTTGACTCTTCTCTAGTTACATCTAAGATTGACGGAAAATTTAAAGTTGAGATTTTCTAGGTCGATATGGCTAGGAACTATACTCTCATTCTGGCTTAATAATCAAAGAAAATAATCCCATGCTATTGAAAGTTACCAAGGGGATGTAACAGAAGAGTTAACTTTTAAATAGGTAAAATATTGAAACTCTTTGGTTATTTTTTTGCGCGATGCTAATGGTCTAATCAGATTCAATGGATTATGCTAATCTAAGCTAAAAGTGGTACCGCCAGACCCGGAGATCAGCTGAATGGTTTCCAAAATGGTAAAAATAAAGGGGACTCTAGGGGAGCTGGAAAATGAGCCTATTTTCAAAAAAGGGGAGTGTCCCTTTAACTCACGCTCTGTAGTTTACAGTCATGAAAACGAATGTACAAAACCTTATTATCATTTTTGTTGCGCCACAATCTAAAATAGCTAAACAACATTCAGGAACCCACCAGAGATTATATTTGCCAGCTTGTTTTAGCATTTAACAGCTAAAAACAAATAGTTCTGATCCGAAAAATGTTATTGTTCTTTATTTTTTTATTGTTATAGTTGAGGTGTGAACTCCACTATTCTCTTAATTTAGGACCATTTTTAAAAGCTATATTACCGGATGTTGTGTTAACGATAACATTATTTTAACGACAACATAATTTTAGTGATGCTGCGATTTTAACGGTATCATGATTTTAACCGATATCGTTATTTTAGCGCTGCATGATTTTAACGATAACATATTTGACAATAACATGATTTGATTGGTAACTCTTTTTTTACGATAACATGGGTTTTTTTTTTGGTTTTTTTTGACGACAACATGATTTTAATGATAACATTTTTCCCTTTTATTTTAATGATACCATTATTTTAACAATAACTATTTTAATTCGCACGCGTGTCGCAGCATTCACGAAAAACTTTTACCTTTTACGGCATTAACTTATTCTGTAGATTTTCTTAAAAAAAAAAAATGTGGTGATTTTTTTACTCCATAGTGTCGTCTGGCTTTTCAAATATGTAAGCACTTTAAATTTGATTGGCTGTCAATGGTTTATCGTTCATCAGTTAGTAAAAAAATAACTTAGAAAACACTCCCAATAATTCCGTTCTGTGTATCTTTATCCTTATAGTTGTGCTGTGAACTTCGATTTTCTTTCAATGTAGGACAATTTTTAAAAGGATATTTTAAAATATATCCTAGAGCCGTTCACACTTTAAGGATAACATTAACTATCACAAAATAACTATATTTGCGTCCACACCACCGGACGTTTTTTTAATTAGCTCACATGCTGCAGTATTCACGAAAAGCATTTACCTTTAAATGACATTAATTAATTCTGTAGATTTCCTTTAATGAAAACTTTTGCAATTGTTTAATGTTACTTACATCACTTTTCCAATATGTGAGCACTTTAAATTCAAATAAATTTGATTGGCTGTCAATGGTTAATTTTCATTAGTTAAAAAAAAATCTCTTTAAAAACGATTCAAAAAATATTGTTTATTGTTGTAGTTGTGGTGTGAACTCTCGCTACTCTCTTTAATTTAAAACTTATTCATAAAGTTAAAAATTATTGTATATAGTGCAAACAAGTCTTTAAACAAATAATGCATGTTCTGTAATAAACACTACCATATCCTTATTAAGAAAAGTATCACAAACTCAGAAACAGACTGCTCAAGGGGTTAACTGTTCTGTTAACCCCTAACAATATTTCCAGATCGACATGAACTTCCTCTAGCCAAAAACACAAGGGAAACAATATTAACACTAATGGCTTGTTAATGACAAAGAGCTTTAGGTTCGTTTCCTTACACCTCTTGCTCTTGCCGCTCTTAAACTGAGCCTTCTCCTAGTATATCATTCCGGCATCGCTGGTCTACCTCGTACATTACGATGACCTCTGAACCCTTTCATTCACTGGATCAGTCAAGCTACATCAGTATCCATGCAGGAACAGGGCCATAATTTTGCAGACGGTAAAACGCATAAATTTGGAGGGGGAAGGATTTCTTTATTAAATCTGTATGGTTAACGGAGGCGTATATGTTAGGATGGGAACCTTCAGATCATCTCTGATTTAAGGCTTTAATAAGTGGCATGTCTGTGCTCACGGCACACAGCTTTAAGCCCTTCGGCGATATGTGTGCTACTGGTTCAAATCCTAAAAACACACTTCAACGCTATCAGCTCTCTTCACTTCTACATGGGTCAATTCAGAAAAACCCTGCATATATTATGGATAATAAATTTAACCATAGCAAACACTTGATTCATAAAAAAAATAAAAATTCCTTTACTTAAGTCACTGTATGATAAAGATCTTTAACAAGCTGTTACACATTGTTAGACATAATAAGTTTTTGGTTACTGTCCATAGAAAAATAACAGAAATGGTTATAATACCAGTTTTGTCTGTAAGGAGATAAGAGATACGGCCCAGCTGTTCTGGTATGGTGCTTGCTCTCACGACCGTCCCCGGGATCTTTGAATCTTTCTTGATCATCCAGCTAAACACCATTTTGCCCATGTCCAAATTCACACGCAAACTAAAAAAAATGACGAGTGTAGAATTACATGGTTGTTTTAATGATTCAGAACTGGACTTGAACTTCGTCACCCATCTGAGCATCAGAACTCAACGCTTCATAGCACATGCACTAGACACCGACTATGAAAACTGTTATGGATTGTTCAAAACATAGAAAGTCGTCTTACCTGATGGGCACGATGTTGGAAAAAAGCAGAACGAAGCGGAAGATTTGGAGATACCAGCGTCCGGCAAAATGCTGAAGAGCCACCATGACCAGCGACACCACGACCAAAGCACCAAACAGGATCTTCGTCAAGCAGTTCACCTCCAGATCAAACAGTCCAATCTAGAAAGCATACATTCATATTTTTAGTTTTATTGTGTGACACAGTACTTATTACAAGAGGCTGTAGTGTGCTAAAAAATTACCTTATGTCTCGGGTTTGAGGTGTTCATCACACTCCGCAGCTCTTTACCGGTGTAAATCACCACTCCGACCACTGTGCCTTTGAACATGCAATTCAAACTATAATTATTAAATGTTGCAATATCAAGGGCAGTGTTACACATTGACGGATTCCACTTTAATTATACAAAAATTATACAATTTATGTTTTATTACTATTGCAAGTGTTATAATTTGCAGGTTACCAGATGCAACGACTGTACTGGCCCAAAGAGTGTTTTCAATGCTGAGACTCTCATTGACCGGAGGATCTCCATCTTCTCTGTCAGGTCAAAACACTGAACTTGACTTTTTGATGCTTTTGATCATTTTAAGGTCAGATAAACATTTATGTATGCGGTTCTGTCGGCACAAACTGACAAACTTACTCTGGTGAAGGTACCAATAAAGTTGTGGATGTCAATGTTTGGCTCTTCAGCATAAATGTACGATCTGATCTGCAGTAGATCCTGAGAAAACATAACATTGTGTTTCAGAGATGTAATAAGTCACAAAAAATACAACAATATTGTATTTATTAAAAATTTCAAAGTACAATACTTGGGTGTGCATTATTTTCTTATAATTCATCAACTATTACTTACATGGGTCAATGACTAAATGTAAAAGGGTTACATTTTTAAAATAAATGCATACATTCACTTTTTTGAAGACCAAGTCTAAAATTTCTGGTTTTATTTCACTTTGAAAAAATATTTGGGGGATATTGCAAAAATGTCAATGTGGTGTAACCGGTCTGTGTCAATTGGTGTAACTAGTATTTTTTTTTTTATTAAAATATAAATATATTCATAAAAAGGTGGAATAAAATATAATCATCTAGTTTAGTGTAATATGATTTTTTTTTTACATCATTTGTCAAAGGTTATTTAGAAAACAGAGCGGTTTTCGGCATATGTCAGGACAAATATTGCAAAAACACATTAAAATGTACATTTTGAAATAACTAATAAAAATATATTTTACATTTTTTTTTTTTGATGATTAAGCTTACATGCCATCAAGGTGGATACAATATTTAATATTTCTCATTCTTTGCCACAACTGCCGGTTACACCATTTGACATTTTCAGGTCCATTCAGTCTTAACTTTCATAAAAATGGTGCAAATGTAATTTTTATTACATAAAATTAACATAAATACACTATGTGCATTGAAACAATCCTGATGCGTGCTTTTAAACCAAGTTTTTTTTTAAGATTTTAGAATTTCTCATCTTGCCAAACCGTTTTTGTCACTGATCCACATAATAAACACCCGCTTCGCGCCGTGCCTGTCGTCAATTATTCCTTACACATTTGTGCTTTTTTTAATAATGCATACCCATGAAACATTCCCCAACCAATCAGAATAAAGCATTCAACAGCCCTGTGGTACAAAGCTGTATATTTTTTTCAAACAGAGAGGAAATATTTAATTCATCATGCTTATGACTGCCTCGTAACCCTTGTGTGATTGTGACATTTCACACAAGGCTTTGACTTGCATACAAACATTAATTCTACTTTCTAAAAAAAATACATATTTCTTTTGATTCAACGCTATCAACAAGATATTAATCATATAACCCAATTCTTTCTAAAATGACAAAGATATGAATTTTGGACAATATCGCTCACCCCTACTTTAAAATAATGTGCACTTATCAATTGGGCACAATAAAATCATTTAAATAAATTAGCAAGTACACAGAGCTTTTTTTACATTACTTTAAAAACTATAAGTGAAGGACAAATAAATACTCACTGCGGCTGTGGGCAATCTTTGCGTACAGGCCACTGGGAGGCGCAGTTTCCAATCGGTCTCTCCATCCAATTGATCAGTCCTCAAAAAGCAGGAGCCTGTACGACAAAAATATGAGAATACATCTAAATATACTCATACAACTTTAAAGACAGGCCAAAAGTCAGCTTTTGATTTCCTACTCAATCTATCTGAAAGCATTTCTAAAGACAATATTGTACTGTAATGCCTCTCATAAACTCTAGAGGGCGCAGCAGTTCCATTCACATTTGTTTATTTTAATTTATAAGGCATTTCTGATAAAGCTAGTGTATCCCAAAGTGCCGTAGACAGACAAATAATAGCATAAAATAAATCAAAAAGTAAAATACTGAAGTTTAGTCTTCTAAACTAAAATATGTTAATATTATCACTGACTAGTTTTGATTTGCTACATACTAATAAAAAACGAATATGGTATAGCCATATGTAAAATCAACTACCACATGTGGTGTTTAAAGGGGTTATGCACCTTTAATTAAATCGGTTCTCTGGTTAAATACTGACAACAAGAAAACAGCTCTTTTTTTTGACCAACAAGCACAGCTTAACCCCTGAAGCAGCTGTACTGCTATTAAAACATGTCACCCACCCCCCGCCCATTTAAAGATATGTCCCTCTGCTTTAGCCATTCAACCCTGGACTCTTAATAATTGCCTAATGGTGTCCATCTGCGGGGTAGATAACAATGCTCCCCTTCCCGGAAAACTAACACATCAACTACTGCCGGCTACTTCCAACCCCCAAGAAATGAAATCTCAACCAGGCGGAATTCCAGCACAAGCAGCCACCAAAAGAAAGTTTATCAGATCGATTTATACTGGATGTAAACTTAGGATGATCAGTGAATAGTCATTTTCGCCAAAATAAAAAAGTACAATTATAAAGGTGAATAAGTTACGTGATCAGGCTTACCTGGCAGATGATATAATAGCCAATCCTATAGACTCATGTGCATAACAAATGTATAAGACATTATAAGACACTTACATGCATGCTTTTCTCCTGATCATCGGATCACAGATTGGACTACACCACCCTTTTTCAATATAATTGAAATTTGCATCCGATCGACCTCTATGGAATTGATTAAGGTGTTTACATGAAGGCTTTTCAATCCAATTAAGCCATCAATCTGATTACAAACAAATTATTTGGTTGCATGTAAACGTAAATGTGAGGTTTGCACCACTGCTCTAAACTAACAGTATTGCCAGCATTTGTTTATGTTTCTGTAATGGTTAATCTATCCGGATATGTAAGACCTTCAGTCACAGTAGTTTTTTTAATGTTATAATATAATTATTGTTGTATGAATAATCTATGAATTTACTGTTTTACAAGAATGGCAGAAAAAATTGTAAAGCACTTTATTATTTTTTTTAATTCAGAAGCCTGATTACAGTTTACTTGCAGTCCTTAAAGGATTACCCATGTCATCCAAAATTTTTTTTGTTCAGTCAAAAAGAAATTAAAAACATTTCAGGATTTTTCTCAATTTAATAGATTTATTGGTCCTCAACAGTTTAAAGGATTAGTCCATTTTCTTAAAAAAAAAATCCAGATAATTTACTTACCACCATGTCATCCAAAATGTCGATGTCTTTCAGTCGAGAAGAAATTATATTTTTTGAAGAAAACATTCCAGGATTTTTCTTGACCTGATTTTAGATTACATGAATGCAGTTTAAAATTGCAGTTTAAACGCCACTTCAAAAAGCTCTAAACGATGCCAAACGAGGCATAAGGGTCTTTTTTTAGCAAAACAATTGTCATTTTCGGCAAGAAAAATACAACAAATGTACTCCTAAACTAATCACGTCGAAAGGTCACGCAAAACTTCCGCCTCAGTGTTTACAAGTGTGGAGAAAGAGGACCGTTCCGAATTTGTTGTATGTGGAATGATACTAATTTATGTCTTTGTGTGTCAGTTTATTGTTTAAAATGGTCCTCAAGTGTGCGTTTCATATATGTAAAGCGTGACCTTTCGATGTCATTATGCATTACGTTGGTGCAATACACGGCTGGTGCAAGACGAGAAGTTGTGGTTTAAAAGTGCATATTTTTTATCACTCTTGTCAAAAATGACAATCGTTCTGCCAGACAAGACCCCCCTGCCTCTGTTGGAGCTCCCTGCAGCCGCGATTAAACTGCAATCTTAAACTTCATTTAAACAGGACAAATAAATTATATTAATTTGACAAAAATGCTGTAATGTTTTCCTAAAAAAAAAAAAAAAAAAACGTAACTTCTTCTCGACTAAACAAAAACACGAACAACCCTGATGACCTGAGGGGCGAGTAAATTATCAGGATTTTCTTGTGTGGAGTAATCTTTTAATAAAAAAATAAGTTGTTATGCTTTAATGTTACTGGGCATTTACACCAGACGCGACAGAGGCGGCAAAAATGTGCTATTCGCGCGTAGTAATCACGTCACTAAAGCAAGCTCCTGATTGGTTAATGCGGCGTGAATATCCACCAAAGTTCAGAATTTCAACTCGTGCGTTTTCTGCGTCTGGTGTGAACGCACAGTTAGGCTTGATTTCTGACTTCTGAGAGAAGTTGAATGTGCGACTCAAATTTAGGTATAGAAACACAAATTCAATTTGACATTCAACCTTCCCATTTAAAATTATGAACACTCTAAAAAAGAAAGAGTCCACATTAAATCACTTCACGATGTCGGATAATCTTTCAGACAAACAGACAGTGCTAAAAGTGTGTGTATATATAAATATATATATATATATATATATATATATATATATATATTATCAGATTAAGTTCAGTTATTTAAAAATAAACCAAATAAACATAATTAATGTTTCTTACTTAATATAATAATAATACTAATAGCACTACCACTATTACTAATAATTCTATTTGTTTATTAAGTTTTCTTCATTCCTGAAAGTCCTGTGAATTTGTTTGTTTTGGGCATTCCTTTGATTTTCTGGGACAGTCTGCATGCCTTTAAATTTGAAAGACAAAAAGAATGTCATTCCAGATAAGATTAGATTATTCCCCGACACAGGATCTAAAGAAAAAATTCCCAAAATCACAATGCATGCCATCTTTCTGGGCAATTTAAGCACAGCTCATTAAATGACCCGAGATTTAGACTAATCCCTCCATCTCCACACAGTCGCCCTCGTGCTCGTATCGTTTCCCCTGCTTTTTTGTTTAGGAAATTTGGATGAATGACCGACAGATGTTTACCATTTCTTTCAGAAGTCCTCAGAAAAATCATGTCAGCTGGAACACGCTGGTTCTGCAAAGAGTTTGAAGGAAGAGATAGAGAGTTAAAACAAGATAAAATATAAAGACACAAACCCAAGTATGCCGTCAACAACGATCACCTCGGTTTAGTTGTACAGGCTCTATTTGGCTTTAATCTAGTCAATTACCAGTATTTGGCCTGTTTAAAGAGGACAGCCGACAGCAAATCATTGGGTGGTGCCCCGTGGCAGCTCTGACCGGGACTTCCACTCGACCTGACCCTCGCTTCACTCCCGGCTCTGTTTGTAGTTATTCGAAGGTGAATTCGCTACGCTATTAAACTCGGCAGATGTTTCACAACATCGGATGTGACTTCGGTATCTCAAACGTTGGCCCCGCTTTTAATCATTTCAACTTTTACTACAGTATATATATGCACTCCATAACCCACGCATAACCTTTGAATATTTGAGCCAATTGGATTCTCCACAGATTATGGATATTATAGATCAAACGTATTACACTAAAGTTACATTGCAATTTCTTGTCCGAGTCACCATGTCAGAGTCACATTTCACCCATAAATTAAATTAATATTATTTATCAGGAGTAAAACTATTACTTCTAGTTCTTTTAATTAATGCTTTTTTAACAAAACCACATTGAGCGCAACATGTGCAAATCGTCTCTCTGTGCAAAATCAACATATTTAAGAAAATTGGCTGGTTGGGTAATTGGAGACTGAGGAGGTGTCTCGAATTTCATGCTCTCAGACTTTGTAGTGGGAAACGAGCATCGCAATTCCCTCACAATAGGCTTCAGTCTGCACGGTAAAGAGGCAACTGTTGAACAAAAGGCAACACTAAATACCAGAATGGAATTAGGAAGGATTACTAATAACCAACCATTGGCCTCAGGTCACATGCTTCAGTCATTCAACATGATTGACAGCTAGTCTCTGCATTAAATCCTCATAGACACTACTCATCCATTATGTTAATAAAACATAACCTGCGATTGACTGGTAGATTTATTAGAAACTCGGCAAAGAATTATTGTCATGAGCCATATTGTATAAAATTTTAATTTGAACATATGCATGAGGAACTCTTTTTAATTTTACATATAAAGCATGTTATGTCTTACAGGTCTGATCAGAGGTCAGATTGCCTTAATCTCAAGGGAAGATAAACAGCTGAAGCATTGAGAGAGAGATGAGAAGCCGTTTGTCTAAAGATCTCAATTCTTAACAATGACTGAGCTTATTAGCAAACCAACCTTTTCAACAATGATAAGATCTCCAACCTGGATGCCACTGCTTTTTACCTTCACCGTTCCTGCAGAGAGAAAGAGAGAGAAAAAAAGTGTGAACAATGAGTTTGTTTCATACGTGAAGATTTAAAGGTGCAGTGTATAATTTTTAGAAGGATATCTTGACGGAAATCCAAAATAATATACAAAACTTTATCATTAGGGGTGTATAAAGACCTTTTTATAATGAACCGTTATGTTTTTATTACCTTAGAATGATATTTTTTTAATCTACATGCATTGAGGGTCCCTTACGTGGAAGTCGTCATTTTGTGCCGCCATGTTTTTACAGAAGCCCTTAATGGACAAACTTTTTTTACCAAGTTGTCTCCAACGATGACATGTTTTTCTGGTGGCGGCTACCGTAGCTTCTCTATGCGTTTCAATAGTGAGGGGTAAGCAGTGGACTTAGCTGTTGGTTGCAATTCGCAACCTCACCACTAGATGCCGCAAAAATGTACACACTGCACCTTTAAGCATGAACCCATTATTGTTAAATATCAGCCAATCACGCTCTCAAGAAAAAAAATAAAAAAGAACACAGGCCCTAAATCCTAATAGCTGATGATTGTCTCATTAACTGATAACCGGGGACACATTTTTACAGTCATATTTCTTAAAATTATTTACAGAAATAAAATGAAAGTAGATTTTTTTTTTACAAAAATACACATTTCAAAGACATTGAGGATGCAAAAAAATCTAAATTATGAGAAAATCGCCTTTAAAGTCCAAATGAAGTCCTTAACAACACATATTATTAACGATAAATACATTTTTTATAAATTTACAGTAGAAAATGTACAAAATATCTTTATGGAGCATAATCTTTACGTAATATCCTAATAGTTTTTGGCATAAAAATCATTTTGACCCATAAGAAATAAAATACAAGTAGAATTTTTTTTTACAAAAATACAAATTTCAAAGACATTGAGGATACGAAAAAATCTAAATATTGAGAAAATCGCCTCTAAAGTTGTCCAAATGAAGTCCTTAACAACACATATTCTTAACAATAAATATATTTTTTATAAATTTACAGTAGAAAATGTACAAAATATCTTTATGAAGCATAATCTTTACCTAATATTAGGGGTGTGACGAGATCTCGTGCGACGAGATCTCGCGATATTAAATATGTATCGCGAGATTAAGTGTGTCTCAAATAAAAGACTGCATCCTTCGGAGGTCGCATTTTTAAACTGCATTTACTTCATAAAGACTGTCTTATTAGAGACTACTAACAATTATAAAGTTTACTAATAATTTAGTTAATCGCAAATTGATGTAATATGCTCACGACTTGCGAATGTAATGCTCAGTTAATGATCTGAAATAAACCTTAATGATGTATGCAGCCTGCATATGCGACCTCCGGAGGATGCAGCTTTCTGTTTGACCCTTTTAGGGGCCAGTTACACCAAAAGCGTTTATGGTAGTTGCAGGCACCTTTTTTAAATGATATTCTATGGGCATGGAGCGTTTGTGCGCTGTTTATGCGCGCTGAGCGCCTTGCGGTTTTTGCCGGCGGCCGCAGCACGCGCCTTCGAAGGAACGCTGAAGAGCGGAGAAGCGCCCGACGTCATTCGCGTCTTTCTATTGTCCACTCGAATGAGGGGAGATGCAGGCCTTACGTTGTGGTGAGGGAGGTTTACAGTTGCTTTGAAGAACCGGACTCCACTCGCTCACTCTCTCCTGCGTGTTTGTGCACCTCTCACCCTCAAACAAGGTCAGAGCAAGCGTCATCTTTTTAAAGTTTCTGCTAATGTGACAGTTAACAGCAAAAGAGCGCTCACGCTTCAATATTTGATTGACAAGACAGCTGACTAGGTGGTTGCCTAGCAATATGAAAAGCCACGTCGACTCGCACTGCTCTTCTTTAAAAAAAGGCAGTGCGTCGCGCCTTGCGTTTCCAAGCGTTTAAAGCGTGGTTGGTGTAATTAGCCTCTTACAGTGCATGCATTATATTCTGTCTTTTACTGCATTTGCTTTTTTGTTTGGGTTTCCAATAATGTTCGTTTGGGAGCTCGTGAGACGTGTTGTGTTTGTCTGATGATCACTGTCAGATGTAAGTCTCAACAGATTAAACCATCACAGAGTTTACATGATTTAATGTCTGCATGTTCATTTCTATTGTAAAGAAATGGACGTATATTAAATATTCAAATGGATTTAAACATTGTTTGGCTAAAAAATAAGCGTTTCTCTCCGTCTAAAGTGAAAGTGAAGATAGCGTCTGCGAGACGAGTCAACTATCTCTCCCTGCAGGCATTTGTTATAATATATACATAATGCTTTTTATTTATAGACCACAAATGTAATGTGTTTGTTAATGTAATGTTGTTTAATGTAACTTGGTTTTAATACTTTATTTGAACCAATTATTATTGCATCTTCGTTATTATGTAATTTTAAAGGCTACTGCTCACTTGGGTCTATTTTTATTGCCCAAAAATAACAAACTACTTCATTATCAGTTAGCAAAATAATTGTTAGGGCCAGTCCTTGATTAGTTAAAACATTTAAAAATAACGTGATTTCAGTTTCTTGTTCATTTTTTTTATCATCGAGGGTTTCTTAAAAAGTGTAAAAATATCGTCTCGTCTCGTTCTCGTGAACCCAATCTCGTGTCTCGTCTCGTCTCGTGGATTAAGTGTCTCGTCACACCCCTACCTAATATCCTAATGTTTTTGGCATAAAAAAAACTATAATTTTGACCCATAAGAAATAAAATACAAGTAGAATTTTTTTTACAAAAACACAAATTTCAAAGACATTGAGGATGCAAAAAAAATTTAAATATTGAGAAAATCGCCTTTATAGTTGTCCAAATGAAGTCACTTAACAACACATATTATTAAGAACAAATACATTTTTGATATATTTACGGTAGGAAATGTACAAATATCTTTATGGAGCATAATCTTTACATAATATTCTAATGTTTTAAAAAACAAACAAAAAAAAAAAACAATAATTTTGACCCATACAATGCATTTTTGGCTATATCCGTGCAACATGTGACTGGTTTTGTGGTCCAGGGTCACAAATGTTTTCTAATCCCCTATAAAAGTCTAACATAAAACAAATCAACTCAAAGGATCATCTATTGTCCTCTGATGGTTCACCGATGGCCCCGCATCTGCATATTTCATGACAAACCTCCAGTGAAGATTCAAATATTTAAGCCTCCTTTAAATCCCCATTCAGATTTGTGAAAAGCTCTGAGTGCATATGAGATTTCATTTGTTTTTAGACAATACCCTCCTCCTCAGCTTTACAAGAACACAGGAGAACCATCTCTCATTCCATTGAGAATGACAGGCTAAAATTGTTTGGAAAAGGTCAGGGACCTTTCACCCCTGCGGAGACCTTTACCAATGCATATGTAAGGCATTAGCACGTATGTATATGTGCATTCTTTTGGGGATAAATGACATTTCAATTCATGCAATAATCTTCCAGATCCATACCTCATATATATAAAGTGTATAAATCACATTTGGTGGCATTATCATCATCATCACTGTCTAAAGTCAACCAGCAGTTCTGTTTACTCAATAACATGTAAAGCTTTACCCCCCCGAAAAATAATTTAAATCTGTAGCAGGTAGAGAGGTTGGTCATTTGCTAACTTCCAGAATCCGGGAAACACCAATATTGCTTTCCGGAAGGTGTGACCTGTGACCGTAAATCCCACACCCAGCTTTAATGGTGCAAGTCTTAAAAAAGGAGTGAAGGAGCGGTTTAAATATGATGAACTTTGATGTTTTTATCCCTGTTGGTCTGGCCATGGCAATCATCGGCCCTCCCAGGCTGCTAACAAATGCCACAGCTCTGCTCCATAAGCCTTATATGGAGGCTGTTAGAGCGACGCACGCATACACCGAGTTTATGAGTAAAGAGAGACCGCAAGATCAAAGGAGAACGTGTGATGGAAACGACAGGAGGTTCTCTCGGTTTTTATTGTCACATGCTTTTCATCCCCCACTATATGATACAGTTTACATCCTTACTTCAAATTAAAAACAAACAGTAGCCTCCTTAAGGCCGTGTTTACACCGGGTATTAAGATGCGCTTTGGTCGAATGGATCACAAGTGGACGACGGTAAATACAGGTGTATACGGGGCGTGAAACGTTTTGAGCTCGTCCACTTTCGACCACGTTCAGAGGTAGTCGAAAACATTCTACCATATTGCATTTTTGGTGCAGATGCTCATGTGGTCGAATGTGTTCGAGCAGCCACAAAAGACCGCCTACTCTCCACCTATTGATCTAATGTGTGATGTATCGAGTACACGTTTTAACAACAAACCTCATTTCTAGCGCGAACCCACAATGTTTGGTGTTGTCTTTAGGCTTTCATTGATAAAACTAAAGCAGCTACTAGGGCTGCACGATTTGGGCAATTTTTCCCATTGCGGTTATTGATGCTAATATTTCGATGTGCGATTGCGATTATACTAAATGGTATCATGAGTCAACTTGATGGGTTTTAAGGAAAATCCACACACAGTTTAGTGATAATGCTAAAATGTGTATTTGTAAAACTATAAATGTTTTCGTATTGCCACGTGTTGTAGCAACTGCTCAGTGTCAGTAATCCTAAATCCAAAATACCCCTATACAACAGACGTAGAGTTTTTTTTAGCTACCAGATCACTGTCAACCTCCTCTGCATCCATCTTCGCTCTGGTATAAGTGACGACGCACACCACACACGTGCATGCCACACGTGCACTGCCTTTTTTGTTCGTTTTACTTTCTTTTTTAAACAGCAAGGAAAATCATCAAACTGTTATCAGAAAGTTTGTGTTAACAAGTCCACACATTTATTTATTTAATATAATTGCAACCATTTGCTGTCATATAATCGCACAGGCTGACATCGCGATTGCGATGCGATTAATTGTGCAGCACTAGCAGCTACTCTTTGATTCTTTCAGCTTAGTTTTTTTTTTATTTAGCGTGTGTGTCAAAGTTGCGCAAGCTTATTTCATCAATTAGGGGTCGTGCACACCAAAGCTTTTACACCGGCGGCCGGAGCATGTTTTTTAAAATATTTTCAATGGAAGTGCAGCGTTTTTCAAAAAAGCCAGCAGCTGGTGGTTTTGTTCGCACTGAAAGCCATCACTGGGCTTTTTTTCGCGCTCAGCACTGAGCGACGAGAGTTGAAAAATATTCAACTTTGAGTGAAAAGCTCAGCTCGTCAATGTCAGTTCTCAAACGTCCGTCCAATCACAGTGGAGGAGGGGTGGGACAAATATCACAACAAGCGGCACATCGTACAACGACTGATAAACAAAGCAGAAGTATCAGCAACCAAAGCACTCAGCTAAAGAAAGCTAGTAGTCGGCGTACGCCTGGTATTTTTTAGCCGTGTTTAAAAGCTTTGGTGTGCACACCCCCTTAGTCTGAATATGTGAGAAAACCCTTACATATACATTTAAGCGGTAATCTCACATAATATTAGTGCGCGTTTAAACGACTCGCCCATAGACCATCCCCTCGAAGTAATCAGGACAAAAGCAGTCGAAAGTGGACAAAAGAGACGGATTAAAACTAGCGGTGTAACAATACATATAATATTGCAAAAATATATTTTGCTTGCTATGCTTCTCAACAGATGGCGCTCTTGTGCAGAAACTCAATATGCACTGCAAAAGAAGTACCATTACACAGACAGCTCCAGGAAATGTATAAGCATGTTTATATGAACGTTCATCAAACCTTTTCATGATAATAAAGAATATTTATAATGATTATGTTTGACGAGCTTTTTCAAATGCATGTTATAAACGTCTCAAACTAACAGTGAATTTAGATTGAAAAGGACTTTCTAATGATCAAAATGCCATAATACACAAAAGAGCTGCGAATAATATCGCCCTTGCGATTCAGAATCGATATCGGATGGGCATCACAGCGTGTATCGTAAAATATCGTTACACCCCTAGTTAAAACACAAGGTATAAACGGATCCAATCGACCAAAACGCATCCTAATACTAGATGTAAACAAGCTCTTAGATCATTTTGCATGCTTTAACAGCCTTCATTTAAATAAAATGGCATCCAAATTGTAATTGCGCTGCTTTTGTGAAAAGTGCAAAAATGCGGCAAACGTACAGAAGTTGCATCAAGTATAGTTAAATTTTTACATGTACGCGAGTGTCAGCAGCATACAGTGTGCGTGACGCAAATTTTGTCAACAGAATATTACGCACGTACTGTACGTGCACCACAGGATTTTTGTAACCCTGCATACTTTGTACACACAGGTCGCACATACCGAAGTTTGTAGTAGGCCAGGAGAGGTATACCCCATTCACATTACAAGCGACACGCAGCAATAAAGCGACACAATCCCATTAATTTTAATGGGACTTCCGGACACACGAGCGACAATGACCTTTGGCGACCCGATGGAGCACGAACAGCGGCAAATAGGGCTGAAACGATTAATCGTGCAAATGCGCGTTTTCTCAATGAATGAATTTGAATGAATTACGGTGAAATGCCGCCACTTCCAAAAGCCAGAGGGCGCTCTCGTGCAGAAACTCCAATTGAGCCATAGAAGAAGTAGCATTACAAACCCTATTCCAGGAAATGGCTAGAAGAATATTTATATTGCTGTTCTTCAGATTGTTTCAGGTATTTTCATGATAATAAAGAATATTGTGAATGATTGTGTTTAACGAGTGTTGCTTTTTTATATGCACGTTATAAACGACTCCGACTCATAATGAGTTTAGATTGATAAGGACTTTCTACTGATCAAAACGCCATAGTACACGCACAAGCTGCGCATGAAACACAGAATCGCAGCCTTGTGATTCAGAATCGATTTTAGACAGGCCTTTTTAATGGGACACACGATTTATCGTTACAGCCCTGCGAGATAAAGTTGAGAAAATGCTAATGGTGAGCGACTTTTTTCTAAGTTCACGTCATCCGTCTCTCGTCAGTTACTGGATGGACAGAACTCATTTGTTTATGACAACCAGAATTAGAAATGACCTCTTTGAAAGAGACGGGCGACACATAGTGACAAAGTCGCTTGTAATGTGTATGTACCTGTATTGCTATTTGTCGCAATACACATGCGTCCAATGCCTGTGTCTGCATACGTGTCAAATTAACTATGCTTTGCAAGGCTGTTCATTTGTGTACATAAAAAAACAAACTATACTTACAGCTTTCTACAAAGTATAAAAATAAGAAACTTTCTGCCTTTACATCATGAGAAACTACAAAAAATATAAACACATTTTGACTCCTCATTGCGAAAAAATGTTCAAAGCACATAAGGCTTGTTTACTGCAAGAATTGACAGCCGGATGACGTTAAAGTACTGCGAGAGCGATTCGCGAAATCATATGGAGGAGTCTGCTTTTAAATCGCTCTCGTGGAACTTTGATGTCATCCGGCTGTCGGTTCTTGCAGCGCCGCATGAAGTTGAACAAGCCTATAATCAGGCCTGGTGCTAAAGAAAGTAAGCATGAGGTACACGAGAACCAATAAGATTCAAAGTTATTTATGTGCTGCCGTTTTTTAATTTACAGTGCTAATTTGTATGTTTACAATAAGACATACAGAATGCCAAGTAATTTATAGTTTTTTCTTACAACCATATTGTTCTACATCAGAACATTAATATAAAATTGTTTGTGTTCAACTAAAGAAGAAAGTGACAAACATCTGGCATGGCATGTGGTTAAGTAGATTATGAGAGAATTTTAAATATTTGGGTGAACTATTCTTTTTAGAAATTAGCATAAAACCCATTTAGATCTACAAACAATGAGCGGCAAAGGAAAGTACGAAAACAATTCACAAGAGCTTGAGAAAACCATCACTCACCTCTTGTGGACAGTTTGCTGTAGATCTGTGAATTGACCTCTTTGTCTCGCAGATAACATCGGATCTCTTCGACGGCTTCCCTCACAATTGTAATAATCAATACAAACCCCTTAGGATCAAACAAACAAACATAAAAATCCATTACAATTTCATGATGAAAATTAAGGTAAGGCAAAAATATTATGCCGTGACGTACCAGAGGAACCCAGTATGTGTAGAGCGGACCCAGTCTGAGCTCATTGACAAACTGAGAGCAAGCCAACAGCAGAAAATAAAGGTTGAAGAAGTATTTGAACTGGTTGAATAACACCTAAACACAAAAGCACAAAATGATTAGTCAAGCAGAAACAATTTTGTCTTACTTTAAAAAAAACACTTTGCTTTATTGCATGACAAAAACAAAGAAAAACTTGTGTTGATACCATGCTACAGGGATGATTTTTGAAGCGTATACAATAGTACTTTGATATAGATAAATGTACTTTTAAAAATGTACTACACAATGTTGTCAAAACTATGATACTACTACAAAACATTTTTGCCCTTAATAATGCCTTAATAGGATTCGACCTTGAAGTGCATAAAGATCAACTGAGGACAAGACATTTTTTTTTGCATAACCTCACATGTCTTTAAGTTTATGATGATGAGAGTTCTGGGTACTCATTTACAAAACACTGATCATTTTGTCCTTCAAATCATTCAAAATAACCAGAAACTATTTGCAATGCAAATTATTTTTTTCCATACACCAATCTGGTCAAGGTTGTTTGTGATGCCTGCATGACAAGGAAAATAGATTTTTACATTTTTGGCACTTTTCCAAAGCAAATCCCACCTCCCAGATTCTGTGTATCCTGTGGCTGGTTTTGTGGGTTGCTAGGCTGTTATGGGTAGTTGTCAGGGTGTTATTAAGTTGTTTATTTGCCCAGGTCATAATCTTTGTAATATTAAAAGCTGTAGATATGTTATCGGTGGCTAGCTCTTTAAAAACATCTCAACCAGATGCACAAAATAAAAAAAATCATTCATTTTCGTAACACAAATGGTGCAGGACGAGTTACTTAGTGAAAAGAACTGGAAAAACACAGATTTTAAAACAATTTAAAAAAAATGTGATAGTGCTGCCTCACGATTAGTCGTGAAATATTTATTATATAATTTTTTTTTCTTAAAATTATAAATGTATGTGTGTGTATTTATATAAACATAATTATTATACACAGTACACACCCATATATATATATATATTATGTAAACAAAAACTTTTATTCTGCAAACGATTTGCCTAATCCTGAGGCAGCACTAGAATTGGATTGGTTCGTTTGTTAAAATCCCAAAGCAGTATACACAGATGATAAATGATCTGAATAGACACATTGACCACGTTTACATGCACCCTCATAATGCGATTATAATGAGATTTTGACAATATTGCAATTATACTTTACTTTACACAAGCACAATACTTTGATAAAAAATAATGTGATTAAAGGCAGGGTGCATGATCTCTGAAAGCCAATGTTGACATTTGAAATCACCTAAACAAACACGTCCCTACCCCATAGAATCTGGACCTTTTTTGATAGACCCGCCCCACACATATGCAACCCAGGCAACGATGTCGGTTAGTAGACATAGACACGCCCCCTTACTGCTGATTGACTACAAGTATGTTTTGGTACTCGGCCCGACTCCCTTTCCAAAGTGTTTTTCAAAGATCATGCACCCCACCTTTAAGCTCATAATCACACTATAATCGTATTAAAATAGGTGGCGTACGCCATTTTTTTTCACGATGTAGACGCGTATTAAACCGTTACAGGCACCGTCTACATCAGACGTAATATGTTCATAAGGACGTGTTTGTCATTTAACGTAAGTAAATTAAAACAGTGGACAGTATATATGAGTTCATAGTTTGTACTCTGCATTGGGCTATGTGTGAATAATAAGCACAGTAAATAATTTGAAAAAAAAAAAACTACATGTAAACAGGAGTGAAGAGACATGTAAACATCTTACTGTGATTAAGTCCTTAAAGGAATATTCCATTTTCTTAAAAGAAAAAATCAGATAATTTACGCACTACAATGTCATCCAAAATGTTGATGTCTTTCTTTGTTCAGTCGAGAAGTTATGTTTTTTGAGGAAAACATTGCAGGATTTTTCTCATTTTAATGGACTTTAATAGACACCAACATTTAATACTTAACTCAACACTTAAGAGTTTCAAAGGACTATAAACAATCCCAAACGAGGCATAAGGGTCTTATCTAGCAAAACGATTGTCATTTTTGACAAGAAAAATAACAAATATACACTTTTAAAGCACAACTTTTCGTTTTAGGTCCGGTCCAGCGTGACCTAACGTAAATGCGTAGTGACATAGGGAGGTCACGTGTTACATATATAAAACGCACATTTGCGGACCATTGTAAACAATAAACTGACACAAAGACATTAATTAGTATCAGTTGACATACAACAACGTAGGAACGGCCCTCTTTCACCCCACTTGTAAACATTGGGGCGGAGTTTCGCGTTCGTCCTCTGTGACCTCTTGACGTGATGACGTATTGCGTCGGGTCACGCTAGCGCATGACGACCGGACCTAACGTTTTGCTAGATAAGACCCTTATGCCTCGTTTGGGATCATTTATAGTCCTTTGAAACTCCGTTGAAAAAAACTGTTAAGTGTTGAGTTGAGTATTGGTTGTTGGTGTCTATTAAAGTCCATTAAAATGAGAAAAATCCTGCAATGTTTTCCTCAAAAAACAATTTCTTCTCGACTGAACAAAGAAAGACATCAACATTTTGGATGACATTGTGGTGAGTAAATTATCTGGATTTTTCTTTTAAGAAAATGGAATATTCCTTTAAAGGGACACTCCACTTTTTTTTAAAATATGCTCATTTTCCAGCTCCCCTATAGTTAAAACATTTGATTCTTACCATTTTGGAATTCATTCAGCTGATCTCCAGGTTTGGCGGTACCACTTTTAGCATAGCTTAGCAGAATCCATTAAATCTGATTAGACCATTAGCATTGCGCTAAAAAAATAACGAGTTTAGATATTTTTTCTATTTAAAACTTACATTGATGATATTACGCATTGTCCGAAAATAGTCCCCTTGGTTACTTTCAAAAACAGGGGACTATTTTCGGGCACTGCGTGCATAATATCCCTGCGCCTCCTGCAGCCATGTTACGGCAGCAAATATCTTGATTATTACGCCAGTTTGAGAGTATAGTTCCTAGCCATATCTGTCTAGAAAATTTTAGAAAATCACAACTTTTAGTTTTCCATCGGTCTTAGTACACGATGTAACTACAGAATAGTCAAGTTTAAATAGGAATGGTCTAATCAGATTCAATGGATTGTGCTAAGCTATGCTAAAGTGCTAGCACCAGACCTGGACATTGGCTAAATGGATTCCAAAACGGTAAAAATTAAATGTTTAACTCTATGGGAGCTGGAAAATTAGCATATTTTCAAAAAGACTGGAGTGTCCCTTTAATCTGACCATTTGAAATAATCACATTACTCATTAGTCATTAGAAGATATTGGGAAACAAGGTATAAGGCATGCTGAATCATTCTTACCCCAGGCAAGAAGGTGAAGAAATTGTATTTTTGGTTGTTTATGACGTTTCTTGGGTACCTCTGTTCTCTCTTTTCCGGATGGCCCAACCAGACGGTCCGGGGTCGAAAATCGCCCCCACCGCAGCATCTCGACCATGGGCAGCACCCGTCATCACAAATATTACAACGTTTTGCCATTTCTGAGCATTGGAAAACATTTGACATAAACATGCTCAAACTAAAACTAACTTTAACCATAGAAATACTTTCAAACAGGCTGAATACTAGAGTTAATATTTGCCTTTAACATTCAGCTCCTACCAACACCTTCATCAAACAATCTCTTATCAAAAGCTGCATCGACCTTAAACGTGTAGCTACTCAAGCTGAATGAAAGCATATAGGAAATAACACAGCACTGACATAAACAAAGGTCTTTACAAATAAGTCAAACATATGTATGATGTAAAAAAAGATTTTACACATCATATGTCAAGATGTATCTGCCCTGAAAGAATGTAGCCTATTATTATTGTGTTAACATATCATATGTTGGTATTTTATTACAAAGGTGGCGTATTTCACACATGAACATACTGTTGTATACGTACTATAGTAAACTGTGGCAAATTGTAGTAGTATATTATAGCAATTAGGCTACTACAATTTGTTAATGTATACTACAGTATTTTGCAGCATTAACTATACTGATAAACTGCTTAAGTGTAGTAAACAATGTAGTATATTTAAATATTTACTATGGTAAGGTCCAAAAAAAGTTTACATTCACAGTTTAATAGAGTAAATAATAAAGTAAACTACAATATTTGTATGGGAATTGAAAACCGCAGTGACACACACTATGTACTATGGTATTACTATGTTTTACAAGGGTAAAGAGCCTAATCAAGTGCAAGTATGATACTCACAACAGGCCCTGATACATTGTACATCAAAAATAAATGTGTAAAAAGCAATTCATGAATGGGGAAATGCTGTTATTTATCTCCTCGTGCCTTTATGTGCAGGCGTGTCTCTCATTTTCACACGATACAGTGTATATCGCGATCTCTGACAATTCACCTGCGTTTACATCCGGAACAAGGATGTGCCTTTCCTACACATACACACACATCAAAACAAAGGCCATGCTAAATAACAAATATAGCACCTTTGGTAAATTAAATAAATACCAAGTCGTCATAAAATATCGGAAATATGCGGATGTTGTTTATCGGGCTGTTAGCTTCTATGCTACCTCCTGTGTGTGTGTCATCCATAAACAAACGCGCATTTACCAGCTGGCGTGTATTTGCATGAGTTTCGGGTCGTGTCGTGATCTTACCCGTCTCTGCGTTTGCCGTCGTGTCGGTTTTTGTGCCGTACGGGCTGTAACGGGATATTGTCCGTCATGGTTGTCGGTTACGGAGCACAGCAGTGGCCCGAGTGTTGGGCGGAGGCTGGCCGTGTGAGATGATGATGGGTTGGGCTCTGAGTCTGAGCAGCAGCTCAGCATGATGGGCAATGTATTTCATTCATTTACAATCAATATTATCTGGCATTGTTTATGTTAAATTACTTTAAACTTCCATAATGGTACGATACTTTGCGAAATTCACCCGCACAAACTCACACGTGAAAAACTGTACTTTAGTATTTACTATAGTAAACTTTTAATATTCACTGCATTTTATTAATGTAGGTTTATAGTACAGTATAGTAGTTTTAACCATAGTGTATTGCTACACTGTCGTATTTACTATATTAAAACACTGTAGTATCAATTTATTTTACTGGTTTACATCTACTGAAAAATTCAGCTAAGACCAGCATAAACTGGTGAGCACTGGTCTCCCAGCTTGGTTTTAACTGGTATTGCTGGTGTAGCAAGCTGGTCTAGCTGTAATTTGGTCACTTTTTAAGCTGGTCTAGCTGGACTTTGTTGGTCTGGCTGGAAGACCAGTGGCCGTTTGCATAAACTTCTAAGACTAGTCTTAAAAGTTAGTCATGAATTTTTTTCTCCAAGACTGATCATAACTGTTTAAAGTATGTTACATAGAAAGGTAGATTGGTCTAATTTAAATCCAAATAATAAGACTGATTAGCTCTTACTAATTGCTAGTTAGTTAGTCAGACTCATTCTTAAGATGCAGTCTTAACTTCACGGCTATGTTTATGCAACCGGCCACAGACAGGTGACCCACAGGTGACCCACCCAGGACCAGCTTAAACCAGCTACTGCCACCTTAAACCAGCAAAAACCAGCTACCAGCTTATGCTGGTCTTAGCTGGATTTTTCAGGAGGGATATCAAAACTGCAGTGTACTACAGTAATTTTTAAATGTGGGTGTATTTTGTCATAAGATATAAGAAAAATAGTTTTTATGTAAAAATCATCCTACATAATAAAATACATGGGGCAATAATTTATTATATAAAAATATCTCGCTATTGCCATGACATGTTCATATCGTATTATGTTCATACCATAATCGTTTGTTTATTGGTTTTTAATAAAGGTACCTGATTTTATAATCGCATTCTTTCAAACGACCTTGTAAATACAATGGCATGTGATTACGAAATTAATTCAATATTATAGAATCACTATTGGATACAATGACAACTTTTTTCTGGAAGTTATGATTCCTTTAAGATATAATAATTTCTGACCCTGGACCACCAAACCAGTCATAGGGTCAATTGTTTCGAAATTGAGATTTATATACATAATCTGAATGCTGAATGAACAAGCTTTATTATTGCTGTATGTGCTGCCGTATTTGAATTTACAGTGCTATTGATGTATGGTTTGTTAGGATAGGACAATATTTGGCCAAGACATAAAAATCTAAGGGTGTAAACTAAATCTAAATATTGAGAAAATAGCCTTTAAAGTTGTCCAAAAGTCCTTAGCAACACATATTACTAATGATAAATCCACTGTAAAGTTGCTGTACTTTTTCAGCTGTTTGCCAGTAACTTACTGTAGATATAAATTTGTGTTATCTCGTTTTGGAACCAAACTCTTCATTTGTAGGAATAGCCAACAATACATTGTCAAAAATTGTTTTCCCCCCAAAATAATTAGGATACTAAGTAAAGATCATGTTCCATGAAGAAAGTTACTACCGTAAATATAATGTTCACTGTTAAAATTACAGTAAAACTGGCAGCAGTAACTTACTGTAGATTTAAATTGATGTTATTTAATGGCAACAGTTTGTTCAAAGTTAATGAATATTAAACATTAACAAGTCTTTATATTTCATGAATAAAACTAAAATAACAGCCTCATGCAAAGCATTCTGGGAACCAAAATCTGAAGGAAATAACAGAAAAAGGTTAATAAAGATTTCTGGTTCTCAGACTGCGTTGTATGAGGCTGTTATTTTATAGTTTTATTCTGTAAAGACAGATACGTGTTGTTTATTTAACTTTGAACAAACTGTTGCCAGTAAATAACACATTTAAATCTACAGTAAGTTACTGGCAAACAGCTGCCAGTAATACTGTAATTTTTACAGACATTTTAAACAATGTACACTATATTTAACAGTAGTAAATTTACAAAATATCTTCATGGAACATGAGCTTTACTTAATATCCTATTTTTTTTGGGGGGGGGATTTGACAATGTATTGTGGGCAATTCCTACAAATTAAGAGTTTGGTTGTAAAAAAAAGGTAACTTTTTTTGTCAAAACATGTTGATTATTATGTTATGTTTTATTGTGCTACTTAACTGTAATTTCTTTTGTTATAAAGGCTTAAATAAAAAAAATGCTGTTTGATTGATATTAATTGGAATGCACAATAAAAAAAAACTAGATTTTTTTAAAAAAGTTCTCTCGTTTTAGAACCAAACTCTTCAAATATACCCATGCAACTTATGACTGGTTTGTGGTCAAGGGTTACTGAAAGGAACCATTCTATACTCTGTATATTTTTTTAGCACTCATCACATAAGTATTTGTCATCTATAGTGGTCATATTTTTAGCTTGCAGGAAATTAGATTAAAATAGTTGTGTTACTAAGAGCTCCAATCATTCCCCAGAAATGTAATCATAATAAAACATTATCTCTGTCGTAACCAAATTGTAAATGAGACTGAAGTCTTTGAAAAGTCATCCATGGTTTTATTTTCAAAATATCAGAACGAAAGAGGGGTTGGAAAAAGCAAACATTCACAAAAAGTCTACACTGTAAACAAGCCTAAAACAGACGCAACATTTGAACAATCATACAGACGTGACCCCATTTAACCAAGATCTGATCTTTCTTTACATCTAGAAAAAGGCACAACTTGGTAAATGCATAATAGAAAGAGAATGTACATGAGGAGTCTGCCTATTCTGAACAAGTGTTGTGCAAAGTGTCTGGTGATACATTCATATATATTACAGAAATCAGCAGGTTACAGGGGAGGAAGCAACCATAACGCCAAACACAATGCAAAAAAAAGTCATCTAAATGAGGTAGAAACTTGACCAGCTTAAAGCTCACGGTTACTCCGCGTGCACAGTTTTGTTAGTTTTACTCAAGGGTACATGACTACGATCTCAAAAACGTCTCCCTGCGAAAACAGTACATTTTTGATGACAGTGATACAAGATATCCAGGCCTACATAGCTCACAAGTATAAAATGTGTGGTAATGGAAAAATGTACAGTTCTAAAAGTCATAGGTCGTAAAACAATGTCAAGCAAGCTAACGTTCTCCAAGCAACGCATCCAAAAAACAATTGATCATAGGATAATGCCAGCTCAGATAATTCTTAGCAGAATGAGAAAAATAAAGTGCAAGGACTGATTATGAGTTTCAGTTTGTACTGGCCATTCGCATTCCTATCAAAGGTACCAAATGAAACCGATTTAATCTAACTGGCATTTAATAAGGACCACTGAAATCCCCATATAAAATCATGGTGGACACCAGAAAAAAAGAAAAAGGTATAAAGCACATCTTGGTCTAAATAAAAAATAAATCTGAAAGGCCTTGCTTGCAATCCTGTGGTGTCTTTAGGCAGAACAAAGTAGAAAGAAAAAAAATGCACTCGAAGACAGGCACTTAGCAAAATTATTTTTGGTATTAAGCGCAGATAGAAACTACAAAGTCAAAAAATACATAATAACTTAGTGAAATCCAGTTTCAGAACAAATGTCTACACTATAACTACTCGGTTGGTCTATTAAGGAATCTATAATCTTCAGTAGATAGTGGATAGACAACCTAATGGACAACTTAATCCTCCAGGCACATAATCCAGCTCTTTGACACAGATGATGTATCGTGAACAATTAATTATGAACAAAATCAACACACAACAGGACTGCGAGTAGTCAAGCAGAGACGCCGTAACAAAATGTTACCGGTTAAAACAAAATCACTATCGTCTCTGAGGGCTTCCTGAAGGTCACGCAGAGCAAAGCCCAATGAACTCAGATATAGTGTGTCCATGGAATAAAGTTATTTCAAGTAAGACTTACATTCAACTTCTAGAAACAAAACTTTTGACAAAATACCCGCATATATTAGAAAGAGAAAAGGAAATAAGAACTACAGTAGTTACAACAGATTCATCTAGAAGCATCACTAGTAGGTAAAGGGTCCAAAAATGAAGGCGTGGCCCATTTAGGCAATGATTTAACAAGGCTATGTACATTCACAATTTCTTAAAAAGGAACGTTACACATAAGAATTGATTGTACCGACCGAGGACTGCCTTAATAAATAGCCTAGTTCGTAATATCTCAGGAGGCTCTCCACAAGCCGAATCAGCACAGAATAGACAGTCGATCGGGAAAATTAGTCCTTTAGTACGCTTTAATTCACTTTCCCTTCCTCCATAAAATGTGGAAATTTCGCTACACTTTCAGATCCATTCTTTTGCATTTCGGCAACTGTGCCAGGGATGCCAGATTGAGAAGATTCCATCTTTGTCATTCCCCCAGTAGAGCCCACTAAAGGACCTCCAGCAAGACTTCCTGGTAGAGGAATGCCACCATTTTGGATGACCGAAATCTCGTTGGTCTTCATTGTGAGGCCGTTTGTAAAGGCAGCAGCGTACTGGTTCCATACAGATGGGTCAAAACTGATTGGTGGGGGAATCAAATCCTTGGGGGGCTGCATCATGTCTGGCATCATCTTGGACTCGGTGCCCATGGCCATCAAAGCCATTGGGTTATCCAACGACAGACGCTGACCTCGCCTTGCCGAATTATTCCACATGTGAGTCCCGACATGCACCTGCAAAATAAATAACACGAGTCAGTGAGTTGCCACATACACAGTATTGGAATAATGATAATTAACATTAACATCGGAAGTCAACCATTTACAAATTTTGAGATCTTCATGGAGTAGAAACATTAAAAGATGTGGTTACCTTAAGGTTGCCCTTTGTTGTGAAAGCCCTGCCACAAATTGTGCACGCAAATGGCTTTTCTCCCGTGTGAGTGCGTTCGTGGATCTGCAGAGCACTGGCAGATGAAAAGTTCTTGCCACAGGAGTTGCAGATATGTTGCTTGGCAGACCGGCGAGGACCATTAGCAGAAGCAGGCGGTGTTGCTGCTCCTTGAGGAAGTTGGGAGCTGTACAGGCTGTGGGCACCTATAGGACTTTCAGGAGGAATCTGCATCTCTAGTTTGACCAAACTTGGAGGAACCCTCATGTATGGCAATTGAGTAGAGCCTATGAGAAAATGAATTACAATTATGAAAAACAATTCATGATAGCTTAAACAAATGGTTCTTCAGTGTAGAAACAACAAAATGATAAATTACCATATTCCCCATTAGAGAACGGCAAGCCTGGCTCCTCTTTAATGGGTTTTGAAGTAAAACTAGATGTCAAGTCCAGGGCTCCATTGTTTTCACAAAAATCTTGAGGTCCACCATCAGAGTCCAACCTAGCTTTAGGTCCATCATCTGGGTGTGTGGATTCTGGTGATTTTGACTGACCGTTACTCAGAGGACCATCTACTGGAGAAGAGGAGTGAAATGACATTGAATCTGACACTGCTGGACTACGGCCATTCTTGTAGTCAATCTCTCCAGACCCTAAAGGTGAATCTTTCAGCCCGCCATCACTCTCAGAAGCAGTGCTGCTTTGCCGCTGTAGATTCAGTGCGGAGGTGAGACTCTTCATATGGTTCTCCAAGGCAGCAATGCTTGTAAACATCGATGGTGGACCTTGAAAAGACTGATCTTCTTTGGTGGCAGGATGAGGCTCCATAGAGTCGTTCATCTTCTCCTGATTGTCCAAATCCATGTCTTGCTCCTCCATGCTCTCCTCGTTTTCATTGGAGTCCATGTTCTTCTCCTCAGT
Source organism: Misgurnus anguillicaudatus (assembly GCF_027580225.2). NCBI lineage: Eukaryota > Metazoa > Chordata > Actinopteri > Cypriniformes > Cobitidae > Misgurnus > Misgurnus anguillicaudatus. Next base: position 27,977,833 of record NC_073349.2, on the reverse strand, counting down.
CAAGCTAACATCCAAAGCTTCAGGATTTTCAAACTGACTCTCAGGCATAGGGGTGTTGGGAATCTGCCCACCCATGTGCATACGAATATGCTGCTGGAGAACAATTGCATTTGTGAACTTCTTATGACAAATTGGGCAAGAGTGTTGCATTTTGAGGGGTGTGTTGGCCCTGTGAACCCCATAATGTGCTTTAAGGTTGCCTTTGGTGGAAAAGGCCCTGCCACAGATTTTGCATTTGTACGGTCGCTCGCCAGTGTGGGTGCGGTAATGCATTTTAAGGGAACTTTGGCAGCTGAGCACCCTGTGGCATATCACACACTCGTTTGGGTCACTGGTCCTCTTGTCCAAGCCATCCACCATTTGCTGAAGTTTAGCTGTGCCAGAGCCATTCTCACCTGATAGGCCATTACCATTTATGTGGTGCAACCCAGCCAGCGCTTCAGAGGAATCCTTGTTTTGATCCAGTCCCGACATTTCCTGACCAAACATGCCGGAAGAAATGGATGCGCCATCACTGCCCGATGAAGAGGGCCTCTGGGAGTAGAGATCCCCACCCACTGGGACATCAAAGGAGGGCTTAAATCCCTGGAGCGTTGATGGATGGAGACCTGAGGAGGGAAGCCCAAGCACAGATTTATTGTCAGCAAAACCATTTTCTTCCATGGGCAAGGACATGCCGTAAGGGATGCCGTTGTTTGTCGGGACGTTGTCCAGGTGTTCTGGTACGGGATGTGGATTCATCTTAATGTGTGGATATTTGTCTTTGTGTCTCTGGAAATGCACTTTGAGGTTTCCTTTGGTCGTGAAACGGTTTCCGCAGATGTTACATTTAAAGGGCCTTTCTCCGGTGTGCGAGCGCAAGTGGATTTGGAGCGCGCTGTCATTTCCAAAAGTTTTTCCACAGTACTTGCATTTGTGCTTTAACATGTTCTCACCCAAGCCATTCTTTGCCTCTGCCATCACAGGTATTTTATTTTTTGCCTTTTTAGAAGGATCCACACCTGCTGCAACAGCACCAAATGGACTCTGTAATCCCATGACCCCTGGAGATTGGGGAAGTAATGCTGGAAGCCGGCTAGCGAGATCGGGGAGCCCTTTCAAATCAGTCTTTAAGGGCAAAGGGCCCAAACTTCCAGGAAGGGACGTGGGGATGACACTGGACTGAGGTAGTTTGGCTTGCTTCAAGGCCTCCAGAGACAAACTCTGAGTTCGTTTTCCGATGAGGGCGGCCGCAGCTGAAAGTTGTTGAGACAGATGCGCACCCAGTGCCTTCAGTGGATCCACAGCAGCGCCCACAGCAGGATGGAGACTATGGGGTGCCATCATGGCCACTTGTATACGTATCTGCTCGGTTAGCTGAATCTGCTGCAGTTGTTGCTGCTGGAGGCTGACCAACTGTTCCAAGATCATCGGGATTGAAAGAAGAGCTTCTTGGTGCGGTTGCGGGGGTGAAGATTTCTGACTGGAGGAGTTGGATGAATGTTGCGTTACAGCAACTTTGGTAGCAGCCATAGACTCAAGAGTCACATTAGAGTCTTGCATTTTGGACGAAAGCATGTAGTTCATTTCTGGAGTGCCAGGCATCTCTTGTTCTTGATTTGAGGGATCATCCTGGTTCAGTTTGAGGTCTCCTTCCATTTCGTCCATCTCTCCATTGTGCTTTGAGTGCAGGGTACTGGCAGACTGACCATCACTGTTATGATCACTCAGGAAATCATCTGAAGACTGCTGGGTGAATTCACGGGGCACTTCACTTCCATCACCGTCTTTCATGATCACGACCTGCTGACTCTTTGTGCAACTCATCTCGTGTTCCAAAAACTCAGTCTCGTCGAAGAACTCGCCACAACATTTGTCGCAAACCCTCGTCTCCTCAGATCGCCGCCTCTTAGCTTCATTACCACCATCCTCTCTTTGACCATCATGCAATATCCCTGCAGAAAGACAAAAAGGCCAAGAGATGAAATGGTATTCAAAACCAACTTTAACAAAAATAAAATGTAAGCATTTATTATTACATATATAACAAAAGAAAGTTATGAAGAGGCATTTCATGATGCATTTTTAAATGATGACGCATTGCATGTGCACATAAAAAAAACTTGAAATAGCTGTACTACACCCCCCCACACCCCTGAACATAAAGCCATTTTAAAAACCTACCAGATGAGGGCAGTACATACAATACAAAAAATAACATCCATTTAAAACAAGAATTTAGCAATATCAAGCTATTAAATTGCAACAAAACCATAAAATTGTAGAGTTTACAAACTACACACCAACATTTATGCTCAATAAAAATAAGAGTGTTTTTACATATGTGGGCTGTGGCATTCACTATTGTTAAAAGACCAGAAACCAGATCTGATAATGCAAAGCAGTCGCTCCAATTAAAGAACATGCGAGACAAATCAGATTAGTCTATAGCAGAGCTATTGGGGGGGTCTTTTATCAGGGCCACTGTTTAATGCAAATGTCGCCATCTCTTATGAATGAGAGAGACCACCTGTTAACATTCTGACAGTGGATCTGGACGTGTTAATTGTTCGGTGGACAGCTTGAATCGCAAATAAAAAGTTGCAAATGTACGCGCATTGTTCTCGTGCACGCACACAGTATGAGACATTTAAACTAAGCCATGGTTAACATGCAATCATATCAAAAGTGCATTAAACTTTTTCAAACGTGTTACATCTACAATGAAAGCTTAAATAACTTGATTAGAAATAACAGAGTGACTAGACACGTGTTAAAACATGCGTTTAATGAAAGATACAATGTAACACACCTGTCCATTCCTCAACTCACCACAAGAGGGCGTCTGATCAATGTACAGGGGATACAATGCATCTTTCAATACCTTAACAGCGCTGATTGTACGTCAACATATTCGGGCCATTTCACATGCAATGTCCCATCAACCACAGACTTTGATAAATAGTCGTTTAAAATATAACATGACACACTCCACGCATCATTTAATCTATAACCAATAAATAAATGCGCTCTCTGCTTTAAAAGTGAACACTTTAACATCCCATGTATAATATTCATATAGTTTACATTTGGGATTCGACCCCCTCCGCAACTTCAATTCCATCCCCCAATCCACGTCTCCATATGCGACCAAAAGAAACTGTGGGGGATTTATTGCTTTGTGGTCAAGCTTGTTCCCGACTCACATTTCATTCCGACCTGTTGAGCACCTTTGTTTAACGGTGGTCAGTGATACCAGCATCAAATATTAATACACGAGCAAGCTCTGGAATATATGCATGCATCTATCAGCCAGCAATCCAATGCATCTCAAAGTATAAAAAGTCATTTATCTATAGGCTATATAAAAAAGATGCATGTATTCATTTGATCAGTGAATGTTCAAAAAGGCATAGTTAATCGATATCACCAAACTACAATCGTGTTCAACCGATAATACTACGAATTATAAAATTAATAATACTACGTAAAGTACAAGTTACAAGTGATGTAAAGGCAAAACAATCAGCGTACAGTAAAAAGCTGACGAAAAACGCGATTCAAATTCAATGCTACCGAATATTAGGCACACGCGTAAACAAACAAACTATCACAGTTAACAAAAACCAAACAGACAAAGTGTCTCATTTTTACAAACCTCGTTGACGCAACATCTGAAGTAAATATTCTTTCATTGCATTTATTCGAAACTTTTGCGTACTCTACCTAATTTATAAACAGGCACGGGCAATCTCGAAAGGTCGTGATCCCCATCCAGGTCCGATAACATAATTCAGGTACGACTCAAAATGTACAAACTATACATTTTTTAAAAACCCCAAAGAGGCATAAAGTTTGTTAACCAAACTCCAAACTTACCATTTTCTGTCGAAGCGGGCTCATCCGAATTAATGTGCTGTGGTTTGGATTGCTTGCGCCGCGACATGGTAACCTACGACCATCAGGGGCAAATAGTAAGGCTATTTAGTCCCTCTCCTTTAGAAATTCTCCAGGTCGGGGGAAATTAGCCCCTCGAGTAGAAATGCGCATGTCAAAGTAATTATTATTATCAATAATGCATTGCGATTTATCATGGTCTTCTGACAGCTGATTGGCTCCGGTCCAATGTGCTCGAGCATTATTCAAATGAGGCTTCATTGATGAGAAATGCAGAGTCGAGAGAAAGGGGGAGGGAGATGTGAAAGAAAGAGCCAAAGAGAGAGAGAGAACGAGAGAGAGAGGGAGGAGTGATGCTGAAAGGGAGGGAGGCAAGTGCGCACGCGAGGTGAAATAAAAATGCAATCATTTTACAGCATTGACACAATCTCAGAAATCACAAACCGTCTCATGTAAACAGATTTATGTTTTGATTTTTAATTTAGTTTTTTTTTTTTACGAAAATGTGATGTGTATGTTTTACTTGATTATAATGTAAATGTTTTCTTGCCTATACTAAACAAAGCAACGTTTACATTAAATTGCATGTGTACATGTGATCAGATGTGTGCGTGCCTTTACGCGCTGCCATTTAAATATGGAAATCACAACTGACAATAACCAACATCACATGAAACACAAACCTCGGTCTACCACATTGTATGTGCAGTGTTGAAAACCAGTGAAGTACAAACAAGTGGGCATATAGACAGATATTTGAATTAGAAAAAAATACTATGAGTTTACTTGAAATGCATTATGAAAACATTTGCCTTTATTCACATTTCAACATTTGCATGTGTATTGATATTCTAGTTGAGTAATAAAATGATAGAAAAAGATTAAGCCAATACTTTGAAATACTTTAGGGTATTTTTTATACTTTTATATACTTCTGGATGGTTACTTTTTTGATACAGTCTACTCAAAACTTTTAATCATTGTTTAAAATGTTAACATACATAAAAGAAGCCAAGCTGATATAAAAAATTTGCCCGCGGGCACCATGTTGGAGACCACTTCTTTAGGGTATATATTTTGATCATACACATTATTTAAAGGTTGCTTAAATAAGGAGCAAAAAATAAAGTCAGTGTATTTTCCCACAATTTTCTTTTATGATATCATTGACCAAACATAAAAATAGCTGTTGGTCAGTGGTCTTTTGTTTGGTCAGGATTTGTCATAGATACCAAAGATGTTTATTGGATAAGATGGCGCGTGAATCATCGACAGGATTTGCAGGACAATGATGAGTTTAAAGTCTGATAAATTTGTTTATAAATTCTTTAATGCAAATGTCCCCGCCGCCGTTTTATGAAACACAGATGACCAGGCTTTAAGAGCAAACAACTTCTACGATCCATTTTTCTTTCACCAGATGTGCCAGTAAATGCTGTTTAAGTACGCACCAATTGGCACATCCTGTTTTGTAATGGACGGCTATGGTTCTGTAAATCTCACAGTTCAGAATGGACAGAGATTTTTTAACCCCTGCTTCCTCCCGCCCCCTTTTTTCATAAGGCAATGTGAGAACGGCAAGTGCTTTGAGGGTGCGAAAGAATTTATAGCTTTTGTGAAAAGAAGATAGGCCTGCATATAGCCATCACCCCCTCCTCAACGTCATGTCTCACTGTCAACCGTGTGTGCCCTATCTCACGGGAAATTAATACCCCGAAAACTTAATGGAGGGCCTCATGAGTAAGAACAGGAAGAAAGAATATTTTCAATCCATTTCCCAATCCAGACACATAAGTGTTGTATCCATTAAAATCAACAGAGGGCTGGGGTTAAAGTAAGCATTGTGACTCATGGATGTTACAGGAATTCAGCCTCAAGGTCTTGGGGAAAATACTTTGGAGCGCTAAAACACTTTATGAATGGTTCATTAAAGCTTAAACCTCTTATTTTTTCATGTTGTTTCACCAACAGCAATGTTTTAAGGTTGAGAAGAACTTGTAAACTGGTCCATCTGTCCATCATGACACAAAGGGCACTCTATATATTTTGTAAAAACAAACGTCTATCACGTACGGACTGAAGGTGCAGAAAGGAGGGGTGTGCAGTCTAGACGCTTTATGACGGCAATAAGAAACTTCGCTTGGCTTCAGTGTTCCTGTTGTGTTCAAACTAAACAATTCTCACTTTGTTAGACTGTGTTGAGTCATAAATCCTGCACGGTGGGAACGCGAGGGTCTCATCTTATATTTCTAACTTTCTTAAGATTGACAGATGGAGGTTTTGTTTTATTCTGAGGCAAGATCAATAAGTAGCTTTCCCTATTGTAAATTAATATACAGTAATTCTGTGACATGTAGTAACTTATGACCTGTTCACTTCTATATGTATTTAAAAGTGAATGGCTATTTAGGTTTCAACTGTATAAATATTTTCCAAAAGCATTGTGCAAAGTCTTTAAAAGGTTCTTTACAGCGATGCCATTTTTTGGTTCCTCGAACCATTTAGTTAAAGGGACATTCCACTTTTTTGAAAATATGCTATTTTTCTAGCTCCCCTAGAGTTAAACATTTGATTTTTACTGTTTTGGAATCCTTTCAGCCGATCTCCGGGTCTGGCGGTACCACTTTTAGCATAGCTTAGCATAATCCATTGAATCTGATTAGACCACCAGCATCGTGCTAAAAACAACCAAAGAGTTTTGATATTTTTCCTATTTTAAACTTGACTCTTCTGTGGTTACACCGTGTACTAAGACCAACGGAAAAAAAGATTTGCGATTTTCTAGGTAGATATGGCCAGGAACTATACTCTCAAACTGGCGTAAATAAAGGACTTTTCTGATGTAACATGGCTGCAGCAGGCATAGTGATATTACGCACTGCCCGAAAATAGTCCCCTGCTATTGAAAGTAACCATGGTGACTATTATTAAACAATGTAACTACCCTACTGAAAAATCCAGCTAAAACCAGCATAAGCTGGTAGCTGGTTTTAGCTGGTTTAAGGTGGTTTAAGCTGGTCCTCCCAGCCTGACAAAGCTGGTCATGCTGGTGGGCCAGCTGGTATTCCAGCATGACCAGCTAAGTCCAGCTAGACCAGCTTAAAATGTGACCAAAACACAGCTAGACCAGCTTGCTACACCAGCAAAACCAGCTTCCTACACCAGCAAAACCAGCTAAAACCAAGCTGGGGACCAGCAAAAACCAGCTCACCAGCTTATGCTGGTCTTAGCTGGATTTTTCAGTAGGGTACAGAAGAGTCAAGTTTTAAATAGGTAAAATATCGAAACTCTTTGGTTATTTTTTAGCGCGATGATAATGGTCTAATCAGATTCAATGGATTGTGCTAAGCTATGCTAAAAGTGCTAGCGCCAGACTCGGGATCGTCTGAATGGATTCCAAAACGGTAAGAATCAAATGTTTAACTCTAGGGGAAGCTGGAAATTGAATGTCCCTTTAAGGTTCCTTACAAAAACATTAAGGATCTAAAAAGAAGATCCTTTGTAATTCAAAAATGGTTCTTCTGTGGCATCTTAAAGCACCTTTATTAGCAGAATTTGCTGGATTTGAACATATGATACAGGGGAAACACAAAACAGTCGTGTGCAGATGATCAGTATGCATCAGCGGTCAAATGTCAATTTCACTCGTGTTGTCTGAAGATTCACGCCGATGCGGTGAATTGATCAATGATACATCGATTGATGTTTCTGAGATAAAGCTGCCTAAGAAGCAGAATGTCAATATATGTCAAGAGAAATGATTGTGAGTGAAGCTTTAAACTGAGACTTTGAGATTGCACATCAAAAGATGTTTATTTGTATTATAAAATAAACATCTATTTTGAATATTAAAGATTCTTCTATAGACCGTTTCATCGAGCACACGTGTGGTGACGCGATAAACGTCTGGTCAGAACTTCCGGTTTCTGTTTGTTTAATGGTCTGACTAGTTGCTGAAACTGAACTCTTAAACAAATACCTCGTCGAAAATAAAATTAAATTAATAAAATTTTGGGTTCCTATGTAATCTACGTGTTGTTTATTTTGCTTGTTATATAAATAAACTACTTTAAAAGGACTTTGTTGTTATTTATTCTTCGCAGAGTTTACCGGAAGTTACGTAATGACCACGAAAGCCACGTGATATGATAACATTGATAAAGATATAGATATGTTGATAAAATATTGTATGTAAATATATTTATATATGGAAAAATAAGTAAGCATTTTGTCTTGTGTTCCTGTCAATTGGTAGAGCATTAGCATTAGCATTAGCATTAGCATTAGCAGCGCAAAAGGCAGTGGCGGCCGGTGACTTCTTTTTTCGTGGGTGCACGATACGTGATGACCACGAAAGCCACGTGATATGATAACATTGATAAAGATATAGATATGTTGATAAAATATTGTATGCAAATATATTTATATATGGAAAAATAAGTAAGCATTTTGTCTTGTGTTCCTGTCAATTGGTGGAGCATTAGCATTAGCATTAGCATTAGCAGCGCAAAAGGCAGTGGCAGCCGGTGACTTCTTTTTTCGTGGGCGCACGATACGTGATGACCACGAAAGCCACGTGATATGATAACATTGATAAAGATATAGATATGTTGATAAAATATTGTATGCAAATATATTTATATATGGAAAAATAAGTAAGCATTTTATCTTGTGTTCCTGTCAATCGGTGGAGCATTAGCATTAGCAGCGCAAAAGGCAGTGGCGGCCAGTGACTTCTTTTTTCGAGGGCGCACGATGCGAAGTTCAGCATGTATGTAGCCCGTCATGTGTGTGGTTCGTAATTTCAAAATATGTGTTATGCGCCTCGAGAGATTCTATGTGCATCACGTGTCTTGTCAAAATAAGTGCCTGCTGCAAACGCGTCTAAATGGTTTATGATAAAAAAGACGTTTGCGTTTGCCAGATACTCACATAATCTCATGCGTAATCAGAGTTTACTGTTAAGGGAGTGTCTTGTGTTTATTTTGTGAACGTGAGCGTCTCTTTTATCATAAACGGTTTTGACGCGTGTGCAGCAGGCACTTATTTTGACAAAACACGTGATGCACATGACGCAAAACAAATACATATTTTGAAAACACGAGCAACACACGACACTTATTTTGAATTAGTGACCCTCGGATGAGCAGTCACGAGCCGCCACTGGCAAAAGGTCATGGGTTCGATCCCGGGGAATGCATACAGTGATCTTGTAATGCATTGTAAGTCGCTTTGAAGACACGAACTGTATTTTTGAGACTTAGCATTTTTTTTAAAGAGGCTTGCGATGTCTGATATCTCCTATAAAAGTGACAGTGTGACACTTGAAGTGAATCTGTAAATTAAACACATGTTCCCGGTGTCCACTTACTGTAAAACATGAAAGACACAAACCAATCGAACACCACTGCAATCTTTCACATCAATTGGTTTTTTCACATGTGGCTAGTTTGTCATCCGAGTGCACTGGAATGTGAAGAAAACCAACATTCAACAGTCATTATTGATCTATTCAAATGATTTTATTAAAGAAATGCATGTTTTGCATGGTGTATGTGTTTGATTCGGCATCCCCTAGAAACACACAAAATATTTTGCAGTGTCAGCTCAACATCAAACAAACCGGAAGCTCTCGTTGGCCAAATATTCACAAGATCAAAATGAATCGAATCATACGGTACAAAATAACCAAATCAAACAGACGCTTTGAGCAATTCATAGTTTGCAAAGCACTCATGTTTCCACGTTGGCATGATTTAACTCTAAAAATAATTTGTTTAGCTCACCGACTGTTCTCCTCAAAGGATTAAACATACAAATAAAGAAATGGAAAAATTGATTGATTTAAATAAATGGCTCGCACGATCATTCGCCCCTCTCTGCGGGTGCATGCCGTTGTTTCTGTAAACAATTTCATCAAGGAGCGAACGTTGTTTCTTTATGTTTCGACTTCAGACGTAATTTGGTATTTGTCTTCATCTGGGTCGTAACTAAACTCTCTTTGTGAGAGACATTATGAAAGGAAATACTCAGACCTCATATTTATGTGTTTATAAATTTGCAGGCATAACATTTCACACAATAGATGAGAATAAATGATGTGGGGAGAGCATATGAATATGTTTACGATACAGCTTTTTGAGGGCGTACGATCGATGCCATCCGTCCCTCCAGCTCAGTTAAATGCTAAAGTTTGACTGATGAAAAATCTGATTACTATTATTACTTGCATTCATTATTCTCATAAAAAATAAAATATATATGATAAACAGTGTTTTTTCAGTCAACCTTCTTTTCTTATTTAAGGTTTCTGCGAGTGAATTCCCCCGCTGTAATAAAATATTCAGTATATGACTGGCAATAACACGAGACAATACAGTCATATTCACATAAATGTCTCACAGGAAGCCCTCATAGAGATGTGACCCCTTTAAAGATAACAAGTAAACTGTTTATTTGTCTGAAACAGCCATCACGGGGGAGGTAAGGGTGGAGTCGGGGGAAATGATGTTACAAACAACTTTGGTTTCTTTGTGGTGCTGGACATTCATGTGTGAGATCAGTAAAAATGTATGAATATGAATTAGTAAATGCAAAATTATAGTTTTATTAGAAAAACTTTGATTGCTTCGTCTAACTTGTTTCAATGAGATTAAACGGAGAGATTTTTGCTTAAGTGTTCAGGATTTAATCTCATGTGTCAATAAACGTCTCAAACTGGGCTCAGACTTAGTTCACCCCAAAATGAAAAATCATTATTTATTCACTCTCGTGTTGTTACAAACCTGTATAAATAAAGAAAGATATTTTAAGCAATGTTTGTAACCAAATTTATGATTATGAGCCCCATTCACTTCCATAGTGGGAAAAAGAATACTATGGAAGTCAATGGGGCCTATGAACGGTTTACAAACATTCCTCGAAATATCTTTCTTCGTGTTCATCAGAACAAAGACATTTATACAGGTTTGTACAGCCCAGTCTCACGATATTTCGTTATATAGTCACATATTTTTTTTTATTCTTTTTTCGTGATATTGTCACGAATTTTTGAATTTTTTTGTGATCGCATAACGAATTCCTGTTTTCGTGTGATTATCACCTATTGGTTACTCAACTGTTTTGTCCTATTTTCTTACCAATGTCGCTTCGGTTTAGGGTTAGATTTACTTAAAATGACATCCCTAACCAAACCCAACTCTAACCATAACACCAGGCGACATATAAAAATAAAATAGTGTAAACCAATATATAAAGTAACATTCTAATGCGCGCACCAAATCTAACACTAAACCGAAGCGAAAATGGTTTAAAAATAGGAAAAAGCAGTTGAGGAACCAATACGTGATAATTACATGAAAACAGGAATTCGTTATACGATCACGAATTTTTTTTTTTTGACAATATCACGAAGAAAGAATAAAAAATATGTGACTATATCACGAAACCTTGTGAGACTGGGTATGGTTTGTAACAACACGAAAGTGAATAAATGATGACTCATTTTTGGGTGAACTGTCCCTTTAACATAGTCTGTGCATACGTTTAAGATATCAATATAAACATTTCTTATCAAATCACATACTTTAGCTGTCTTGCTATGTGAGCCTGTCTGTGAAATCCAGGTTAAAGTCTAATAATCTAATGAGGAGCATCAAAGTTTGATTTCATTCATTGATTTCGTATTGATCTTAAGCAGTCAATATTAAAGATTATATTTTCATCTTATATGTTCTTTACATTATGTAGGATGATTTTATGTAACAGTAAATCACTAAAAATACTTTAGATTGTAAGATAAACATCTGAGATCTTTTATTGTATATTCATTTACATTTTATTGCCTTTGTAAATTGTTGTTTCTCGTGAGGAATGGACAAAATAAAAATTTCACACATGACAATAAAAATCGTGAATCTTAAATGAAACAAAAGTCTTCCAAGCTATAAAAAAAGCAACATCTGCCCAATCCAAGTTATGTGTCTATGCATGCTTTAAAACAATAAAACGAGGAATATAGTGGAAATTAACTATTAAATCTCACACCAACTTTTCAATGTGTATGTAAGAGAGATGGGGGGTGGGTGAAAGGATCTGGATTCCACACATGGCTGTAATTTAATGGAGAATTGCCCACCATTGGTTCCTGTGCAGAGGTAAACAGAATGATGGGCCTGCTTTTGTTATTGCCAGAGTATGACAACTGCTTCCATCAACAAACAATAAAAGTGTGAGGCGGAGAAAAGGCCACACAGTCAGCGGAGACCCCTGCCGAGGGCAATTCTCACCATAAACCCCCCTATCAGATGTATGCTGTGTCTGTCACATCAGTCTAATGAAGCCAAACACATCCGTACCGTAGCAAGATAACACATTTGTGAATAAAAAAAAATACATAAGTGCTTTAAAAGTTCTTATATATAAATCTTTAAATATCTGATTTGGTTATTGAGACATTTTTATTCAAAGATATGCAATACGAATGTGAAACATTATGGGGATGTGTCTCATGTTATGAGATGGATATTTGAGGGGGATTGAATGAAAAGCGATTGAGACACATGATGGTCCTGCCGTCAGCGCCACACTGTGAAACAACAGGGGGTCGATTCTTCAAATCTGAAGAGCGGGGCTATAAACATTCATCGGGCGGGAGGGAGTCTATCTCTAAAGTTATATGCTAATGGTCAAACACACAAAATTAACACACCTGCACTGAAAAACAAAACAAAACAATGCTGCATATAAAGCCAGATAAAGCATTTGTTATGCTATGGGTCATTGTAACCGAGTCAGGATATGCAAATCGCGAAGATATGCACTTTATTTTTGTCCTTTGCATGCAGTGAATTCTAGAAGCATAACACAATCTAATTGAATTTATAGCTATATATATATATATACAAAAGGCTGGAAATAAGCAATGCAATACATAAAGAGCCAAGAGGACGTTCATGTTTGAACAGGAGGATCTGTGTAAATTGTTATTATTTTGTGTTCTTGGAAATATGTAAATATCCTAATGCTTTCCTGAAACTGCATAAGCTATTTACATATTTCCAAGAACTCAAATGTGCAAAAGATGCAGGAAATTCAGGGACCCACACACAACTATGACAAAACATACAAACAGTCATAGACAAAACATAATGTTTAGAAAGAAATATATAGTTTCAAATTAGCAAATTCATTTAATATTTATAACATACACTGTAATATTAATTATTGCACTTATATTTTAAAGTTAAATCAACTTGAATTTACAATTCCTTATAGCTTTCTTGACTAGAGAGGAGTTGCATATTATTCATAAAAATAAAGTTGATTAGCAAGTTAAATGAGGTACGAGAAAAACTGATATTTAAAGATTCCTATATAAAAGCAACCATTTTTTATTCAATACCAAATGATATTTTTTCAGTCTATGCTCATAATAGTTCACATGAGTTTATGTGCATTATATGTAAACTATCAAAATGTTGTTTCAACATGGAAATGTCACATTATTGAAGTGTTGGACAAAAATAAATTCAATACATTTTGCGTTGAGCATTTCAGAAATTAAACTAAGTAAAAGCGAAATATTTGATTTTCACACAAAAAGCTAAATTTAAGTCCAATTGAATTTCTATCAGATATGTGAAGTTCAGGATCCTTTTAAGTATATTAGTCCCACAACACACAAATGTGATGATATCCAGAGAAGGATATTTAGGTCTTGATCTTTTTGCCAAATTGACTGAGTAAGAATTTTAGCAATTACTTAAGCAGATTGTAAAAACACATGTCCAATGATAAGGCTGATTCTCGTGCAAGTACGAACCAGGATCAATACAATTGCAAAACGCAAATTAATACAATTGTAGTGCTACATACAACACATCCCGTCATAAAAAGCACAAAATGCACGGCCAAAAAATGTCCAAAAATGGTCCCTAACTGTCACTGGGGTGGTGCCCTTTTAAAAAGTACACCTTTGTACCTAAAGAGTTCATATTAGTGCCTCAGGTGTATTGGTACCATAAAGTGCATATACCTCAAAGGTACCAATTTTATACCTAAATGGTATGTATTAGGACCTTTTTAAAAGTTAATGCCCCAGTGACAGCCTATGGCCATTTTTTTTTACAATTTTTATGACAAGTGTGCCAATAATATATAGCAAGCCCATAAATGTCATTGAATGATATGAATGTCAAAGAATGAGAGATGTTAAAATGATGATAACATCTGATAAAGCACTAAACAGCTAAAGTCACTTTAGTCACCTAATTATGATATTTCAAGACACATTCATATTTATATATTTAGCAGAGGCATTTATTGAAAGTGACGTACGGCACATTGAAGGTATAAACGTGACCCTGGACCACAACTAGTCATAAGTAGCACGGGTATATTTGTAGTAAAATCAACAATACATTGTATGGGTCAAAATTATTTATTTTTAATGCCAAAAAAATCATGAGGATATTGAAAGGACATTCCACTTTTTTTTGGAAATATGTTCATTTTCCAGCTCCCCTAGAGTTAAACGTTTGATTCTTACCATTTTGGAATCCATTCAGTTGATCTCCGGGTCTGGCGCTAGCACTTTTAGCATAGCTTAGCATAATCCATTGAATCTGATTAGACCATTAGCATTAGGAATACTCAAATTTTGGCGTAGTGATATTACGCACTGCCGAAAATAGTCCCCTGCCATTGAAAGTAACCAAGGGGGGATTATTTTCGGGCAGTGCGTAATATCACTACACCTGCTGCAGCCATGTTACATCATCAAAGTCACTGATTATTACGCCAGTTTGAGAGTATAGTTCCTAGCCATATCTGCCTAGAAAATTGCAGCTTTTAATTTATCTTAGTACACAATGTAACTACAGAAGAGTCAAGTTTTAAATCAAAAAATATCGAAACTCTTTGGTTATTTTTTAGCGCGATGCTAAAAGTGCTAGCGCCAGACCCGGAGATCAGCTGAATGGATTCCAAAACGGTAAGCATCAAATGTTTAACTCTAGGGGAGCTGGAAAATGAGCATATTTTAAAAAAAGTTAAATGTCCCTTTAAGTAAAGAGCATATTCTATAAAGATATTTTGTAAATTTCCTATCATATATATCAAAAATGTATTCATCATTAACCATATGTGTTGCTAAGGACAATTTTTTTTGCACTCTCAGATTCCAGGTTTTTAAATAATTGTATCTCTGCCAAATATTGTCCTATCCCACCGAGCAATGTGATGTCTTTTGCACGTCCAATTTTTGTCCCCTGAAGGTGCAGACTGTGACATCAGATGACGTCTTTCTTCCAACGTCTATTGAACGTCCAGTATTGACCTCTGGGGGCTACTCGTAGTCCAAATGTGGTCGTTGTGGACGTCTTTTTACATCAAATTTAACCTCCCACTGCACATTGAAACAACATCTAATTTTGATCCCCTGAATGTCTTTTTTCCAACCTATACTATAGGACCTCTGTATAAGAGCTAATTGTAGACCAAACATGGTCGTTGTGTAGGTCTTTTCTACATCAAATTTAAATGAATTTTAGACGTTCTTATTCTGCTTTATACTGCTTTTATATTTCAGAAAGTGGCATACTGTTCAAGTTTATTTTCCTATAGCTTCCTTTGTCACAGCAGCAGATAAAATGCTTCATTTTCTAACTCACATTGTTCACATTTGCCTTGATAACATGTACCACATTAAACACAATCAGAGATGATGTAGACACAAACTGCGGTCCAGAGACACTTAAAATGAAGCAGTAAATTAAAGGGAAAAACTGGAAAAAGTCAAAATACATAAATAATTAAATAACAAATAATGTTTAATCACAAATAACCTGTATTCATACAAAGTCACAAAGTCCAATAGAAGAGAGCGCATCGGGAAAAAATATAAGTAAATGTGCTCTATGGTCTTAGTCCACCAAACAAAACTTAGTCAGGCGTTCAAAAGTTAAAGTGCATATACATCTAACTGGGGTCATTGTTAGACGTCCAAATCGCGGACCTAGTTTGCACATCCTGTAGACGTCCAGAATTAGTCTTGGACCGACGGATGCAATATAGACATGATTTGCATGTCCATCAGACTTCTAATGTTTAGTGGGATCCTAACAAACCATACATCAATGAAAGGCTTATTTATCCGGAGGATGTATAAATCTCAATTAAAAAAAAAATTACTCTGGTTTTATGGTCAAAGGTCACAAATGTAAAATTATGAAGCCATGACTCTCATCGGTTCTACCAGGTGAACCATAACAAAAAATGAGCCAAATGTTTAAACTGAGGTGTGAACACACTGTTAACACATTTCGAATGTTGTCGGAAAAGAGATTAAAATATGTTTTAAAACTTCCATCTGCACTGTTGATTAGTAAAAACAGCAACCAGATGGAGGACACATGTTTGTACACACTTATTTACTTCTACATGTAGACATCTTTGCGTGGTGGTTTAAACACTTGCGTTACATTGACCAGACAACATCAACATATCGCTTCACATAGTTTTTATGTTTCATTTCAATTCTCAACATCAAAAACTGCTGATTAGGTTTGCTTTATCAAACCAGCGTCTTGATGCTTCTATAAACAAAATTCATGAAGAATTAGTTACTAATCATTATAAAAGTATTATATTACTATCAGCTGCGTGAATACTGGATAGTGAAACTGTTTGAAGTGGATAGATACTGTAAATTTAATTGCGAACAAGATTGATTGTCAACAAAAATTGCCGAATTTTGATTAAAACAATATGATGCGTGCCAGAAAGCTCTTGATGTATGAAGAGTGTATTGATTATAATACACAAATATTGAAGACATTTCTCCTCCGGCTGTACTGTGATGTTTGTCTCTCATTAAGATCTGGATTATTACTTACTTTTAGTTCATTACAGATCTTTTTTTGTATTTAAACTCATAAACACAGACCCTTGAGATTGACAGCTGCTCTGGATATGAGCTGAACTTTTATTTAAGTCGGACCTCACTGCTCAAAACATACCAACATGTATCTCTAAGGTACGTATATCCAATCTGGTAACATCAAGAAGCTTTCGATTGGACGACCTCAAGGATCTAGCCTGAGTATGGACATGAAGCATTAAGGCAGTGTTAATACTAATTGTTAATAAACAGACACGTTAAAAGATTATATTTTACTCTATGTATGTGCACAATACATAAAAACTGACAACTAACAGAGCTTGTTCTTCCTTGCAGAAAGGATTCTGGAATTTTCTCACATAAAAGAAAAAACTGACAAAATGTCATTATTTTAATTTAATTAACATTAAATGAAAGTTTTTGCAGCAATATGGACCAAATGCTGCTTGGCTTAACCCACCATTGTACTGTTTTCATTTAATTTTAAGTAAATCTGTCTCCAAATTTAATAAAATGTAATCAAATTGAATTATTATTATTATTATTAGGGATGCACCGATACCAGTATTGGTATCGGGCCCGATATGTACTTGTACTTTTACTCTTAAAAATACCCCATTACCAAATACCAATACCTCATGTGACGTACTTTATGACCAATTTGATTGTCTTGTTGTCTGTGATTTCTTTAGCACTTTGACAACTTTGTGAGAGGCAGGTAAAAATTACATGCATTACGTCCTTGGTTTTGCCCTTTGGAGCTTATTGAACACTGTAAAATTTGGGCTTTGAAGATGTGTGATGATAAGCACATAATAATGATTTGTTTTTTCATAATATGAGTTGAAGTTGTTACAAATTAAGATGCTGATATGTTCATTAGTCTCATTGTGATTGCCACATGAAAAATGTGTATCGGTATCGGCGAGTACCAGGGAAAAATATCGGTACTCGAACTCGATCCTTAAAAAGTGGTATCGGTGCATCCGTAATTATTATTATTATTGGATGATTGATTTTATTTCTCCTACACCTAAAGGAAAATAAAAAAAATTATAAAAAGAAGAATATTCATGATGGCATTATAAAACTATTTGACAGAGTATTAATGACATTTTAATGACAAATTTAATTTGTACCACTGCAGTTGAGGTCAAGAAAAATACTTATGACGCTGTTATAAAACTATTTGAAAGAGTATTAACACTTAATATTTTAATGACAAGTTTGTATTACTGGTAAAAAGTGGTCAGACACAATTATAATGGCTTCATGACAGCCAATGTCAAAACTAACCACATGACAGTTTTATGTAATGTTAACACACAAAGCTAGGTAGTTTCACACAGATTTATGACAAGTTATGTTTTCTTGGTAATGTCAATTTGTCATGACAAGTTATGATGTATTGGTTTATGTCAACTTTTCATAACAAAGACGACTCAAATTTTCAATAATGTCATTTTTGCATTAAAATTGAGCGAATGACATTTTATGACAGTTGTCATAAACGTGCATAAAATCTCCTTCATGTTCATGACACAACGTCATGTCAGTTTTATGAACACCCCTTCAAGTAAAGTGTTACCTGAACTCTTTAGGTGAAAAGGTCCCAGTGACAGCTATTATTACTCTCCAGCATCATATTTTCACAAAAAAAATAAAATGCTGGTTTTCACCAGTTCACAAAACGTGAGTCCACCTGTCATGTTCGTCACTTTTGCATGTAGTGAATTTTTAAACAGGGACAAAATAACTATAGTGCCTTTCCATGCAAACTCATTTGACTTGTTTACATTAACTGAGTGTTTCCAGGCATCATGCTAATATTATGCTAAAAGTGTATTTGTTTAATTTTATTCTATAAATCACTTCTTTGAAAAAAGCATGCAAAGTACCATTACCTTAAGATCAATTAACATAGTGTATTATATTTTTCATTTTAATAATAATAATAATAATAATAATAATAATAATAATAATAATAATAATAATAATAATAATAATAATAATAATAATAATGTGACCCTGTTTATGAAATCCAGGTTAAAGTCTCACAATCACATTTTAATTTCATTCATTGATTTAATTAAATTTAATTAGATATATCAAGGTTATATTTTCACAGAATGTTCTTTACATTATGTAGCATGATTTTATGTAAATCACAAAAACTTTTACAACTTGTCAACCCTGTTACACTCCAAATGTTTTGGGGTTCAATGTTACAGAGCTGAAAATCAAATACAACCACTACTACAAACTAGGAAAGTGAAAGTCAGATAAATGGACGTTCAGGGTGAATGAAATACTTGAAAATATAAAACATAATGCTAAAGTTTGAACTCTTCCAGAATCAAAATAACAAATACGGCCTGGAAATGACTGAAACTACAAAAACTAAATCTGCCCATAAATGAACGTGGATCTGTGTTTTATCACCGTGTGTCACAGACAGCATGTGGCACTTGACAATGAGCCACAGCATTGTCCAGTAGCTCAAAGACACATGGACACCTGGCCGGCCACTTTACAGCCGTCTTGGAGACGGACGAGCTTTGGTCTGGGGTACAATAGCCTTTTTGTCACATAAAAGGCAAAGCTGTGTCCACTACATTCACCTCCACTGACCAGAACTTACACCTGCCACAGATCCATTCTGGTTGACTACATTGTCCATGGAGCGCATATAATAAAAGTAACAGTAACTTTCTCAACAAGCTTTTGAAAATGTATGTTTGTGGCACAAATGGTATATGCATCAAGTCATAAACAACTTTCAAATGAGAACATAATTAAACATATTTGCTCGTAATGATAATCAAACTGTTTGCTGCTAAATAAAACTCTGTTTTGCACCTTGTACATGAAAGGCTGAGCTCTGTTGGCTTTTATCCACAATGTTCTGTTTGTTGTTCAGCTTCTATCATCTTTGTCAATAAGAGCTATGATCTCGCATTAGCATGCGTCCGGCGCAGGGAAATGGATAAAAGTGGCGTAGCATTGCCATGGCAACCACATAAATGGCTCTGAGGCCGAACAATGGACAGCTCCGCAGGCTTGGGTCCTGAGAGCCCCTTTCTTCACCATCAACATCTGTTGCCTCACATTCTGAATTATGGGATGTTCGACTGATTATTTTCTACGCCGCCACCCTCTTTGAAAACCGTCAGACTGCGGAAAACGTGCCGTGGATATCAGCCAACTTTTGTTTTCAGAAAAAAACATCTGGGGTTGTTATGCTTTAAGATTTAGATTTGATCAATTATCATTGCAGTAAAATTTATTTGGTTTTATAAACTCGGTTGAATAAAAGAGACTTTTTTGAAGTCTCTGTCATCTGCATTAAAAACAGTAAATAATTACCACTCAGTTTAATGATGCAGATTCATAAACACATGAAACACCAAAAAACGTGGAATTTCAGCATTCGCTCTTCACTTAATTTCATTAGTAGCTTATAGAAAGGACAGATACATTACAGAGATCTGATTGGTGATTTTTATTTTGGCAGCTTTGTTGATAGACATTTTTTTGTTTCCAGTAATTTACCTACAGAGTTTCTCAATTGTCTCAGCTCTGTCTGCAAAGGTCAGACATGTCAAAAAACATGAACCAAAGCTTTCTTATTATAAATCAACAACTCTCATTTGATCTAATTTTCTTCAATTCTTCCTGTAAGGTATTTGAGGTGAAACATCAGCGACAAAACTGATGCTCGCCTAAAATTCAACCGAAAGTTTGTTGAGCCAACACAATCCCATTGCAATTCTTTTAAACTATTTTACAATAGGGCTAATTCGGATATTTTTGAACAAACTCATTTATAGGAATACGTATGATGATCATAAAACATAATAAAACCCCACCTCTAACTACACAGGGGACGAAAGCAAATCGTACAAAATGTACAAATGTGGAATTAATATGAATTAATATGAATTAGCCACCTCGTAAAATACAGCCTGATCTTAAGAGAATTTCGTAAGTATTTTGCAAGTTGGCTAATTCGTATGAATTTGTACAAAGTGAATCATAAAACATAATAAAACCCCACTCCTAACGTCACAGGGCCGAAAGCAAATGTGGTCGTGAATTAATATGAATTAGCCACCTCGAAAAATACAGCCTGATCCCATGAGAATTTGTACGTATTTTACGAGTTGGCTAATTTGTTTGAATTTGTACAAAGTGAATTGTACGAATACGTATGTTATCGTAAAACATAATCAAACCCCACCCCTAACGTCACAAGGCCGAAAGCAAATCATACAAAATGTATAAATGTGGTCGTACGAATTATTATGAATTAGCCACGTCGTAAAATACAGCCTGATTTAATGAGAATTCGTAAGTATTTTACGAGTTGGGTCATTTGTATGAATTTGTAAAAAAAGTGAATTGTACAAATACATACAATTATTACAAAAAACATAATAAAACCTCGCCCCTGACCCTAATGTCACATGAAAGCAAATCGTACAAAATGTATGAATGTGGTTGTACGAATTAATATAAATTAGCCACCTCGTAAAATACAGCCTGATCTCACGAGAATTCGTACCTATTTTACGAGTTGGCTAATTTATATAAATCTCTACAAAGTGAATTGTTTAAATATGTACAATTATTATAAAAACATAATACCCCCCAGAACCTGTAAAACACAGAAGCGAAAGCAAAGTGTACGAATGTTGTCGTACGAATTAATATGAATTGGCCACTTTGTAAAATACAGCCTGATCTCATGAGAATTCGTACGTATTTTACGAGTTGGCTAATTCATATTAATTTGTAGTGAATTGTATAAATATATACGATTATTATGAAAACATAATAAACCCCGCCCCTGACCCTAACGTCACCTGAAAGCAAAATGTACGAATGTGGTTGTACGAATGAATATGAATTAGACACCTCCTAAAATACAGCCCGATCTCACGAGAATTCGTACATATTTTACGAGTTGGCTAATTTGTATGAATTTGTACAAAGTGAATTGTATAAATATGTACGATTATTATAAAAACATAATACCCCCAACTCTAAAATCACAGAAGCGAAAGCAAAGCATACACCCTGTACGAATGTTGTCATACAAATTAATATGAATTTACCACTTCGTAAAATACAGCCTGATCTTATGAGAATTCATCCGTATTTTACGAGTTGGCTGATTTGTAAGAATTTACACAAAGTGAATTGTATAAATATATAAGATTATTATAAAAACATAATAAACCCCGCCCCTGACCCTAACTTCACCTGAAAGCAAAATGTACGAATGTGGTTGTATGAATAAATATGAATTAGACACCTCGTTAAATACAGCCTGATCTCATGAGAATTCGTACTTATTTTACGAGTTGGCTAATTTGCATGAATCTGTACAAAGTGAATTGTATAAATATGTACGATTATTATAAAAACATAATACCCCCCTGACCCCAACATCACACAAGCGAAAGCAAAGCGTACAAACTGTACGGATGTTGTCATACAAATTAATATGAATTTACCACTTCGTAAAATACAGTCTGATCTTACGAGAATTCATACGTTTTTTACGAGTTGGCTAATTTGTATGAATTTGTACAAAGTGAATTGTATAAATATGTACGATTATTATAAAAACATAATACCCCCCCGACCCTAACATCACACAAGCGAAAGCAAAGCGTACAAACTGTACGAATGTTGTCGAAAAATTTGTATGAATTGACCACTTCGTAAAATACAGCCTGATCTCACAAGAATTCGTCCGTATTTTACGAGTTGGCAAATTCGTATTAATTTGTACAAAGTGAATAGACCCCTTCACGGTTCACGTCACAGGCTGTTCCCACTGCGCATGTCGGGGTCAGAAAAGTCATTACAGCTGATTGAGTTGCGTATTATTCGGTATCGTCAAAAATGCCTACTTACGTCGTGGGCTGTGAAAATCGCACGAGGTCTTCCGTTAAGTTTTCGCGATTCATGCACAAAAACAAAAAAATACAACATCTGCGTCTGCAAGCAATTAACGTGCAGACTGGAACAATACAAATATCAAAGAGGCTTGTGTTTGTAGTGCTCACTTCATTTGAGGTAAGTCATCATTTTTCAGCACTGTTAGATTAAATTATAAAGCCTAAATGGTATGAACAGTTCGACCCCGTGCTGCGCGCGCACCCGATAATCATTCAATGTTTACAAACCTTGAAGGGGTCTATTGGATAAATATATACGATTATTATTAAAACATAATAAAACCCCGCCCTGACCCTAACATCACTGAAGCGAAAGCAAAGCGTAGAAACTGTACGAATGTTGTCGTACAAATTAATATGTATTGGCCACTTCGTAAAATACAGCATGATCTCACAAGAATTTGTTCGTATTTTACGAGTTGGCTAATTCGTATTAATTTGTACGAAGTGAATTATGCAAAAACGTACGATTATAATGAAAAAACAATAATGAAACCCCACCCCTAACCTAGCGCGTAACCCCAATGTCACAGGAGCAAAAGAAAATCATACAATAATGTACGAATGTGGTCGTACGAATTAGCCACCTCATAAAATGAATCGCATGAGATAGCATTCGTACGAATCATCATGAGATTGTTTTGAGCTGATTCATCTAAAAAAGGGCAATAATATTTTTCTCACTTTCTAATCTATTATTTAATTATACATCCCCTAAAAAAAGCACCTTGTAGATCATGTTTGAAGTATATTTAGGGGTTTCTATTTACAATAATGGCATTTTCTGTATCTGTGGAGAGAAGAAAGCAGATGGTGAGCTGAAGTTATGAAACAGTCACATCTGATAGTACCCACATCTGATCTTTCCTCCTATTCACTCTTTGCCTTTCTCTCTCTCTCTCTCTCTCTCTCTCTCTCTCTCTCTCATATAAGCTGACATCCAGCTGGATATCACCGGAGCTTCAGTTAGTGCGGCCGAATGAATCGTGGCTACAGCAAAAACCTGTTGCAAAAGTCACTCTAACGTTTCATCATTTACACATGAAAAGAAGCAGATAATGCACAGAAATCTAATCCCTTCAAACCCGTTTCCACGCATAACTTCAACATCTGCCAGATGAATGAAACCCTTTCTTTTGGTGCACTGTTATATTTTACGAAACTTTAACGTTAGGGCTCAAACAGCATTAGAAATGAAGGTGTATTTATTTAGCCAATTATTGAAACCGTAATGGCCTCACATCTCAGATTTCCTGTGGTAGGTGAACATGCTCAGTCAGGTAAACTGAGGTCAGATGCATCACCACAGACCACAGCCACACTGTTTGCATACTGTAATTTTACCGTGATTTTAGCTCCTGTGGTTGCCTGGTGCTGCTATCATTTATAACATCTGTATGAGGTTTTAAAGATGCCACAGATCCCAGAGGACATTTTTATTACTCAGATGAAAGCTTATTCATATACAAAGATTAATGGAGCACAAACTTAAATATCTAAACTTTATCTTAAAAACGTTTCTCCTCAAACCCCAAAAATACACTGTAAAAAAATTCCGTAGAAATTGCAGCTGGGTTCCCGGTAATTTACCGTAGATTTAAATTTATGTTTTTAACTGGCAACATTTTGTTCAAAGTTAAATGAACATTAAACATTTACAAGTCTTTGTCTTTATAGAGTAAAACTAAAAAAACAGCATCAAGCTAAACATTCTGGGAAACAAAATCTGAAGCAAAAAACAGAAAAAGGTTGATGATGACTTCTGGTTCCCAGAATGCTTTGCATGAGGCTGTTATTGTATGGTTTTGTTCTGTAGAGATAAATACTTGTTAACATTTTGAATTTATTGAGCTTTGAACAGGTTCTTGCCAGTGAATAACATGGATGTGAATCTGCGGTGGATTGCCGGCAACCCAGCTGCAATAACATTGTAATTTCTACGGAATTTTTTACAGTGTAGTTTTTCTATGCCATCGCTGTGAAAAAACTTTCATTGCATTTTAAACAAAGTAGGTATGAGCTTTTGGATAAAATGACAGGTTTAAAATGTAGCACTCATGTAAAGCTGACTTGCAATAATGCAAATTGTAAAAGCGCTGTAGAAATAAACTTATATATAATATAAATTTTTGGATGAAATCTCATCATGTTTCCAAAGGTTCAAGAACTCCACGAGCAAGTGCAAGTCTCTCACTTTCTCTCAAGCCCATCCCAACTCATTACATGTCTTCAGCAGGTTTTGACCAGCTTAGCAAGCTCTGTCACGGTCAACGTGTCATCACCTCAGAAGTCCAGATGTCTTTAGCGCTACAACGATTCAAACAAATCTGCTTTAGCTTAGCCGCGAGGAACCAAGCGGTGCTTCTACACAGAAGGAGCTTCACCTCCGGCATCCATATTGATCCAACAAATTTGCCACAAATCATTTTACAAATGCCCGGCGGGGGTCTATAGAGGCGAGTGGAAATGCTCCTATTCAGGCCGACCGCGCTCCTGTGGAGACAGAGCCCCGGTGACCGGCTCGTTCCTGTGTGTTGACAGCTTCTGATCCACCGGCCATCTGTGGGGTGGGCTGGCCTGCGTTCAGCCGCTCTTTGTGTTCGCTGAAGCTCAGTGGATTCAACAGTAACTAAAAATCAGAAAGCAGAAAAGACGAGGAAGAAAGGAGCTGGCAGGCGCCCACAGTTCAATCACGAGCCATTCAGAAAATTAGCATAAAGAAGGAAGCCAGGCATGTGGATAAGTTACAAATTATAGATATACATTTTAAAAAATTAGCAGCACAGCTTTAATTGCAGCTGAATCTGGAATCGATTTGAGACTTGACCTCACTGTGTGCTACTTTAAACAAAATTGCAACCAAGTTGTAATTTTGAATGGTAAACGGATGAAGTAGTTAGCGCAAACCAGCTGTGTAGTTCAAAGTCAAAAGACTTATGGCACATCATCTGACACGTGCTCTAGCTAGAGGCGTTCGATGAATCGGCCCAAACAGGATGCTGGGATCAGGCAGGTGTATCGTCCACGCGTGAAGACGTCGGCAGCTGGAGACACTCGTGGACTGCAGATGTGTTGAGGGTCACTGTCACGGGGGGAGATGTGAGCGGCCCGGCTGGTGTTCAATGATGTCGTGAAGAGATGAAAAATGCTGAGTTGATTCGGGCAGCTGGAGTCTGATTGATCATTAATCTAAATTGTTCTTAGTTCACAGCTGCCGACCAACTTTTACAGAGCGAGGAGTAAAATTAAATTAGATTGGAGAAATGTGAGCGGATTCGCCAGGATGTCAGGCGGTCGGCATGCGGTTGCTAGGGTGTTCACTTTAATTTCAAATCAGAAAGGGATAAATCCAACCCATTGTGTTGTAATTCAACCTGATAGGTTGTTTCAACCTATTGTTGGGTTGAATGTTAACATTTTCTGGGTTAATTTAACCCAATGGCTGGGTTTGTCCCTTTCTGACACAACACACTGCAAAAAAAAAAAAAAGAATTTTTGGTATTTTTGTCTTGTTTTCAGTAAAAATATTGTGATTTTGTGCATAAAACAAGCAAAAAAAATCTGCCAATGGGCTAAGCAAAAAAGTATGACATTTTTTCTTAAACACTAAATAAAAAAAATTCAAGAAAAATTAGCTTACCACATTGGCTGATGTTTGCTTGTTTTATGCACAATATCACTTAAATTTGATATTTTTGGTCTAGAAACTAGACTTATTTTCTTGGGTCGCTTTGCTCATCAAGAAAAGGCATCTTAATTTAAAGGTGTAGAGAAGGATTTTCTAGAATTTTAGAAAAGAACCGCCTTCTTCACTTTAAAAAAAATGCAATTGCGCAACACTCCTGATTGACAACTAGGAGGACCAATAGTCTTGATGATCCACCCGGAAAAAGAAAATCCTCTGCAATACCTTTAAGAATGTTAAGATATTTTTACTGAAATCAAGACAAAAATAGTCCAAAAAATTATTTTCAAGAAAAAACATTCTTAGTGTTTTTGTCTTGTTTCAGTAAAAAAATATAGAAATTCTTAAACTAAGATGCTTTTTCTTGATGATCAAAGAAATATCAAATGTAAGTGATTTTGTGCATAAAACAAGCAAAAAAGTCTGCCAATGGGGTAACCAAAAAAATCCTGCACATTTTTCTTAGACACTAAATTCAAGAAAATTTTAAGAAAAATTTGCTTACCTGCTTTTTTTGCTTGTTTTATGCACAAAATCACTTAAATTTGATATTTTTGGTCTAAAAACTAGACTTATTTTCTTGGGTCGGTTTGTTCATCAAGAAAAAGCATCTTAATTTAAGAATTTCTAGATATTTTTTACTGAAAACAAGAAAAAAATACCAAGAATTTATTTTCTTGAAAAACATTTTTTGCTGTGTAGGTTTAAAATAACCCAGCATTTTAAGAAGCGTTCAGGGGTGCGTTTCCCAAAAGCATTGTTGCAACTTTGTTGGTTGCAATGCAATTTCCCATTGCCAACCAACTAAGTTGCTAACAGGTTAGCAACGATGCTTTTGGGAAACGCACCCCTGAAAGGATATTCAGGAAAAGTTTGTCCGTTTGAGGTTCCCATAGTTTGTCGTACGTTCACTCGCAAAAAAAAAGGTAAAAAAGTTGTCACTGGGACTGTATCTTTTAAAATGTCCTAATATGTACCATTTTGGTACAAGTATACACTTAAAAAAAATGCAGTATGAAGTTAAAACAACTTGGTTTTGTAAGTCAATACACCCTACTATTTGAGTTTTGGCTTGTAAAAAGTTGACATAACTTATAAAATTAAGTTGAAATTTAAAAGGCACCTATTTCATTACTAAAAATGTGTATTTGGTATAATACAATGTGTTTGCGTGGTTTATGGTTCAAAAAACACATTATTTTCCACATACTGTACATTTTTGTAGCTCCAGATATCCCAGTCTTCCTGAAACGCACTGATTCATGTACAAAACTCATCGATTTGAAAAGCTCTGTGTTCCTGATTGGCCAGCTAATCTGTCTGTTGTGATTGGAACGCCAGCAAAAATGTGACGCTCCTTACCATGTTTGAAAGATTCGCTCACAATGCAATGCTAACAGGAGTTAACTTACAGGCTGTGAGTCCGAGGCGGGATGAATTATGATAATTCCGGTCTTGTCTACATCACCAATCCCAGGAAGTAAACTGTCGCCTTCAATCCGTGTGTTTGTTGTAGTCTAAGAAAAGAGATTTATGTTGGAGACGATAACTCACGTCATCGTTTACTTGTTTGTACCTTTTGCATATCGTTAACATGTACTAATAGACGGTTTCAGCAGTAACAACATAAACAAGCGACTGTCGCGGTCCGCACGTAACTTCCGGTAAACTCCGCTAAGAATAAATAACAATAAAGTACTTTAAACATAGTTTATTTATATAACAAGCAAAAAAACAACACATAGATTACCTAGGAAACCAAAGCATTTGTTATTTTCGACGAGGCATTTGTTCAAGAGATCAGTTTAACAACTAGTCAGACCACTTTAAAAAAACGAAACCGGAAGTAAAGTTCGGATCCAGACGTGTATCACGTGGGTCCGATGAAACCGTCTATACACACTTACACACAAGAAAATGTAAAATTGTGAATCAGATAATTGGTGCTCTTAAATGTAACATACAAATATATGTTGATTTGACAAATGAACAGTGTGAGGTAAGTTATATGTCAAAGTTTAAAATAATTAAGAGTTTCAACAAAAGAGAGACTATAAATTTTATTGGAATATAGACTTTCTACCATATTACAGCATGATAATTAGATGTTTATGGTTAATTGTACATGATGTTTACATGTACTCTATGTAAAGGAAATTAATAGGAAATTACCCCCACATGTGTGAGATTCAAATTTCAATTATTGTACTAACCCGGATTCAAAATTCACTCCCCTTTCAGTCCGGCCACACTTCTGCTGTTGAGATGGAAGTTGTGTAGAAGTTTGTGTATATTTGTGTGTTTATATATGTAGGAACAACTGTAATGAAAGACAAACAGGAAGCATGCAATCGCCCCATAAACTCACTATTTCTTGCACCTTCACACGCACACATGATTTTCGATTTATGTTTATGTGCACTTATCTTAATAAAACCAATATGTTTACTCGGCGTTACACGAAAAGTAGCTGGGTCATTTGAAAAAGAAAAAACATTGTTTAGGCAACAGTTTATGTTTTTGGGTATTTGCTCTCATATATCAGCAATAACTTGCATCACATGTTTGCTGTATATCAGACTGCACAAATATTTGTATGAATGTGAAACACACAGGTCTCCAGTCGGTTTACTAACAGCGGCTCCTCTGTGCGTTGAGGGGCCACGTCTCATAAGCCTCAACATGTGGTCAGCTCCTATTATTTTAACTGCTTCCAGTGACTTTAGATCCTGGGTGACCTCAAAGTGCAATCAAGAACACGAATGGACACCTTAAAACGGAAAGAGCAGGACAGCATGGATTACTGCAGTGGCTATGAAGAACAAAGACTTAACATTGTTCTAAAAAAGCTTTATTTATGTCGATCACAATTGCACTTTGAGCTTAACTGAAGAAATATTAGGATATAATCAGTGTTAGAAAATTGGCCCCAAGCTGTCACTGGGGCAGTACCCTTTAAAAAGGTCCTAATGTGTACCATTTAGCAAATTAGCAATTAACAATTTGTTCGAATGTTACTTAAACGGAAAACAGTAAAATTCCTCAAAAATAATATACAAAATAATATCTAAATCTATTTATAATATGATACATCATCACATACATTTGAATGTGTGCTATTTGTACTTGGCCATCCACCTAGAAGATCATGGAAACCACTTAACAACCACCAAGCAACCAGCCAAAACACCCTAGCATCCACATGGCAACTACCCAGGACACTGTAACACAGTGGTTCTCAAACTGGGGTCTGGGGCCCCCAGGGGGGCGTGAGATGGTGCCAGGGGGGCCCCAGTTTTATGACGTTTTATAAAATATATTCATTTATCATGAATTCTGTGTAATTAAACCTAAAAAGAAATAAGGCTACTAACCAACAGCACTACTTTATATAACTTATGTTTTGTTTAATTAAAATGTTACATTTTAGAACAGTTTTTGTCATAAATTTTCTTTGGGGGGGCCGCGAAGGATTGCACCACAAGGGGGGCCGCAAGTGGAAAAAGTTTGAGAACCACTGCTGTAACAAACACCTTAAACACCCTCACAACAATCCAGTGCACGGTAGCAACCATATTGTGATGCCCCAGCAACAAGATCAACCTAGCAACCATCCAGTGCACCATAACTACTGTACTGTGAAACCACGTAACAATTCCAAGGCAACTACCCAGAACACTCTGACGACTACTCCAGACACGCTAGCAATCATCCGGTGTATACCGTATCAACCACATGGCAATGCTTTAAAGCAACCACAAGAGCTCCCTAGCAACTACACAATTGCTGGCAACTACCCAGAACATTCTACCACCCACCTTGAACACCCTAGCGACTATCTAGTGCACCATATAAACTATTTTGTGTTGCCCTAGCAACCACAAGAGCACCCTAGCAACCACTTAACAATTCCAAAGCAACTACACCAAACACCCTAGTAACTATCCACTGTACTGTATCAACAACATGGTGATGCCTTAGCAACCCCCTGGCAACTATCCAGAACACTCTACCACTCCAGGCGAACACCCTAGCAACCACCAGAGCACCCTAGCTACCACTTAACAATTTCAAGTCAACTAGGCAGATAACTAACAACTACCCCATACACCGTACCAACTATCCAGGATCGTATCGAACACATGGCAATGCCTTAGCAACCCCCAGAGCACCCTAACCACACACAAATTCTGTGGCAACTACCCAGACCACTCTAACAAGTAACAACCACCCTAAACACCCTACAACTATCCACTGTACTGTATCAACCACATGGCGATTTTTTTATTTTTATTTATTTAGTTATCAGGGACATTGCACATTAGTAAAACATTTTTGTCACTTAGCATTATTTTGTCACTTATTAAGAGCAGTATGCTAGCTGGAGCCATTTACTTCCATTCGTTGTGCTAAGCTATGCTAGCAGTGGGTACATCAGACAGAGTTACGACACGCGCCGAGATGAAAAACGTTTGTATGGACATATTTAACTCTGTGGGGTATGGTGAATAAGCTAAAGTCCCCAAAATGTTGCGTGTTCCTTTAATCATATTTTCCCAACTCAACAAATCACATTTTCTTAGTGTTGAACAATGATGAAAATACTGATTTCTTATCCAATGCTTTAAGTGTACGTTTATACAAGGACTCTAATGGTTTTAGGGTCACTGAACTCGCCTGGGACCAATTTGTTAAACAATAGGTCATATGGGAGATGATCCCAGAATGCATATACATCTTAGCTGCCCCTAACGACATATAGTCTCTAGTAAACCTAAAATTATAGAGATTAACTTAACCTGTTTACAAACCTTTTTGACCTGAGCTTTAAAGGTGAGTTTTGAGTCAATCAGAATCCCAAGGTGTTTAAATTGAGAGACTACCTGTAACCTCACACCTGACACAAAAACGACACGGCTCTTATTGATACTATTTGACTGAGATCATTAGCAGCTTGTGTGGCGCTATTACCACGTAAATAAGTGACAGTATCATCTGCATATATTTGTATATTAGCGCTAGAACATACAGAGTGAAGATCACTTATATATAAAGCAAAAAATAAAGGACCCAAAATAGACCCCTGAGGGACACCAGTAGCTCTACCCAACTCAGCTGACTGAAAATTTTGTACTCTAACACTCTGAGATCGATCTGACATGGGATGAAAAAATAAAACTAGATAACTTGGACTAGATAACTTGGCAACCATCTCAATTACCGAAATGTATAGGGATAGCCTTGCAACCCCAGAGCACATCATGGTTTTAATTGAAACACACTACTAACATTTCCTACAGGTGTTATTTTTTATTGCACACAAGCATCTTAGTTTGGATCGTTGAGACTGCAGTTTTTGAATATTCACAGTTCATATGTGTAAATCTTTTTGAATCCTGTTGTTGAACTTTATCATATCCACTGAAGCCATGCTGTGAATGAAGAAAATCTCTGATCCTTCAGAAACCCAATCCATCCCCACAGTTCATCTCTCATAAAGGCGAGTGATGTGAAGCGTGGAAGTTATAGTGACCCAGGGACACACAACTCTTATCCTGCATCTTCTCCAGTTCTCATCTCCCCATAGATTTCATGTCATGTCAGTTCCTGTATGTGTTAATATCATTTGATGCCATCTTTAAAATAAACAACGTGAATATGCAGGTGTAAGAGTAAACGATCAAGACAGCCGGTGCTTTTAATAATGCAGCAACAAAATTAACATTTATGTTTTAAAACAGTGAAATGTTTCTTGCTAATAAGATTTTAGTCTCACAAGCAGAAAAAATATGGCAAACTATTAATAAACCATGCATCACTGCATGCTAATGAATACGAATAAAATCGATGACAAAAGGAATTTATAAAATCATTTTAGTTTCAGATGTGATCGCAAGATGATACAGTAGATGCATCCACAGTCCAATCTTCTTCTTCCCCAAGGTATGAAGTATTTAAGTCACATTGATTTCCTGATCAGGAAAACCAATCGATAATCCCCTAAAAAGGTGTTAAGAGGTTAAACTATTTTATTTGTCGCACAAATGTTCAACCACTGTTCCAATTTCCGCACACACTTCCAGCGGGGACCTTCAGAGGCAGAGCTGCACAATGAAAGAAATATACTACTGCGCTCCTGCCCGCAGATTTTTCTCATAAAAAACCCTTTGATAGTATAGCCATCTGGTCAGAGGCTTGAAAAAAATCCTCATAAAAGAGGCCCAAGAAAGGTCAGAGGTCACCCCCTCCCAGGGTCACGAGGCTCTTGAAGGACTCTCTGCTGAAGTTGTCAACCACAGTCCGCATAAAAAATAAATGCCCTTCTCCGTTTTAAACATGTATTTCATTACAGTTAACAAAGGATCTGGCTCAGGTTCTCCGGCTGGAAACAACGGATCATCACCTCAATTGATCTGTGAGTACGGAGAAAATGAGATTAGTACAAATATATCACGCTCAATAAGGGAAAACATCTGATATGTTTTAAATATATCCTTGGTACGGACACAATATTGGAGTGAATGTGTTCACACTGTTGATTCTAAAGGTAATACATCACAATGTGACGTATTTGTTTAGGTTTGCTCTGCCATTCATCAACCAGTGAAATGACAATACACATTCCAAGCATAGCTGCAGTTTAAGACTGGTTAATCTGGTAAGAGATATGCATCACCAAATATAGTGCCCCTAAGACCTTCATGAACCAGTGGGATGGATTTTAGGGAATTTTAGGGAAGAGTATCATTTGTTTGAGAACTATATATATTGACCACTGCCAATGGAATAAGAAAAATATCTTGAAATAAGTTTACTTTTTTCCATAGACAATTTCTTGTTTTAAGCACAAATTCGCTTACATTTTATATTTTGGCTAAAAACTAGACTTATTTTCCTTGGTAATTTTGCTCATCAAGAAAATATATCTTAATTTAAGAATTTTAAAATATTTTTACTGAAAATAAGACAAAAACACTAAGTAAGAAAGTAGTGCTGCCTCACGATTAGTCGCGACTAATCGTTTGCAGAATAAAAGTTTTTATTTACATAATATATGTGTGTGTACTGTGTATAATAATTATGTATATATAAATACACACACATAAATGTATAATTTTAAGAAAAAAAAATTATATTTATATATAATATAGATTATATAAAAATTTAAACATGTATTCCGGTATACACATCCAAATGTTTCTTAATTATATACATGCATGTGTGTATGTGTATTTATACATAATTATTATACACCCACATATATTATGTAAACGAAAACTTTTATTTTGCAAACGATTACTCGTGACTAATCATGCGGCAGCACTATAAGAAAGTCATTTTTTGCAGTGTAGTAACTGATAGCTGGGATTGACAACATTTTTACACGGCGGGTTTAGTTGTCACACAGTGTTACAATGAAGCCTCAGGTATAAAATTATATAAAATGATAACAATGTTAATACTATTTATCAAAATGATAACTGTTAATACAATATCAGGGGAAATAACTCACTATTATGATTTTTTGTCTTAATTGTGCAGCCCTTTAAAAAAATAAATTTAAATACATTGATACATATACAAAGATGGTTAGAAGGATCATGAATGGATGAATGTGTGGATATCTATCTATTATAGGCAGATATATAAACAATATTTAGTAGCCCATATAAACAGAATTTTATTGAATTATTTGTGTTTAAACTCAAATTTCTAGCAGGTGTTACAACAAACCCCCTGTTTTTGCAATGAACCCCACCTATGGGTTAGGTTGTAGTGTTTGCACTTCTGTCACTTTTGGTGTAATTGTACAATAACGGTAGGTCCCACAAGCAAACGTTAAGTGTTCATTTGTAGCAAAGATGTGTGTTGATTGTGTAAAAAAATATTGTGTATTTTCAATATTTTTTTAACTAACCAGCCTGATCTTGGGGAATTCGTATGTATTTTTCGAGTTGCCTAATTCATATGAATTTGTATAAGGTGGATCGTAAAAATAAAATAAAAAAACAACAATAATAAAATCTCTCCTCTTAACCCAACATCACAGGGGCGAAAGCAAATCGTACAAATGTGGTTGTACGAATTAATGAGAGAGCATTTAACTTGTTGTCGAAGTGTAAAGAACAGTAATGGTCAACAAGAAGCCTGTGATTAACCTGAACCTGACCAGGGCTTGTCATTACCAAACGAGTGAAGATGAAAGACAGATGCTGGAAACGGTCAGTTAGAACTTCACTGAAGTTCCTGCCGCATTAGTGAGATTATAGAAGAACATGACATCGCTTGCCATTTGTTTTATTTGTGCACGGTACTATCACAGCATGAAGTTAAACAACTTGGCTATGCAAGTCAATTCAACCTACCTAAGTTGACATAACTTATAAAAACAAGTCGAAATTGTTTAACTTAATTTGTTAAGTTAAAGTAACATAAAATTATATGTTGATTTTATGGTACCTTGAACTCCATATTGACTTGTCTTAGCTGGATTACTATTTCCATTAAAACCAGGAAAGGGTTAAAGGTTACAATAGACACAATCCCCCACTTTCCCATTTCTAAACATTTCCCTGAGATCTCTCTATCAAGTTCCTGTTGCCGATGTCACAAAAATACAAACACATGTTTAGCAGCGGCCTACTCGTCTTCACGGGCACAAATCTAAAACAGATGGCTGTAGTGAAGCATGAGGTGTAAGACAAAAGCAGTGTCTTCACCTCGGTTAGATATATATTTACCTCTGACTTATCGCTACACCGTTCAGGATAGCAGCGATTGACTCTACGCCTCAGTGAGGAGCTATAGAGACAACGGCAAATGATACTCGCCGCGGTGTCGTGTTTCTGGAGGGTTCTGGGATACGATGCGCTTCATTTAACACAACGGATAGACGTGACTGAGCGAAACTATACACATACATACAAGAGAAGATTTCATAGCAGAAGATGAAGCGTGAAGTATGATGTTACCTGTGAGAACACAACACACGCTCTGGGTGGCATCTCTGTGATATATATGATAAACATATTGTATAATGGAATGAGTAAACTTTGATGTTGGCTGGACAGAGCTTTGATGGTTGAAGATCAAAATGACATCTTGGTTATTTTTCCTAGACATCGGTGATATTAAATAGAGATCAATTGGAAACTTTTAGGTTTCGGTCTCTCAGATATTTCTTACAAATGTCTCCATTAGAGTTCCAGAAGAGATCTCAGTAATGTCACAGACAGAGCTCAGATTTGCCACATCTGCAATCGAAAGTCAATATTATTGAAGAGTTCAATATCAGCACAAATCTTTCAGATGAAATTTACCCAACAGATTATTTAACCTTAAGAATCTAAATCAATTTTACAGCTCCATGCTCAGTTTTTATAAGCAACTGTAGGAGAAACCCGAGACTGTGTTTATAAACAAAACATAACTGAAATCCAGGATTACCAGATATTAGTGTTGTCGTACTCCAGACTTAAAGACCAGTTTTTGAAGGTCTCGTTCTGGAGCACATTGTCCTCTCGGTCTCAGACTAAGACGTGCCTACTTTGGTGTTAGTTTCATATTTTAAAAGTGTAATTTAATTTTGGATCATATTTCTCTTATTTAAAATGAAATATTCATCTCTATTTAATGAGATAAATATATTGATATATTACAAGAATATTTACAAGATTCACTTTTTTCAAGATTCACTTTTACTCTGCATTTCCCTCTGCAATGACTACATTTTTATTTCATTATGATTTTAGCATTAGGGTGATGTGGATCTTTCATATGAATTTAAGGAGTACTGGTCTGGTCTTGGTCTTGACTCTTTCTCACCCTGTCTTGATCTTGGTCTTGTCTTGGTCTCCACACACTCTGGTCTTGACTTGTTCTTGACTTTGCCTTGACTATAACACGACCAGATAGACAGATAAACGGATAGATAGACAGACAGACAGACAGACAGACAGAAAGAAAGACAGGTAAATAGACAGTTAGGTAGACATGTAGATAGATAGATAGATAGATAGATAGATAGATAGATAGATAGATAGATAGATAGATAGATAGATAGATAGATAGATAGATAGATAGATAGATAGATAGATAGATAGATAGATAGATAGATAGAGACAAACAAAACAGACATAGACAGACAGACAGACAGACAGACATGTACATAGATAGGTAGATAGGCAGACATGCAGACATGCAGACAGACAGACAGACAGACAGACAGACAGACAGACAGACAGACAGACAGACAGACAGACAGACAGACAGACATGTAGACAAACAGACAGACAGACAGACAGACAGACAGACAGACAGACACCGACAGACAGATAGATAGACATGTAGATAGACAGACGGACAGAGATAGGTAAAAAGACAGACAGACAAATAGGGAGACAGACAGATGAACAGATATAGACAAACAGACATAGACAGACAGATATAGACAGACAGACATGTAGATAGATAGGTATGCAGACAGACAGAGATAGGTAGAAAGATAGACAGACAGACAGACATATATAGACATACAGACAGACAGATAGAGAGACAGACAGATGAACAGATATAGACAAACAGACATGTACATAGATAGGTAGATAGGCAGACATGCAGACAGACAGACAGACAGACAGACAGACAGACAGACAGACAGACATGTAGACAAACAGACAGACAGACAGACAGACAGACAGACAGACAGACAGACATAGGAAGAAAGACAGACAGACAGACAGACAGACAGACAGACAGACAGACAGACAGACAGAGAGAGAGACAAACAGACAGACAGAGATAGGAAGACAGACAGACAGACAGACAGACAGACAGACAGAGATAGGAAGACAGACAGACAGACAGACAGACAGACAGACAGAGACCGACAGACAGATAGATAGACATGTAGATAGACAGACGGACAGAGATAGGTAAAAAGACAGACAGACAAATAGGGAGACAGACAGATGAACAGATATAGACAAACAGACATAGACAGACAGATATAGACAGACAGACATGTAGATAGATAGGTATGCAGACAGACAGAGATAGGTAGAAAGATAGACAGACAGACAGACATATATAGACATACAGACAGACAGATAGAGAGACAGACAGATGAACAGATATAGACAAACAGACATGTACATAGATAGGTAGATAGGCAGACATGCAGACAGACAGACAGACAGACAGACAGACAGACAGACAGACAGACATGTAGACAAACAGACAGACAGACAGACAGACAGACAGACAGACAGACAGACATAGGAAGAAAGACAGACAGACAGACAGACAGACAGACAGACAGACAGACAGACAGACAGACAGAGAGAGAGACAAACAGACAGACAGAGATAGGAAGACAGACAGACAGACAGACAGACAGACAGACAGAGATAGGAAGACAGACAGACAGACAGACAGACAGACAGACAGACAGACAGACAGACAGACAGACAGACAGACAGACAGACAGACAGACAGACATTTAAATAGATAGGTAGGTAGATATATAGATAGACATACAGACATACATGTACATAGATAGACAGACAGACAGACAGACAGACAGACAGACAGACATAGGAAGAAAGATAGACAGACAGACAGACAGACAGACAGACAGACAGACAGACATGCAAACAGGCAGGCAGGTAGACGGACAGACAAAGATAGGTAGAAAGATAGACAGACAGACAGACAGACAGACAGACAGACAGACAGACAGACAGACAGAGAAAAACACACAAACATGCAGACAGACAGATAGATAGACATGTAGATAGACAGACAAAGATATGTAAAAAGATACACAGACATACAGATATAGACAGACAGAGATAGAAAGACAGATACTGGAAAAAATACTTTGCTGCCTTAAATTTTTTTTGTTGAATCAACTCGGATTTACAAGTCATTTCAACTAACTATTATTTACTTTGACTAGAGATTAGTTGTTTTAACTACAGGTGATTTGTTATTACTTATAAAATATAGTTGAAAAAGTCAACTTAATTTTCTAACAACTCATCTCTTGTCAAGATAAATAATAGTAAGTTGA
Source organism: Misgurnus anguillicaudatus (assembly GCF_027580225.2). Classification (NCBI taxonomy): domain Eukaryota; kingdom Metazoa; phylum Chordata; class Actinopteri; order Cypriniformes; family Cobitidae; genus Misgurnus; species Misgurnus anguillicaudatus. Next base: position 27,939,329 of record NC_073349.2, on the reverse strand, counting down.
CATGACTTGTAAATCTTAGTTGATTTAACAAACAATTTTAAGGCAGCAAAGTATTTTTACAGTGTATAAACAGACAGACATGTAAATAGATAGGTCGATAGATTGACAAACAGGCAGGCAGAAAGATGTAAACCGACAGACAGATAGATAGACATGTAAATAGATAGGTAGACAAAGAGACATGCAGACAGACAACAACATTTTTCTCACACTATGTATACATATTCATGTTGTAAATAATTCTGATCATAAAAGAAAAGGAGACTCATATAAAAAAGTTTTCTGACTAAAAGCATGACAACGGAAATTTCCATTACAGCATTATGAAAAATTCCCACAAGTTTTCACCATCTATGAGGTCTGAACTGATTAACCAAACTATATAAGCGTTCGGACTATAAAAGGCGGAAAAATTCCATGTGACAATTACAGCTAAAGAACCATTTTCTCATAATCAGCATGATCCCAGAGAGGAAAAACAAACAGATAGTTTTTCTTTCAGTGATTCGCCCGAGGGGGGTGGGCACTCCGGGTGGGTGGTGGTCTTCATTAGAGCATTGGGTTATTAATCTTCTCTAATTGCAGGTTTCTGTTTCTCAAACTGCAGCAGCTGGATTTTTATCATTACTCATGCGTTCGTTCGGCGTGGCCAGTTGGCTATCTATAGTTCTGGTGATACATTACCACGTCTATAAAGTAATGACCCAAAAAATTACTTAAAAGAATAGTTCAACGAAATGAAAATTGACAGTTAAAGTGCACGAAACACATTCACATCATGTTCAATGTTTTAGGATGAACAATGATGAATATCAAAGAGCTATTGACAGCGGCACGGCCCAACTGCACTTCTCAATTCATTTGAATGTACAAATCAAATCATTTGACTATTAAAACACGCGTAAACGAAAATCTCAAAAACACATACTGTATAAACAACATGCATCTTTAAAAAAGGAACCAGATGCATAGAATTTGAATAGAATTCCATATGTTGAACAAAGTGGGAATGCTCTTTTGGGAAAGAATGCATTTTGTAGGAATAATTGCCCTTATCCCATTCTGAGCACTTAGTTAAAAGAGATTCAGATGGTTTGTAATCTTTCCTCACCACCCCTCCTCCTCCTCCTCCTATACAACAAAAGCAGGAGGGAGGTCGGGTGTGTTTGATTTCAGATCTAATGGGTCAGTTAAGGGTGAGGACATCCACACACCCACAAAAATACTAAATGGATTTTCTTTGTCATTTTAATTTGTTCAATTAAACATTTGTTGGTCAAATTGCTCAACATAAGTTTCGGGTTTGTTCGGGACTACAGAGCAGAACAATGATCACGGTTTGAACTTTTCTGCTCCGTTCATGTTTCCAAAGGTCAGCAGTTTGGCAAAGCACTGCGGACATTTTCATTGGCTGTGGGTCATCTTTCAGAATGGTCACATGGGTGGGCCTAACTTTTCACATGATCAGATATTATTCCTGTGGGATATCACAACGTCTAGACTCATATCACCAGAAAATGATGATATGATGTTTACTTGTTTTTATAAATAAATAAACCTATTTGAATTAAAAATAAATTATGCACAACTGCACACAACATATATTTTTTTAAAAACTAAATTGTTCAGTTAGCTAATGTAGTAATGCATGATGTTATGTTATCTTAAATATGTTATAATTATTTTATGTAATTATTATTTTATAAATATGTTATAACTATTTTTTAATACCTCATTATATATATATATATATATATATATATATATATATATATATATATATATATATATATATATATATATATATATATATATATATATATATATATATATATATATATATATATATATATATATATATATATATATATATATATATATATATATATGGTATTAAAAATAGTTATAACATATTTATAAAATAATAATTACATAAAATAATATATACCTCTGAATGAATAAATTGGTAAATAATACATTTTATTTATTTTTAAATCTTTTAATGTAATTAATTTTTACTAACAATAAAATGTACATGAGCAACAAATTAAGTTAATTTAAGTCAGATAAAACAACACAGTGTGATATAAGAGACATGAAATTCAATAATAAATCATTAATAAGATGAATTAATAAATGAAGTCATTATACAAAGATTTGCAATACCACAATAGACCAATGACAAGTATTCACAGAGCTGTGTAAGCAATATCTGTATTTATCAGTAAAGTACCTGATAACAGCATGAGCTGTGATCTACCAATTGGATTAGTTGTTTAGCAGTTGTTTATATCTGGACTGTGTCTAGTTGTAGATGTGAGCCTCTAAATTAGTCCTCCTCATGGTTTGATAAGACCGTGTTGCTATCACATCACCTCCCTCCCTAACACACACACATACACGTGCGCGCACACACACACGCAGGATTTGCACAGAATGGTGGGAAGTCTGTTGATCCAGACTGAAGGACAGAAATCCCAGTCTACAGAGCACATCCGTATATATAAGATACAGGAAATAAAACATTTAAATCTTTTAAAGTCATTGTTGCATGCTTTTGTGGAAAAAAAACACAGTACAGGTACAGGTGTTTCTGAAAATGCTCATATAAATATTATTGCAAGATGATATGATCTTAATATGCTTATTAATTCTTGTTTCCATGAATGACTCTTATGTTTATTTTATTGACTATCAAGATGATCATATTACACACGGTATCAAATGATTCTGACCAAGATATAATATCTGAATATTATGTGTTTATATTTTTACTGTATAATAATATATCTGATCACAGTACATAGAGAGAATCAAACTTCTCTTGCTTTGCTACAGCGCCACCAGTGGTCGTTTGGTGTAACTTCAGGATTTAAGTTACATGACATAAAGCACTTTATTGTCTGAGTGTACAGCAATGCACCAACGTTTTTGTTTTTGGTGTTTAAGCCTAATAAGAGATTCATTTCTTAAATGTATATATCAATTCATGCATGACTTTATGCTATGTAAATAATATTACAACATTTATTAAGGTCTAATGACTATTTCACTTATAGTAAAGCATTTTGTAAGCAACTCAAAGGTTGTAGGTTTGATTCTTAGGTGACACAGATATAAAATATAGGCCACACTTTGAATTAAACTGCATGCCAAATACATAAATGTAAACCATTTTTCTCCTATAGTTGTATTTGTCTCTAGCAACTAGTTATAAAAACTTTTGAACTCAAACAATATTTTGTGTCCATTTATTTGGTAATATAATGCGCAGCCACACGCTCAATATTGCATAATAAAGCCCTTCAGGATGACACAAGACTTGACTTAATTTGTGTTGACGTTCATTATATATTATTTTAACGTATAATGTTATTACACTATTTACACATGATAAAATTGCAATAAAGCAAGGTGGATTGTTTTAATTTGAAATTAGCATGTTTTATTTTAACATACAAGCAAAAATGACGCAGCCTTATCATTATTTGCTCTTAGCAGTGGATGGTGTTGTGATTTCAGCTTCACCCCCAATGAGGAGGCAATTAAAGCAATTTCAAGGACAATGGATGGGTCACCCCGGCTCCCCCGACCGCCACTAACTGCCTTCCTGTCCCATTTGCACAGTTACCCCCCATGATAACCCACCAATAACAAAATGAACAAATCACAGCCTCCCTTATAATTTTCTCTCAGTTGCACTGAGTTTTTTGTCTCGGGTATGGTTAACCTTTTGTTTTTTAGAGTGTAGTAAATTTGGTTTCAAGTGACTGACCCCGCTATAATGTAGCACTTGAATTCTCTCATCATTCAAGCGTTGGGAAACAGTACTTGGCTTTACATAGCTGAGTGCACATAAGAGCCGTGTATAATTACTGCTCAATCCTGTGTGAACTTGTGCACAAGACGTGTCCCACCACAAAGAAAGTGGGATGGAAATAACTAATGCTTCCCTTCACAAACTCTGCAATTAACACCTTGTTAAAGGTGCGTAAGGCCCTGCATATGGTTCGAGTTATAGCACCTGAAGTATGAGACATTCTCATGCCAACTCATTAATATTTTAATGCACATGTAAAAATGTTCAGTTTAGAGTCAGATTTATGTAAATATAGAGATTTACGTGTTCTATATATTAATACAGTGATAATATGCTCGTGTTAACACATTTATGATATACCAGTCACTTAAAAAAAGTTACAGTAAAACAATTTAGTTCAGCAAGTCAATTCAAACCTTAAGTTTTAACCTGTGACAAGTTTAAATAACTTATTAAAACAAGTTGAAATTGTACTTAATTTGTAAAGTTTAAGTAACATAAAACATGTTGATTTGACAAAAATGCTGCTTTTTTACAGTGCATGTGTGATGCCCAGAGAATAAAAATGCATTGTATGCACCGTAAATCGGCAAATGCATAAATAAAATAATATGCAGTGTACAATATCTAAGTACACTGTAAAAAATTTCTGTAGAAATTACAGTATTACTGGGTATTACAGGCAACTAGCTGCCAGTAACTTACTGTAGAATTTACATTTATGTTATTTACCGGCAAGAGTTTGTTCAAAGTTAAATGAACATGAAACATTTTCAGTCTTTATCTTCTACAGTAAGTTACTGGCAACCCACTGCACAATTACAGCAATTGTTTTACAGTGTAATTTTATTTACATAAATTACATAACTTATAAAAACAAGTTGAAATTGTTTAATTTAATTTGTAAAGTTTAAGTAACATAAACATATGTTGATTTGACAAAAATGCTGCCTTTTTTCAGTGCATATGTAATCCCCAGTTAATAAAAATGCATTGTATGCACCGTAAGTCGCCAAATGCATAAATAATATATGCGGTGTACAATATCTAAGTACACTGTAAAAAATTCTGTAGAAATTACAGTATTAATGGGTATTACTGGCAACTAGCTGCCAGTAACTTACTGTAGATTTTACATTTATGTTATTTAATGGCAACATTTTGTTCAAAGTTAAATGAAAAGGAAACATTTTTAGTCTTTATCTTCTACAGTAAGTTACTGGAAACCAGCTGCATAATTACAGCAAAATTTTACAGTGTAATTTTATTTGAAATTTAATTTTTTTTTATTTGAGTCATGGTTAGTTAATGCCAATGCAATTGTTCATGTTGTTAACAGTTACAACTTTAGATTTTAAAAATGTATTAGTACACTGTAAAACCTAAAAGTGAACTCAACTCAAACCATTTAAGTAAACCGATTGCATTAGTTTTAAAACACATACATTTGAGTACTGTGAACTTAAACAAATTGTGTCATATGCAGTTATGCACTTTTATTTAAGTTCACACTACTTAAATTACAGTAATAATTTAAGTCATAATTTGAGTCATAATTGCACATGATTCAAGTTCACAGTACTTAAATGTATGTGTTTTAAAACTTAATTGGTCTAATGCAACTGGTTTACTTAAATGGTTTAAGTTAAGTTAACTGTTAGGTTTTACAGTGTAAATGCCGAAATAATCATGAGCTGTAGAAGTATTGTTCATTGTAAATGCATTAACTAATGTCAACAAATACAACCTTCTGTAAAGTGTAACCATCCATTATTATATATTAATATTATAGTTGATTATATAATCTCTATCGTCTAATCTCTTATTTTTAATCAAAACGTTTAAACAAAATTTTGTCTCCATTTAGTTGGTAAGTTAATAAAATAAGCAAGCAAATGTCATGCAAAATAAAGCCCCTCAGGGTCACTCAAGACTTAACCATTTGTGCTATATATATGATTATATTATATATGAAATTATATATGATAAGGTTATCTAGAAGCTACTACCCCAATCTCACACCCCCTCAAAGCAGGAGGTTCAGTTTGGGAACAAATGTCAAGAAAAAGAAGAAAAATAATCTGATGACAAATCATCCGTCAGCTTCCGCCCTGTCCTTTTAACTTAAGCTGTGGCCCACAATGCCTGAAGGTTTCATATCCTGACTCACAGCAACTCAGGCATTAAATTGATGTTACCTATTCAGTTGCTGACCCTTTGACTGGCTGTTCAGTCAATGCCCAGTTTATAGCACTCATTACATCCTGACTAACAGTCCAGGCATGAGAGAGAGAGAGAGAGAGAGAGAGAGAGAGAGAGAGAGAGAGAGAGAGGTGGAAAAAACAGAAGCTGTGATTTCTGAATGGTAAACGATGACATTAGGACAAACCTGTAGGCCATGCTTCTCAGAATGAAGGGGTTTGAATCTCACAGTATCTAATTAACTTTGCTCACAGAGGAAACCTGTTCAGATGTGTTGTCTGAAATCTTTAAGTGGGATTTCAAAGTGGAAGAAAGATAAAATTGGATTTATCTTTAAATGGACATGATGTAAAATAAAAATATCTGGGGATTGAACTAATGACCACACTGTAAAAAAATTGCTGTAATTATGCAGCTGGTTGCCAGTAACTTACTGTAGAAGATAAAGACTGAAAATATTTCATGTTCATTTAACTTTGAACAAACTGTTGCCAGTAAATAACATAAATGTAAAATCTACAGTAAGTTACTGCCAGCTAGTTCTACAGAATTTTTTTACAGTGAATTTTTGGTTTAAATAAAAAAGTAAAAAATGAAACACTGTTTCAAGTACAGAGTTTGTTAAAGAGTAAAAATCATGGAGAAAGATTGAATTTTTTTTGTGATTTACTGTAAAATAACGTAAAGAACATTTTGTGAAACTATAACCTATATAGTTAATATTAACTGAGTAGGGTAATGTCAAAGATGGAAAATACTTTGAAATCAATGAGTGATATCAAACTTTGATGCTCCAAATCTCAGCCTAAATATTTAATAGATTATGGGTCAGTTTCCTAGACAGGGTTTAGACTAGAAATTTCTGTAGAAATTACAGTATTACTGGGTATTACTGGCAACTAGCTGCTAGTAACTTACTGTAAATTTATGTTATTTACCTGCAACAGTTTGTTCAAAGTTAAATGAACATGAAACATTGTCAGTCTTTTTACCTCTACAGTAAGTTACTGGCAACCAGCTGCATAATTACAGCAATTTTTTTACAGCGTAGGCCTTAGTTATTTTAGGAAATTTTAGTAGTTTTTACAAACATACTTTACAAAAAACAAGACTGCTGTGCATCTTTAGACAAAACATTGGTACTGATACTGTAAAAAAAAATCTGTAGAAATTACAGTGTTACTTGGAGTTGGTTGCCGGTAACTTATCGTCGATTTAAATTGATGTTATTTACTGCAAACATTTTGTTCAAAGTTAAATGAACATTAAACATTTACAAGTCTTTGTCTTTACAGAGTAAAACTAAAATAACAGCATCAAGCAAAGCATTCTGGGAAACAAAATTCGAAGCAAAAAACTGAAAAAGGTTGATGATGATTTCTGGTTCCCAGAATGCTTTGCATGAGGCTGTTATTGTATAGTTTTATTCTGTAAAGATAAATTCTTCTTAATGTTTAACATTTATTTAACGTTGAACAAACTCTTGTCAGTAAATAACATAAATTTAAATCTACGGTAAGTTACCGGCAACCAGTTGCAAGTAACACTGTAATTTCTACGGATTTTTTTACAGTGTAGTGCAAGTTGTTTTTAAATTAAGTCAGCTCAAAAAAGCACTTATGAAAAAATAAAATAAAAAAATGCTGTGCTAGCTTAAGGGACAAACCCAACTAGTTGAGTTAAATTAAAAATGTTTATAGTTGACCAAATAAGTGGTTGAAACAACAGAGCATTGGTTAAATTACAGCCCAGTCGGTTGTGTTCAGCTCTTTTTGACCATCTTCATTTGTGTTCATCAGAAAAAAATCCTACAGGTTTAGATCCACATGAGAATTAGAAAATTATGACAGAATTTTCATTTTTGGATAAACGATCACTTTGTTGAAAGTTATGATACGGTACCCTTTCAAAAAGTACACCTAAAGAGTTCATATTAGTACCTCACAGGTACCAAATGTATACATATCTGTACCTAAATGGTATATTAGGGCCTTTTTTATAGGGCACCGCCCTAGGGACAACTTATAACCATTTTTTTCTGAAAGTGTAGAAATAAAACTGAATCACATTGATTATCAGATCTGCTCATATAGTGACATCAATTTGAGAAACCACCGGCCAAAATATTCTCAAGACTGTCTCAACGTTACCACCTACCAAGAACCCTGAAGATTAAACTGTCCAGGAATCCTGTTGGTGGAGGTGTCGACACCCGATGTCTCATCTGAGCTTTTAGGAGCAGTGTTGTTATCTTTACGGCCGGGGTGCACTTATCACACAAAAGGGAACTGTATGTATCCAAACACAATAGGAGTGATGGAGTGCATTCCTTCATTGGTGTTAGGTTACGCCGGTCGGTTTTTAATAGATGATATCTGGCCTTTGGCTCTTTGTGGGTCCGCATATGAATCTTATCCATCGCTAAGATTTGGTGGGCTATTTACACAAGGTAACGTAACGTATTCGGTCACATTGAAGAAAAGCGAAAGACCGTGAACGTTTTAAACAGGTGGCATCAGTCAGAGAAAGCCCTAATGGCTTCAGACAGTTTGTGTGTTCTCAGAGCAAATGCATAATTCACAAACACGGAAAAGAGTGATGAGCATCCAGTGTCAAAACACTTCCTGAAACCTCTCGAGGATGAGGCCAGTCGAGGTTACATTTCAAAGATGTTTGCCCTCCTCTTATACACGACGAGTCAAAGGTGTGGAGACAAAGATGTACACTCTTAAAAATAAAAGTGGATCAAAAAAGAGGAACAAAAAATTGCTTTGTGATTTTTAAATTTGTACCTTTTTCAAAGCAAACTAGATCAAAATGTTTCCTAAAAAAAGTGTGTCCTAACTTTTGACTGTTCATGTATTTTCTAATGTGCATCTTCATAAACTTGCCATAAACTGAGAAAGCAGATGGCACATTCAATGGCCGTCATTAAATCGTTTGTAGATTCTATCATCCATGTTAAGTTCATTAGACCACCAACAAATTCATAGTTTTGGTGGGCGGGATCTCATATGCTAATCGGACAGATGTCCGCAGATCTGGATGCATTCCAGCCAGCCAATAAAAACGAAGCATCAGTCTCCCATCTGGAAGAGCTGCTGTGAGATACACGTTCAGATTCGAGTCAAAAACTGTCACTGCGGCGGTACCCTTTAAAAAGGTCCTAATATATACCATTTAGTTACAGATATGTATACATTTGTCACCAATATGTAGTGACTATATTGGTACAAATAGGTGCAAAGATGTACTTTTTTAAAGGGCACCAAGCCAATGGCAGCTGTTGTATCTTTATTCTGAGAGAGCAGGAAAAATAGCAACAGATACAAACTAGACTAGACAAGATTTTCTGACACAATATCAAGGTGTTAACTCTAAAGCAACTCTAAAGCTGTGTGCACACAGCCAGTGACTAGCAATAGTGGAGCGACTAGCAATGGCTGAGCGACTAGCAATTGCTGAGTGACTAGCAATGGTGGAGTGATTAGCAATGGTGGAGTGACTAGCAATGGTGGAGCGACTAGCAATGGTGGAGCGACTAGCAATGGCTGAGCGACTAGCAATGGCTGAGCGACTAGCAATGGTGGAGCGACTAGCAATGGCTGAGGGACTAGCAATGGCTGAGTGACTAGCAATGGCGTAGTGACTAGCAATGCCGGAGTGATAAGCAATGGTGGAGCGACTAGCAATGGTGGAGCGACTAGCAATGGCGGAGCGACTTGCAATGGTGCAGCGACTAGCAATGGCTGAGCGAGTAGCAATGGTGGAGCGACTAGCAATGGCTGAGGGACTAGCAATGGCTGAGTGACTAGCAATGGCGTAGTGACTAGCAATGCCGGAGTGATTAGCAATGGTGGAGCGACCAGCAACAGGGAGCTATAGCAATGGTGGAGCCACTAGCAACTGGGAGCGACTAGCAATGGTGGAGCGACTTGCAATGGTGGAGCGACTTGCAATGGTGGAGCGACTAGCAATGGTGGAGCGACTAGCCATGGTGAAGCGACTAGCAATGGTGGAGCGTCTAGCAATGGCTGAGCGACTAGCAATGGTGGAGCGACTAGCAATGGCAGAGCGACTAGCAATGGCTGTGCGACTAGCAATGGCTGTGCGACTAGCAATGGCGAAGCGACTAGCAATGGCGGGGCGACTAGCAACAGGGAGGACTTGCAATGGTGGAGCGACTAGCAACTGGGAGCGACTAGCAATGGTGGAGCGACTAGCAATGGTGGAGCGATTAGCAATGGTGGAGCGACTAGCCATGGGGGAGGTGGAGTGACTAGCCATGGTGAAGCGACTAGCAATGGTGGAGCGTCTAGCAATGGCTGAGCAACTAGCAATGGTAGAGCGACTAGCAATGGCGGAGCGACTAGCAATGGTGGAGTGACTAGCCATGGGGGAGCCACTAGCAATGGCAAGCGACTAGCAATGCTGGAGCGACTAGCAATGGTAGAGCGACTAGCAATGGCTGAGCGACTAGCAATGGCTGAGCGACTAGCAATGGCTGTGCGACTAGCAATGGTGGAGCGACTAGCCATGGCGGAGGCGGAGCGACTAACCATGGCGGAGCAACTAGCAATGGCAAGCGACTAGCAATGACGGAGCGACTAGCAATGACAGAGCGACGACTACCAATGCTGGGGGGACTAGCAATGACGGAGCGACTTGCAATGACAGAGATTTCTGCTGACACGAGTGACGGGTTGGCCACAGGAAGTGGGCGTGTCCAACCACGCCAGAAAGTTGAGAATTGTTCAACTTTATGTAAATGACCAGCAACTTTTGGAGCTTTAACCAATGAGAACGAAGCAGTGTTCATGTCATCCATCTTTCATCATATACTGACAGGTTGTTAACTAGGACAACCAGATTTAGGAACATCAAAAAATATGCAGCATTTTTCAAATAAACATATTTTTATGTTACTTTAACTTTTAAAAATTAAGTTAAACAATTTCCACTTGATTTTATAAGTTATGTCAACTTTTCACAAGCCAAAACTAAAAATAGTAGGTTCAATGACACGATAAAGAAAGTTGTGGCACGGACACAAAAAACTATAGAAATTCGTGCGAAAGGCACGAGTAAAGCTGAATTTTGTGCCATAGACACAAATAAATTAATCGAATTTTTTGACACTATAACACGATTTGCCGTGATATCATGTTAAACGACCTCATTGAAAGAAACCGGAGATGAAGTAAGCATGAAGACACGTGAGATTACTGAGGTCAAAAAATCGGAGATGCACCTCAAGTTCTTCATTTGCTCTCCATTAAATCCCACTGTTGTCTAACAAAAACAATAATCAAAAGATTTTCCTTTGTGTATTTGATGCAAAAGTAAACAGAGATGTTGACCTCACTTTTACATTATGATATTATTTGTTATATACACACAAATATGCATGCTTTTACATTTACGCATTTGGCAGACGCATCTCAAGCTGATTTAAAATGCCTTTAGTTTTATTATCAGTAAGTGTGTTTCTTGGGTCGAACCCATGACCTTTTGTGCTGCTAATGCAATGTTATACAGGAGCACATATACTTTTAATGGTTTCTCTTTTGTCTTACACTCATTTCTCTTTTCATCCATTCTGTTCAGTGTGTTTTCACCCCATAGCAGAAGTTTCCACATCTCTGCTCCTGATTCTCATTGTCTGTCCATTCATGCACTAAAAATGCATCTGCTTTGGCTTTTTTCCTGTTGTGTGATGAGGTGTCTGAGGGCTAATGTTTTCATTAGCACCAGTTCAGCCAGTTCATGTTTCGGCCTATGAGACAAAATCACCATACAGTAAATCCACTTGCAACGTCCATACACCTATAATACTTTCTTATCACATTCAATGCAATCTCTTAACCTGGCTTAATATTTGGTTTAAAAATGAACAACGGCACCCACGATTTCCTGTGTTTCTGTCTTGATTTGCCTACGGAAAGACTTTGTGCTTACTTGAATCGGCACTAATGCTTATTGTAAATGTGCCGGCATTCGAAATAAAAGACAGATTCATGAGAAAATAAAGCAGGTTTTTATTTCACATGCTAATGGCACTTTAAAAGGATGTTTTAGTCATAAACGAAGCAATGCAAAACTTTTGTAATAGTAAGAGTCAGCTCAACAGCATTTATTTCATTCATCCAGAGATAACAGCTAATGCTACATTTTCATCCTCCCGAAGTATCAATCGTGGCATTCACTGTCAGCTTAACTGAGCATACAAGCTTGAAAAGGCAGGTAAAGCAAAAGCACACAACCTAAAGTCAGCGAGTAACAGGGCTGGACAATGGGATGACATGCGTGGAGATCAAATTTCCATCATGTTTGTTTTCTTAGGATAAGGTATGCCTGAGCAAAGAAAAATATTGTCCTCCCCCATGACCATCTGTCGACTCTGATGGAATCTCAGAGAAAAAGCCTCATGCTAATTTGTTTGATTATGAACAGAGCAGACGTCCTTCATGACTGTTGCATTTAACTGCCCTGCCCCCAAAATCAGTGGGGGCAAATCTGACCAATAGTCATGCTATTCAAAACACGCTCTGTAGGTGAGGCATTTGGATATCCATGGTTTATGAGCAAGCCACTTATTTGCATCTATCCAGGGTGGTTTACTTCAAATTGTCTCTTTTGGTTGAGAGTGGTTATGGTCAACATTTTTTTTCACCGCATTAACTAAACAACCCACTTTCATTTGGATTGCGCCTTTTTAACAATGAAAGACGAAGAAAATATAAAAACTGAGAAATTATTTACTATATAGTAAACCTATATAGATGATATTATTTTATCCATAGTGACTTACAATGAATTGGTTCTCAAACTGAGGGGCCGGGGCCCCCAGGGGGGCCGCGAGATGGTGACAAGGGGGGCCCAGCTTTATGGCATTTTATAAAATAAATGAATTTATCATGAATTCTGTGGAATTAAACCTAAATAAAAAAATAAGGCTACTAACCAACAGCACTACTTTGTATCATTCAATATGTTTTAAAACAGTTTTTTGTGATAAAAATTTCTTTGGGGGGGCCGCGAAGGAATGCGCCATACACAAGGGGGGCCGCCTGCTGAAAAAGTTTAAGAACCACTGAATTACAAGGTATACAATTTTATCAGGATGTGTGTTCCCTGGGATTGAAATTTTCTGATGTAAATGCAATTTAATGTCCTCATTTGTGACCCTGGACCACAAAACCAGTTTCAAGTAGCACGGGTATATAGCAATAGCCAAAAATACATATTGTATGGGCCAAAATTAATGATTTTTGATAACAAAAATCATTAGGAAATCAAGTAAAGATCATGCTCAAAAAAGACATTTTGTAATGAATCAAAAATGTATTTATTATTAGTAATATTTGTTTCTAAAAACTTTATTTGGACAACTTTAAAGGAGATTTTCTCATGTTTAGATTTTTTTGCACCCTCAGATTCCAGATTTTCAAATACTTTTTTTTCAAATCTCTGAGTTGTAAATACATCCTAACAAACCATGCATCAATAGAAAGCTTATTTATTCAGCTTTCAGATTAAATTATTATTAATACTAGGGATGCACCGATATGGAAATTTTGGCCGATACCAATAACCGATAACTCTTTATATTTGGGGCCTGATAACCGATATATATCGGTTATATATATATAAGGCGATAAATATTCATATTATTTTCACAATGAAAAACTCCCAGACCGCGGATATCTTATCTTTGCGCTAGACTAGCATACTCTTCCTAAGCCCGCAGACCGATAACCGATAATATTAAAAATAAGCAGTTATCGGCCGATAACGATATGTTGGCCGATATATCGTGCATCCTAAGCCCGCAACACGTGTCATCTTCGTGCTATGTCACAGAAAGCACCAATCAAAACTCCACATGGCCAGCAATGAGCAAGTGAAGTGGTTCAACAAACCAAAATAATCCATCATTTATCGGCTTTCATTTATCGGCCTAATTTTGCTATCAGACCGATAACTGATAATATTAAAAATAAAGCAGTTATCGGCCGATAACGATATGTCGGCCGATATATCGTGCATCCCTAAATTATAAATTTTTCAGATTTGTAAAAATCTATAAAAAATTGACCCTTATGAGTGGTTTTGTGGTCTTTTGAGTTGATTCAACAAATATTTTTGAGGCAGCAAATTTTTTACCGTGTTTAGTTTCACTTTTTAAGTTAATCCAACTTTTCACTTTAATATGAATTTAACATTGTTTAAATTGTCACCTCATGAGTTGCAACATGCAGGCCAAAACTCCCATTTGTTGTGTTTAAAAAACATTTGCGAACTAAATAAATAACCATTTATATAACAAATGCAGCATGACATTTTTTTAACTTAATTATGCAAGTCAATTCAACTTTTTTTTAAAGTTTTGACTTGTGATAAGTTGAAATAACTAAAAAAAAACAAGATGAAATTGTTTACTTAATTTGTTAAGTTAAAGTAACACAAAAATATATGATATCATTTTTTTTACAGTGTGTGTGTGTTATAGTTTTCGAACATTTATTGTGGCTTGCAACGCTACATTTTGCCACTTTGGAGCAAATAAAAAGATTTAAACAACGCCTATGTATTGTTTTGCATCACAATTGGGGGCATTTCGTGCATATTTTCTTTTCCTCAGCACTTCTTTTTATCAAATGTTGACGCAACAGCTCTGTCCTGCTCTTTCACAGTTTGATAACAATATGCTGTTGACCTTTTTTGTTTTGTTTGCATGCAATTTGATGGCCATCACCAAAAGGCTCAAGATGGCCTCTAATGTAATTAACCGAGCCAGTCGATGCCGATATGGATTTCTCCTCCGTATATAAGCATCCTTCGGCCTTGAGGAAAAATCAAAGTATTGATATGTTCTGAAAGGAGTCTTTGGCAAAGTGGCTTCTTTTGTGTTATCTCTCTTTTCGTTTCGCTCAGGTAAACAGATTTAAAAAGCAGAACGGCCCAGCGAAGTCAACAGACCGCTTGTGTTTGTTCCTCAAACGTGGATTTTCATTAAAAAAGGATGATGAAATCCTGTTTAAATGAATGTGGATTATTTACAAAGCGTTTCTTTACTGAAAGACCAGTTGTATCAAAAATTTACAGCAAAGATATTTCAGGAATATTCAGGAAAGAGCTTCATTCTTGTAAATGTAATCTTGTTTTAATAATGCAAATAAGAACGTGATTCATGTTATTGATTTATGTCAATGTTTGGAGTTCAACATTCACATTTAAGTTTGCAATTTTAGACCAAAGTAATAATTTTTATACCCAAATTTGACGTCTTTTAATCCAAATGTTTCAGTTGAATCCACATAATGCACCTCTTTTATTTTATTTTATAATACAAAACAACAGATTTGCTTTTGTGCAACTTTGTCTTTTGTGCATTCATTGAGTGTGAATTCACAGATCTTGATTTGTTAAAAACTCTTTTGTGACACGGCTGTATTCACAGTTGTGTTGTTTTTGTGTCTTATAGCTCTATTCTGGCTGTCAGGAAGCATTACAATGTGACGCCTCTTTTGTTGTCGTTGTTGTTAGATGGAGGGCCGCGCTTTAAAACAGTTCCTCGGGGGTAGAAAAATAAGTATCATTTTTAGCCAATGAAAAGCATCTGAATGTTCTGCCTAAACCCCCATAAAAGTCTTTTAATAGACAAAGGGATGCTATTCCATTCCAATGCTCAAAAATGTCACTTGTAAAGACTCTGGTGCTTCACTTTTTGTTTCAAAAAAGGCCCATTCATGGACATACAGTGCTACCTAAGACCACAAACCTCCTATTGTTATGCAATGACTTTATGTAAAACATCAGAAAGCATTGTTCTCCACCGTTTTCCTTGAAAGTATGATGCAAATAGCCAAAGCAAAAGGCAACATGGGAACCTTTTCCTAAATATGTTAATTTTTTATTCATGAAAGGCACATTTTGCTCTTAAAATCGCCTGTGGTCATTGCTTATCTTACTTTCTGTCGTACATTTAAATTGCATATGAACTCATATGATTCACACGCATGTTTAGGTGCAGGCACGTGTATCTGCGGGCGCGCTTGGTTGCCTCTCTCGTAAACATAATCACCTCTCCCATTCAGTTGTAGCCGCAGAAAAGACGCATTTTACTCCAGTCAGCAGAGTTTGTTGCAATGTCAAAGCTCACGGGTTTGCTCTGTGTGTTCACTACTGTTTGCAGACTCCTCCCATACAGATGAGATCTCTTTATTATCTCACCTAGACATTAATGAGATTATACAGAGAGCAATCGCATCTCTTGTATGTCAGATGTGTATCTGAATCATGAATCTGTTATTTTAAGATTAACCTAAATATCTCTCATCCAATTCTTTCATAAAATGATTTATGAAATGAACTTTACAGCTGTTTACTGTACTCTTACTGTACAAAAATATTGGGTTGTTTTTAACCCAGGGGTGGGTAACTATTGGACAGAACACATTTCTGGGTTAAAATGACCCAAATAATGGGTTGTTTTAACCCAACTGCTGGGTTGTTTCAACATGGTTGATTGACAATAACCCAGCAGTTGGGTAAAAACAACCCATTTTTTGGGTTTATGACCTGAGAAACAACGTTTTGAAAATTAAACTATACTGCATGAGACTTCTAAGCCACCATTGATAACGTTTGATTGATGTTTGATAGTCAATAAAAATGTATTTACCATTTTATTAGATTATAATCTTAATTATAAAACAATTATTATTAATCTTGACAAGAGATAAGTTGTTGTAACTACAGATGAGTTGTTATAACTTATCTGTTTTCAAGCAATTCATCTCTTTTCAAGATAAATAATAGTAACACTGTAAAAAAATTGCAGCATTTTTTGTCAAATCAACACATATTTTTATGTTACTTTAACTTAAAAAATTAAGTTAAACAATTTCAACTTGCATTTATAAGTTATGTCAACTTTTTTAAGCCAAAAGTTAAAATATACATTGAATTGACTTGCAAAACCAAGTTGTTTTAACTCCATGCTGTAAACAATGTGCAGCATAACGTTAAAACAACTTTGTTTTGCAAGTCAGTTCAACCTACTATTTTAAGTTTTTGCTTAAAAAAGTTGACATAACTTATAAAATTAAGTTGAAATTGTTTAAATTAATTATATAACTTAAAGTAACATAAAAATATTTGTTGATTTAAAAAAATAATGAAGCAAATGCTGCAAATATTTTACAGTGAAGTTGACATTACTTTTAAATCTGAGTTGATTCAATAAAAAATTTTAGGGCAGCAAAGATTTTTTATAGTGAAATGAAATTTCAAGTTTAATAAACTTTACACAATTGAAGTAATTTAATCAAACTTTCTTTTTTTTACAGTGTAGTAACATGGTATGTCATTTTAATAACCAATGGCTGAAGGTTGAATGAAAAAAACAAGATTGCGCATTTTTATAAAAGATCACAGAAATGATCATAAATATTTAATTTGCTCCTGAGGTTGACAATCTGTATCTTTTTAGGTTATTTCCTCTTTATACAAGTGCCTATAGTAGTTTTCTATCCTTTTTTGGATGTGTTTATGTAATATACGTTCTCTTACAGACTATACGGTTTCCTAAGGCAGAAGTGAGGGTACTTGTGTGTTTTGGGGGGCTCTTTATGACCCCATTCAAAGCTGACATCTCAAACACAGGAAGGAAGGAAACCCAAAAGGGCTTTACAGTATCAAGAGGTCCATTTTCGTTTCCTCTCTTCCTTTCTAACCTGTCCGAGTGCCTCATACTTCACAGTTTTATCCCTAATTCTCGAATATCCAGGCGGCCTAATTGTGATGCGATGGGCCTTGCTAGATGACAAAAGACTAAAATAACACACAATACAGAAACTTAAGAGCATGCAACAATAAATAATAACAAAAACTTTACAATAAGTGTCTATATTAACATTATTCAATGCATTAGCTAACATGAACAGCATTTAATAATCTTTGTTAATGTAATACAGATATAGTTGTTGAGTGTTTATTCATGTTAGTTCATTGTGCATTAACTAATGTTAACAAAAACAACTTTTTTCAAACTTGTATTTAAAAGTATTATTTATTGTTAATTCAAAGAGGTTAACTAATGAAATGTATTATTGTATTTATATATAATTTATTACCTATTGTAAAGTGTCACCCAGCCAGTATGAAAGACATGACTAAATAATAAAAGAAAAGGATGCCTTTAAATATTTTTGGTTGTTTTGGTGAGCTACAGATAACAGAAAATAAACACAAAAACCTGAGGGGGTTGAATAGAAAGGGGGGTTGTCTTTACTTATGGGTGACTGGGATTAGATCCTGGAAGTCTGCAAGATAATACATCAAAGAGAATCTGGAGAGACCTCTATGCAGTTCCCACATAGAAATCATCTTTACGCATAATGGCATTTTACAAGGGCCCTGCATTAAGAGCCTCGCAAAAAAAGGGGGGTGGGGTTTACTTCCCTTCTGTAATAAAACACAAGCTGGGCCAAAAGTTTCAAAACTAATGAAATGTGTGATGTAAAAAGCCGAAGGATTACATTGTTTTGGATTTCAAATCAATCCAAACAGGTCTAAAACTTGATCTTCAGTCCGTCTGTCAGCTGCGAGTAATTGATTTACATATAAGCAAAGTACAAAGGAAAGATTTGTGATGACGACACACAGAGAAAAATAAGCAAATGAATAAACGTGAAATGGTAAAGTTCACAAACAAACACTTGAATCTTCTTATTGAGGTTTTTGAAAACTGCTCACAGATTTGATCTTTGTGTCTTTTGGTTAATCATTATTTAAAGTGTTGGCAAGTCAACAGTGATGTAGTTTTCATGGATATGTAGTGACTCATATAGGCAGATATAGGAATTACACCATGTTTAAAAAAATCTGCTTTAACCATAAATGACTTCCCATGAGAAAAACATGAGATAAACAGAAATGAGATTAATCCGAGTGTTGTCTCAGATTTGTCTCATGTGAAAAAAATACCAAAAAAATCTAACAAATTTAACAATGTAGAGATCTTAATGTCACAAACTGAGCTCAGATTTGCCACATTTGAAAATCAAGACAATATTAAAGATTACTCAAAAATGTCAGATCCAAAATGAGACGCTCTTAAAAATAAAGGTGATTCACAGTGATGCCATAAATTCATAGAACCATCAAAAAAAACTTTCATACATTTATATAATCTAATTAACTTTTTCACAACAAACTTTTTATAAAACAGAAAGGTTCTTCAGATGGTTCTTTATGGAGCAAATAAAAAGAGATTCTTCCATGCACCTTTATTTTTAAGAGCGTATTCAATGAACAAGTTAAAGAGACTTTATCTGTTAATATATGTCAAGAACAGGCTTGAGTCACTCCAAATCAAATAAATCATTTACTTAAAGGTCCAGTGTGTAGATTTTAAGCGGCATCCAGTGGCGAGACTGCGAACAGCAACCAATGGCTCAGTCCACAGCTCACCCCTCCCTTTCGAAACGGTACGGTAGCTGGCACAGGAAAAACATGTCATTGTCTTACACAATAGTGACAAAATGTTGCTCTATAGAGCAGTTTGTCCATTTAGGGCTACCGTAGAAACATGGTGGCAACCTTCCTATAAGGGGATGTGCTGTGCATGCCGATAAAATTGACTAAAGTAATAAAAACAATACAGTTCATTACGCAAGGTCTTTATACACCACTGATGATATAGTTACGTATATTATATTGCATTTCAGTCAAGAAGATCATTTGAAAAAGTTACATAATGCATCTTTAAAGAAAACAAAGTCAGTAGCTGTGTTTCCTTTGCAGATTTGCGCAAAACTTTAGCGTTATTTTATAAATGTCAACAAAAGACGATTGCAAAATGACAGCGCTTCCATTAATCAATGATATGCGACTGAACATAGTTTTTGCTATAAGTCATTACAAATATCACGTTGATTGATGTTGGAAGGTTTACTAATATCACATCCACGACACTAGGCATTATTTGTAACTGAAGGAAAGGTACGATTATTATCCGAACTTAAATGCCAAGGAAAGCCCCTTTTAGGAGCGGCAACATATTATTTTAAATCAAAAGAGACGTAGAAGTATTATCTAAACATTATTGGCAAGGAAAGCCTCTTATACCTGTGAGACACGTACTGAGGTGTTTCTGGGAGGTTTTAGTACATACTGCGTCATCTTCAAATAATAATAATGTGACTTATAAACTGAATAAACCAGTGCTTCTCAATTATTTTCTGTCACGCCCCCCCCTAAGAAGTAAACATTTCGCGCCCCCCAACTCTCCGCCGCGACTGTAAATAGTATAATTTTTCTATAAAATGACACATCTGCAAAACATTGTATCCTTATTAACATTAAAGAAAACACAAAAATTGAAATATCGATCAACTTACAACAAAGAATAACTTTATTCACATTGTTTTTTAGTCTGTAACAAAAAAGACTTAAAATGCATCAATTTGCCTGAAAAAAAAACAATCCTTATTTAAAGTATAATATTTTTTGACCATTTGATACTGAAAAATTAAATTAAATATAATCAATAAATAATAATAAAAACTCAAGCGGCTTATCAGCGTGATTGGGGTGTAATGTTTATAAGTGACAGTGCAAAAAAAATCACTTCCTGAAAAAGTATTTTCCCCGGGGTCTTGCGCGCCCCCCCTGGTGTCGCTTCGAGCACCCCCTGGGGGTCCCGCCCCACTATTTGAGAAGCACTGGAATAAACTGTTTCCATTGCATTTTTGCGAAGGGCACCTTTTTCGACTGGCCTGAAAAACAACCTCATGCGAGCGTAAAAACTTTTTTGCGTTATAGACCCTTGTATAGCCCACGTGATGAAATAGTTGCGCGCACATTTTGGCAACGGAAGTGGTGTTGTTTCCCATTGGTTCTAACATGTTAGCAACTCAGAAAGTTTATCAAAACGATTTCTCAGCATCAAAGTGCCTGGTTGTTGCGTTTACGGTTGCATTAATATTTGTATATTTTTATTATTATCATCATCATCAATATGAATCGGCTGCGAACAAAACGGGTTTGAAGTCACACGTTTTTTTTTATTTTTTTTATTATATATGGATAGAAGACGTTAGCAGATGGCCAATTAAATAATTTAAATATAAAATATATAATATTTTTTTTATATATTTTACATTTTTATTATATATTTGGCCATCCGTTAGCGTCTTCTATCCACTCCACTATTGTACGTGGATCTGGTAGCCCGATACCATTTGATAAAGTCAACTTTTTAGAATAACTTTCTGTGTTTGTGTTTCTTAAAGGAATAGTCTACTCATCTTCAATATTAAAATATGTTTTAGTTATACGAGCAAGTTTGGTGGTACAAAATAAAACGTAGCGCTTTTCTAAGCGGATTTAAAAGAGGAACTATATTTTATGGCGTAATAGCACTTTTGGGAGTACTTCGACTCAGCACAGTAACACCCTCCCTTTCCCATTATGAGAGTGAGAAGGGGAGCGGACTTTTCAGGCGAGTCGAAGTACTCCCAAAAGTGCTATTACGCCATAAAATATAGTTCCTCTTTTAAATCCGCTTAGAAAAGCGCTACGTTTTATTTTGTACCACCAAACTTGCTCGTATAACTACTTGTTTTAAATAGGAAAAACGTTGATGTGTTTGGTCACTTCTAACTTTATCTCTAAATGGTACAATTGAATGAATGGGGCTAAGCTAAATGCTATCGAAGCGTCGCAGCGCGCTCCAGCGCTTACGTGCACGCACACAGATGATAGAGGGATGTATCAACAATTCTTAGTTAAGGTAATAACATATTTTAATATTGAAAATGAGTAGACTATTCCTTTAATCCGCTTGCGTATCTTAAAGGTGCAGTGTGTAATTTTTAAAAGGATCTTTTGACAGAAATGCAAAATAATATACATAACTATATTATCAGTGGTGTATAAAGACCTTACATAATGAACCGTGTTTATTACCTTAGATTGAGACCTTTTTATCTACCTACACCGAGGGTCCCCTTACATGGAAGTCGCCATTTTGTGCTGCCATTTTTCTACAGGAGCCCATAAAGGACAATTTTTTTTACTAAGTTATCTTCAACAATGACATGTTTGTCCGGTGGCGGCTACCGTAGCTTCTCTATGTGTTTCAAAAGCGAGGGGTGAGCAGTGAATTAAGCCATTGGTTGCAATTTGCAACCTCACCACTAGATGCCGCTTAAACTTACACACTGCACCTTTAACACGCTGCTGATTTTCGCCATACTTCCGTTGCCAAAATGCGCAGGCATACGTCGCCACGTCATCATTGTGTGGAAACATTAAAAGTGTATATAAGAGAGTTTTTGTGAAATTGATGTGTTTCCATTGTCAATTTGCGCAATTTAAAGGGTAATGGCAACGCTGCTAATTCCAGTAACATTAAGATTCATTTTCATGACAAATGAAGATGTTTACCTCTCATTACCGTAATGGGAACAAATAAACAATGATGACAATTTCAAGCATTTATACATGATGACAGAATTTGTATTACTGTTACAAGACTGGATTGTATAAAAGTGGGCATTACACATAGCAAAACGGAGCCAGCTGATTGGAGGGGTTAGCAAAAGATTTATTAAACACATTTTACTTTAAAATAAAATTCACAGATGAATCATTCACAGCAAGACCAGGACTTGTATGTGCTAAGAAATTAATAAGGACCAATTTTGATTTGCCTCTCACTGTGTTCTCCCATGCATTACATCGACTGTAACGCCTCTATGATTTCTCCAGAACACACAGCACAGTACAAGCTTCACGCAGAGCTGGATAATCAAAACACGGCACGTCTGACAGTGTTTGGGTTTCTGCTTTTTGAACATCATTCATACAAAGTCAAAGTGTTTCCTCTTAAGAGAGAGAGTGAGCGAGCGAGCAAGAGAGAGAGAGAGAGAGAGCACCCAGTACTGAGCTGCTAAATCTATTAGCAGCACTGACAGAAAAATCAATGTGCTTTCGTCCCTCTGCGGCTCTCGCTCTCATCCAGCCTTTACTTCCACACAAACACACGAGCGTCTAAAGAATGCAGCGGGAGACGGCGACAATGAGGTCGCCAAATATTGACTTTTTCCAGTGGACAGCTTATCCTTTTAGAAACACAAGGACAGTGACGTCAGGTCAGCGGGCTAACTATATTACTGTAATACGGTATACTAAACAGTCCAGTCTGACAGTCACTAACTATAAAGAATATCACTGTATTTATTAATGGAATAATTTAAGGTATAACAAAGATACTGGATGTAAAAAGATTCAGCACTGCGGTTATTATGAATAGGGGACAATGCAACGTTCAATATGGCGGCTCTGGCGAAGGAAGTCACACCTTCCAGTAAAAGAACCAATCATCTATCAATATTGACGGATGATTCTACGTGGGAGGGGCTTTGTACAGAGTCATAGAGACAGAGCGTAGTTATGCTAATTTGAAAACCACACCCACCGAGGGGGAAAACAATCCAACCATCTCCATTGACTTTGTATTGCGAGAGGCCGCCTCCTTGTCATTTCTGGCTTATAACAAAAAACAGATTAATGCCTGAAAGCTGCTGTGTGACAAGATGTACAGCTAACAAGCAAAAAAAAACAGAAATAAGTTTTTATAAGCTGTCGAGCCGTAAAACCCAGCCTTTAAGGAGAAAAAAGTGGATCGACGACTACGTTTCCCTCTAGTGGACGCAGTTCTACTAATAGTAATACTATGAAAAGTCGCCTGTTTTCCACTTTTGTGTCTTTAAACGCTCGTTTTTTGGGGTCAACAGCTTTCCACAGGAATACTTCAGTCGCCAGCTAAGCTAACGGCAGGCTCAGCTAACGGCAAGCTAAGCTTCTGTTGAATCACAACACAGTAAGCAAACTACACAATCAGAACTCGATATGTATTTTTTTGAAGGAGGGACTTCATAGAACAAGGAAGACATCAGCCTGTTTTTAGGACAGTGAAAACAGCGCAATACATATAAGGAAATTGTGTAAAAAATACCACGTTTTTTACACATGAAACATGAACACATGTTATATTGCGCACTGTAAACACAATCAAAGCTTCAAAAACACAGAAAGAACGGGACCTTTAAAAATGTAGGGCTGGACTTGAATTTGTACATCGAGAATTGATTGGATCGTTGGAAGTTGGGTCATGTTGCTATTTGCTAACTTTTGCAATCTTTTCCCAGACCCCGCCCACCTGCCATACCATATGATCGGAAATAAAGAGAGATCGTTTCGAGGAGGAGATTTGCATTTTTGATTAAAGATTATGAGGGCACATGAATTTTTAACTCTTTCTCCGCCGTTGACGAGTTATCTTGTCAATTAAGAGAAAACGTTTCCTTGCCAAAGCTACTTCCCTGACAAGTTTTTACGACAATCTGTAGTTCCGCTATTATCCACTAGGTGGTGCTCTTACACAACTTATAAAACACTGAAGCATCCCTGATACAAAAACAGTAAAAACTCTGTGTATGTTTTAATCATCATTCTGAATCTGATCGCTAACAAAATTCCTTTACAAAAATGCAATTATTTTAAATTTGGTATTTTTAAAGAAACCCACCCATATTTGAGAGGTGATAAAAGAGAACAAATAAAGAACGGATAAAATGTTTTGTTTTTAAAGCAGAGGGTCCGTTCTTTCATTTGATATATTGTATGCTTGGGCGATTCTCACGAAACCATTGAAACACCACGGCACTAATGATTTTAGCTTTAAAATGTGTAATATAGTAACATTAAAAAGCATCAGAATTAACACAATACTGTGTTCTACCTTGCACAATGTGTGATTTCAACATAAGAATTTATAATTGGAAATTTTATCTCATTTTCTGCTGAAATTCTCATTACCGCAATGTGTCCGGCTGTGTTTGAACATGCGTTATGTTGTAATTTAATCAAATTAACACAAAAATATTAAGAAAAAAATAAATGTATGTTTTGCTAGACTACTTTAGATGACAGAAAAAATATTTACTGAATATTCATGTATAATATAATAATGAAGAAAAATTAGGAAAATGATGTGTCCATGCCTGATGTTCTCATCCTCCGCAACACTTTTTGAGAACAGTTAAAGCACACATACAGAATTTTAATAAAGTTTGATTTTGAGTGACCAAGCACATGGACCAGTTACTTCAAGATGGCTACCAGGTAAGATCAATTTTTTACAGTTAATTTGAAATATTGTCTTGTCAGAATGCTTACACCACATTTTGATTATCATTACCGCAACAGATGCTTATTAAATGTTAATTTAATTAATAGAAACATAATACTTTGATTTTAAATGCATGTGCAGAATCTCCAAATTATGTTCTTTCAGGTTTGTCATGTCATTTTGAAAATATGTCAGTGTTGATGTTTTCTGACTGTTGCGGTAATGAGATTTTTTAGGACTAATTTTTTTATTATGTTACAAAAAGTGTTAAATGATAAGTAAAAGTTTTTAAGTTAATGTTCCCATTTACTCCAGACTTTGTTTTTCAATGTCTGGTAGGAAAAAAGTAAATTTAAGCAATTTTTACATTTTCATGCTTGACATTTTTAAAACCAAGTTTTCGTGAGAATCACCCGCTTATATATTTAAGGGAGAAACTTTTTTGGACGGCATTAAACGTTTGCAAAAAAAAAAAGAAAAAATGCTTGTGCTGACCACATTTTTTACAAAAATTGGTGGGGAAAGAGTTAAAATAATAATGAAGCTCACAGATAAGTAATTTGAAAAATATACCACAATATTTCCAAACAATTAAGTTTTTAATTTCAATATCATTGACTTTAAGTGTGATTTTAGCACATGATTTTAGAGATGTCTTTCAACATTCAAGTAAATAGGACTTTAGTCTTGCACGACTATTAAATAACCAAATGTCACAACTTTCCCAAAGGGACTTTGACTGTAAAGAATTAAATCTTTATTAATTAAATGAGTTAAAAATGCTAAAATCTTAATCTTTACACTAATTCGAGGCATTGTTTTAGTAACTTTCATGCAAATTATATTATACTGTTGGTAATTGTCCTTATTGTAAAAATCGAATAAAAATGTAATCAAACAAATGACGCACCACCAGATCCTGTCGAGTTTAGTTCCGTCTTTCATTCAAAGTCACCATTGAACAATTCAATGAACTATATGAGATTCTGATTTGCATAGGACAAAAACTACCCTCAACGTTTTACATTTACATTTTTATGCATCTGGCAGGTGCTTATATCCAAAGAGGCTTACAGTGTATTCAATACATACTATATCAAAACAGCATGAATGTTCCCCAGGCCTCGAACCCACCATTGTGTTGCTCACGCAATGCTCTTTCAATTGTGCTACAGGAAGAACTAAGTAACATGTATTGCATGTAATAAACATGCGTTGCAATTCAATGCAAATGTCAACCTTATTATGAAAAGTAAAGTTTTAACTACTGATAGGAAAATATATTGCAGAGGCCGATATATCAGATGATATTTGGCTTTTTTATTATCAGCATCGGACGATAAATCTTTTCAATCGGACAGTAAATTTCTCTATTACTTTAATTTGATGTTTGAAATGAAAAGACACTCAGTGTCACTCAATGTAAAGCCAACGTCTGACAGAAAGTAAAATGATAAATTATTATTCACTTTTTAATATGACGTTATGTTGTGTCACACACAAACCCACACTATAGTTTAACACACTTATTCAAACAGTACTGCGAGTTGTCATATCCACGTTAATTATGTCTATGTTTTAAGTGGCATATTTATAAATGTTATGTATAACAAATGTTTTTTTTTAGTTTCGCCAATCTTCTGTTTGTCTCTTATTTACTGTAATAACATTTGTGTCATATCAGCTTCATATCGGCCAAACAGCTTTCTTAATATTGGTATAGGCATCCGCCATAAAAATCCCCATATCAGTCGACCACTAGTTTTAACCCAATGTATTTAACCACAGTGATATCTTAAATGTCAATATTTGGTTGCTAAAATACCCATGCAAAGTTTCTGTTAGATAAAGCATTTTTGTTTATTATTTTCCATAGTGCAAATTTCAGAATTGTCATGTCCATAACGTTGTTGTTCCTCATAAATGAACAGATGAAAATGTAAATAAAATATTAAATGTTCTTTGAAGAGCCTTCCTTAATTCATTTGTTGGGAATTATTGCTTCTGGTTTATGCCTTTTATTTACAAAGTATTTTGTTTCCCAAAAACTTGTGTCCTGTTTTGTCACATCTATAATGCGTGCATGTTTCCCTAATCTAAATCATAATACGTGATGTTTTTCTGATGTCTGGACTCTATCATCAAGGGTTTAGGAAAACATAAACAGATGGTTCAATATATTAGTACACTGTAAAAAATCTTTTTGCATTTTCATTTTTAAAGGGACTATTGAAAGTTACCAAGAGGACTATTTTCGGGCGCTGCGTAATATCATTGCACCTCCTACAGCCATGGTATATGGCAGCAAAGTCCTTGATTATTACGCCAGTTTGAGAGTATAGTAGTGTTGTAGTTCCGGTCTCGGTCTCAAGACCACTTTTTAAAATTCTTGGTCTCGTCTTGTAATTGACCGCATTTTTACTCGTCTCGTCTCGGTCTCAGACAAAGAGGACTTGGAATTTTATTACAAGACCACAACTGATGGCACACTGCAAAAAAAATTATTTTCAATAAAAAAAAATTCTTAGTATTTTTGTCTTGTTTTCAGTAAAAATGTATAAAATTGTTAAATTAAGATGCTTTTTCTTGATGGACAAAACGACCCAAGAAAATAAGTCTAGTTTTTAGATCAAAAATATCAAATTTAAGTAATTTTGTGCATAAAACAAGCAAAAAAGTATTTTTTTCTTGAATTTAGTGTTTAAGAAAAAGGTTCAAGATTTTTTTTGCCTACCCCATTGGCAGATTTTTTTGCTAGTTTTATTCACAAAATCACTTAAATTTAATATTTTTGGTCTAAAACTAGACTTATTTTCTTGGGTAGTTTTGCTCATCAAGAAAAAGCATCTTAATTTAAGATTTTTTCCTCATTTTCCTTCATTTTTTCGTGAAAATAATTTTTTGCAGTGCACATCACAAATGTATTTTTATCATTAATTTTATGTAGTTTATTCAGGTTTGGCATATGATGTTGGCATTGTTTAAGCGTTGTTTAAGTTTCTCCCAATGACAGTTTTTCTAATTTTTTTACTAAATTACTAAGTTTACTAAGTGGATGGCAAGCCATGGAAAGACAGTTCAGATAAATGGTTAAGTTCATTTCAGCTCTTTAGTGTTTGTTCACTTTTAATGGTCTTGGTCTTGACATGGTCTCGGCCTGTCTTGGTCTTGGTCATGACTTGGTCTCGGTTTAGGTGGTCTTGACTTCAATTTTCAGTCGTTATTAGTACACAATGTAACTACAGAAGAGTCAAGTTAAAAAAAAAAAAATTAAAACTCTTCGGTTATTTTTGAGCACGATGCTAATGATCTAATCAGATTCAATGAATTATGCTTATGCTAAAAGTGGTAGCGCCAGACACGGAGATCAGCTGAATGGATTCAAAAATGGTAAAAATCAAAGTTTAACTCTAGGGGAGCTGGAAAATGAGCATATTTTCATAAAAAGTGGAGTGTCCCTTTAAGTTTAATCAACTTGAATTTACAAGTCATTTCAACTGTATTGACTAGTGATGAGTTGCTGTAACTTTTAAAATAAAGTTGACATAACTTAAGCAAATTCAACTTAAGTTACAGCAACTCATCCCTTGTCAAGATAATTGAAATAAATGATTAAACTTAAAAATGACCAAAACAATTTTTTCACAGTTTAATAAATGCATTCGCTGCAAATGTATAATTGCAAATGTCATACCAATAACACTGAAATTGCTCATGCACCAAAAAGTTACACGAGTTAAATTTTAGCAGTGGTTCTGTTTAAAGGACATTCATCAAAACTGTACATACAATAATAAAAAAACACGAGTGTTGTTGGTATAAGAACAAACAGGTGTTCTCCACCTCATGTACCCAGCGAGAGGAAGAGGCCACAGTCTTTATCTGCGAGGATGAGCTCAGCGTGGGCTTGTACTCAGGCTTTGTGGCGGGGGAAATGGCCTGATAGGAGGCTGGTGGTCAGACATATGCACGCACAAGCCAAACAGTGCAGTCATATTTCATGTGCCTCCATCTGCATCTCTACAACTGCCTGTAAGATCCTATCTCGTAACTGCCAGCGCAGGAAATGCGATAATTCACATGCGTATGTAGACACTGGTTAACTGCTGCAAGGTGGATATCAGCTACAGGTCTGAAATCAAAGATGATACGAGTAATATCTGCTTATGGAACATTTATGTCCTAAAATACACTAAAAGCCGCAGATTAGTCGAGATAAGGGGTGACTAATGTCTAACCTGGGGAAAACACAGACCGGTTTGGCTGCACACAGTACATGACGGTGAAGTTGTGTGGTGTTGCGCTGCGCTGCCATCTACAGACAACAAAAGGTTTTACTGCATAATTTAGGCTGTATCCAAATACCCACACTTGCAGCCTTTGCACTTGACCACTTACATGACATATTTCCTGTATTTTGCACAAGCGTGCATGTAAAGTTCACCTGGTGGGACACACTTAGCAAGTGTAAAAATGTCAATCCAGGTAGTGGCGGCACAAAAACTTATTTTTGTTTTTTATTTAGGCTACTTAAAATATATATATTTTAAGTTTTTATTTACATAAAATGAACACATAAACACTCTGAAATGAACATTTGCTGAACTTGAAGATTGTTATCTACACTTATCTGAAACTTTCAGAAGTAGAATTTTTTGCACCTGTAAAAAACTCTAATTTTGTGCATACAGCTTTATTAAAGTTTATTGTTTATTCAATATTCCCTGAATAAACGACACAATTAATGTTGTTTCTAATTATGTGATGAAAGCAGTTGCAGATGTTTTACAAAAAAACGTAATGTTTGCACCAATAAAAAGGGCATCTTTTTCTGTTTTAATATCCATTTATTAACATACAATTAAACGTTTCCGCAACATCTCGTAAGGTTTGGGCAAAAATCTCACGACGAATTACATCCAGAACATGCTGCATGATGGGATACGTTTAGAATTGACTTCCGCTCCAAAGTGTGGGTGCTTAGTGTATGTTTTGAAAATTTGATTTTTGATTTTTACCGTTTTGAAATCCATTCAGCTAATCTCCGGGTCTGGCGCTACCACTTTTAGCATAGCTTAGCATAATCCATTGAATCTGATTAGACCATTAGCATAGCGTTAAAAAATAACCAAAGAGTTTCGATAGTTTTCCTATTTAAAACTTGACTCTTGTGTAGTTACATCGTGTACGAAGACCGACGGAAAATTAAAAGTTGTGATTTTCTACGCCAGGGGATATGGCTAGGACTATACTCTCATTCTGGAATAATAATCAAAGCTCTGGGGACCCAATTATAGCTCTGAAACATGGAAAAGTTAGATTTTCCCGCTATGATCCCTTTAAGACATGAGACAGTCTGGCGCACTTACTTTCGGTCACATGCACGCGTTCTCGAGGGGCCAAAATCGCAATATTGGGCGCAGCCTTTGCTTAAAGGGATACTCTAGCCAAATATCAAAATTACTGCATTATTTACTCACCCTCAAGCAATCTGATATACATCATCTTTTTGACATACACTTTTGGAGTTATTTTAGTAAATGCCTTCGCTTTTCCAAGCTTATAACGGCGGAAAACTGGGATCAGGGAACAACTTCTGACTTTAACCCTTATGAGTTGTTGAGGCCTTTTTTTGTCTTAATTTGGCCACAACTTTCTCTGTGTTTCAGCAAATGGAATGATTTTTGGTGACAAATCTTTGTCTATTGACACATATTTTGAGAAAATGCTTTGAAATTTTCCAAAACCTCAACGATATACCGTGGGCAAATTCATTACTCTTTTGGGTTGTTCGTGTACAAAAAAATAATAAAAGACTAAATTAAACGGCTGTAAAAATGTATCTTTTTTTTGCATAAATCTGATCAGTACTGTTTTTTGTTAAAGTTGCCAGCCAGCGCCAGCATTTTTCATGATTTTTACAAAAGTTTTATGACTTTCAGAAAATGATAAAGGAACAGTATGTAGGATTGTGGCCAAAACTGGTATTGCAATCACAAAACTTGTGGCTAAATCTGGTACTGCAATCACACAACTGGTGGCCAATACGCAAAATGACAACATAAACATCAGTTGAGGGCTGCAACTCCACTTTTTAAATGACAATATCCTTGCCAGGCCACATTTGTCAGTGATATAAATATTTGAAATGAAAATTAATTCTTAATGTCTAGTGACATATCAGTGGCATTTTATGATTAATTGATATACATTTCTCACATACTGTTCCTTTAAATATATAAACAGACAATATATCAAATGAAAGAACAGACCCTCTGCTCATACAAAAAAAAAACATTTTTCATCCTACCTTCGTAATCACCTCTCAAATATCGTCAGGTTTCTTCAAAAACAAAAAATTTTGAGCAAAAAGCTGAGATAATTAAATTTTTGTGAAGGACTTTCAATAGAGATCCGATTCAGCACAATCTTCAAAACATACACAGAGTTCTTACTTTTTCACGTGAGGCATTACTTCCGAGTTGCATAAGTTGCAGAAGATCGCCACCTGGTGGATAATAGCGATATTGCGGAAAGCCGGAAATACTCGTCATTGGCAGGGAAGCGTTTTGACGAGAGTTAACTCGTCAATGGAGTTGAAAGAGTGAACCTCTTGGAGCCGTGTGGATTACTTTTGTGAAGATTACTTCTGATGCATTATTTTGGGGTTTAAGGAATTGTTATTCCCTGATCCCTGTTTTCACCATTACAAGCCTGGAAGAGCAAGGACATCAACCAAAATAACTCCAAAAGTGTCTGTCTGAAAGATGTTGAACATTGGTATCTCGGATTGCTTGTGGGTGAATAAATCATGGGTTAATATTTGGCTGGAGTATCCCTTTAATGCCATCTTAAGTTTACACTAGTAGGTGAACAGAATGCAATAAAAAGAGTCTATTTTTGTTTCCAGGATTACTGTAATTCCAATAAAATGTGAGGGTAGCAGTGAGGTACAAAGAAATGAAAACAAACATACATCGCAGACCCATTCAACACAAACTAAACTGTACAAAAGTTTAATACTTTGCACTATCAATCCTCACTGATGTCCACTGTATTGGCGTCTGAAAATATTTGGTGAGGAGACAGATGGTATATGTTAGTAGACAGAGGAATACTTTGAAAGAGAATGGTCCCAGCTGGACCGATATTTAAATTATCTTCTGATATGACTTGCTTTAACACATCCTGAGATCCATCTACGTTCAGAGGTTTTGCGTTGGCGGTCGAGGGACTTGCCTCTGTCACCACTGTAACTTCAGTGCCGCCCTGCTGGATAAGCGTGTGGAGGCTTTCCAGGTCCGAACAGGAAGTGATGAAAGCGTGGGTGCCGTCTGAAGCCGAGGCGGAGCAGGAAGCGTTGTAGTTTTGATTAGGGGGAGCAGCATCACCCGTCTCAAATGTGCTTACCTCAGTGCTGCCGATCTGAGTAAGCAGAACCGTCCGGTGCTCAAGGGCGCCCTCTGGTGTTGATGCAGAAATGTGATGCACGGGTGTCAGCAGGCCGTTTAAAAGGACGTTGTGCTCATTGGGACCGAGCAGAACGTCTCCGGTCTTAGCGATGATCTTTAAATGCGTTCCGGTGTATGCAGGTGTGACTTGGGCTCGGTTTGCATCCTGTTTGGTAACAGTTGTGGCTTGCGATTGTGCCACTGCGCTTTTGTTATGCTGCCTCTTGTGGCTACGAAGCGAATCCTCCCTTACGAACGAAGCCTCGCACAAGTCACAACGAAACGCTCGCGCCGCCTCCAATCTCGCCCGGTAACGTGAGCTGAGAGATTTGGGAACCTCCTCCCCTGCCCCACTCCCTCTCCCTGTCTTACTCCGTCTTTCCGGACTATCCGCGTGACACTTCCGTCTGTGAATTAACAAATTACTACGCTGCTTACTAGCAAACGGACAATGGTCGCATTTAAAGGGCCGCTCGTCCGAGTGCACCCGCTCGTGTATCTTGAGCGCCCCCTTGCTGGAGCAGGAGTAACTGCACTCGCTGCACTGCAGAGGCTGGGCAGGTTGGTGCTGGCGTGAATGGTGTCGCAGGGCGGCTTTGGTGGGACATTGAAAGTCACATTCAGAGCAACGAAACGCATCGCCCGCGCTGTGCTTAAGATGAACGTGGGATTTTAAGTTGGCTTTCATGGCGCAGCGATACTCACAGAGATCACACTTATAAGGTTTCTCGCCGGAGTGCACTCTACTGTGGCGCTTAAGGTCCGAGTTGATCTTGAATTTGGCATTGCATTGATTACACTGGAACGGGGAGTCACCTGAGGAGGAAACAGGCAAAGATATGATTTAAATATTAATATATTACATAATATAAAATATAAAACAAATAAAATATAAAATAATATAAAAACAAAAAATAATATAAAACAAAATATTAAAAAAATATAAAAGAAAAATCTGATGTAATAACTTTAAACATAATATCAAGAAAAAAATACCAAAAAACTAAAACTAAGATCAAATGTTTTGAGAGATGGGTATCGGTAAGATTTTAATGCTATTTCTAGTCTTACAGATATTGTGGCACAATATTCTTATCGGTTCTTATTGTTATTGTTTAATGAAAAAAATAAAATGAACTAAAATAATCTTTAAATGCGTGCTTGTGCAAAGATACACTGTGCAAAGATATATATATGGTTTTTGCTAGATGGGATACAACTACTGCCTAAATCGTGTGAAATGTTGAGATTAGGGTTTGGTTTGGGGGTAGGATTAGGATGAAAACAGCAGTTCTGGCTAGATGGGATACAGCTACGACTTTATCCAGTGAAAAATTGAGATTAAGGTTAGGTTTGGGGGTAGGATTAGGATGAAAACAGCGGTTCTGGCTAGATGGGATACAGCTACGACCTAATCCCGTGAAATGTTGAGATTAAGGTTAGGTTTGGGGGTAGGATTAGAAAGAAAACAGCGGTTCTGGCTAGATGAGATACAGCTACTACCTAATCCCGTGAAATGTTGAGATGAAGGTCAGGTTTGGGGGTAGGATTAGAAAGAAAACAGCGGTTCTGCCGAGATGGGATACAGCTACGACCTAATCCCGTGAAATGTTGAGATTAGGGTTAGGTTTGGGAATAGGATTAGGATGAAAACAGCGGTTCTGGCTAGATGAGATACAGCTACGACCTAATCCCGTGAAATGTTGGGTTTAGGGTTTGGTTTGGGGGTAGGATTAGGATGAAAACAGTGGTTCTGGCTAGATGGGATACAGCTACTACCTAATCCCGTGAAATGTTGGGTTTAGGGTTTGGTTTGGGGGTAGGATTAGGATGAAACCAGTGGTTCTGGCTAGATGGGATACAGCTATGACCTAATCCCGTGAAATGTTGAGATTAGGGTTAGGTTTGGGGGTAGGATTAGGATGAAAACAGCGGTTCTGGCTAGATGAGATACAGCTACGACCTAATCCCGTAAAATGTTGAGATTAAGGTTAGGTTTGGGGATAGGATTAGGGTGAGAACAGCGGTTCTGGCTAGAAGGGATACAGCTACGACCTAATCCCGTGAAATGTTGAGATTAAGGTTAGGTTTGGGGGTAGGATTAGGATGAAAACAGCGGTTCTGGCTAGATGGGATACAGCTACTACCTAATCCCGTGAAATGTTGGGTTCAAGGTTAGGTTTGGGGGTAGGATTAGGATAAAAACAGTGGTTTTGGCTAGATGGGATACAGCTACGGCCTAAATCCCGTGAATTGTTGGATTCAAGGTTAGGTTTGGGGGTAGGATTAGGATAAAAACAGTGGTTTTGGCTAGATGGAATACAGCTACGACCTAATCCCGTAAAATTTTAGGTTTAGGGTTTGGGGGTAGGATTATGATGAAAACAGCGGTTCTGGCTACATGGGATACAGCTTTGACCTAATCCCATGAAATGTTGAGATTAGGGTTAGGTTTGGGGGTAGGATTAGGATGAAAACAGTGGTTCTGGCTAGATGAGATACAGCTACGACCTAATCCCGTGAAATGTTGAGATTAGGGTTAGGTTTGCGGGTAGGATTAGGATGAAAACAGTGGTTCTGGCTAGATGGGAAACAGCTACAACCTAATCCCGTAAAATGTTGAGATTAGGGTAAGGTTTGGGGTAGGACTGGGATGAAAACAGCGGTTCTGGCTAGATGGGATACCGCTACGACCTAATCCCGTAAAACCAAGATACTTTGCATTTCGTAGTTTAATTCTGGTGGACTGTGACCTGCGAATTCGTATTACGTAAAGACATGTGACCAGTAGACCATCGGTACTTCACGGCGTGACCTTTATATTTAGAGCAACGTCTGAAAAATTGTATGTGGGTACACTAAATACAAAAGTCATGCACAGGAAAGCTCATGCTGACTGTGGTGCATAAACCTTAGCTGTCCTTACCTGTGTGAGAGCGCAGGTGAACGGTGAGCTGGCTGGAGTTTCGGCTGGCGTACGGGCATATCTGACAGTGAAAGGGTCTTTCATCGACATGGATACGGAGATGCTTCTTCAGGCTGCTGCTGTCGGCCGCGGCGTAAGGGCAGTGTTTACACTTGTGCGGCTTCTCTCCGGTGTGCAGGCGGCTGTGAAGATTGAGTTTATCTCGCCGACTGAAACGTTTGTGACAGAGTTCACACTCAAACGGTCTTTCACCTGTAAAAACGAGTCAGATTGGGGATCAGATCTCTAAAGTTTGGAACAGAAACACATCCAGCAGATCACTTACCAGTGTGTGTTAATATATGTCTCTCCATGTCTTTTTGGCCATACTGGGTTTTGAATGTACAGCCTAGGGACAAACAAAAATTAAAGCATCCTTACAGTGAAAGTTTATACGTAAGTAAATAATAAGCAATGCTGGGTTATTGACAACAAACCTGAGAAGGTGCATATGTGTCTTTTTTGAGTTAGTGCGGGTTTCAGCTTCTTAGAGGAAGTTTTCTGGTGGAGGTTCTTTTTAACTTTTGACTCTGTAAGTACAAACGATTGGTTACCTTTTGAACACATAAACAGATGAAGTGAAAGTCAACACGGCATCAAACTTACCATTAGAAAGTGCATTTTGGCCTGATATATAAGTTGAAGTGATCTGACAGTTGGTTTGCTTGTGGGCGAAGAAAAGTTCAACATTGTTGTACTGCTGTTTGCATAAACCGCAGATGTGGATGTCTGGACTCACTTGCATAAAACATAAAAAACAAACGTGAGGATACAGAAAATAACTAAAAAATAAAAATTTTTTACAGTCAATGACATTTCAATAATAATTAAATAAAGGCAAGCATGACGGAACCCTTTAATATAAAGCAAAAGTATTTATAAATTACAAAATAAAAGTATCTTTGAAGATGAACCATGGTAAGGTATACCTATGAATTGTAAGTAGTACCATGCAAATCAAATTAACCATAAATCAAAAAACTTATTTGTGAAGCTATTTAATCTACATCCATGTGTGCAATATAAATAAAACCGTACATATTATATACATCTTTAAGCAATTCTAATACATACTTTCACTATATAATGATTTATGTTACTGTGTGTCACGTTTATAATACACTAATAAAAGGATCTACCTGCATTTCACAGGACGTTTTATTGTTATAATTTATAAGATAGTATATTTATATTGAAATAGATGATGTGTTATTTACCTTCTGTGTTGAATGATGCCATGTGAATGAAGATGCAACGTTACTGTATATGGCCAGACTTCCCGTCTCGCGCACTTACAGCGATTTGATTATTGTTGATTATCTTCTGGAGATGTAAAAGTAGAAAAGTATTTTAAAACCTTTATAAGCTTCATTAGTTGTTCTTATTGTTGTATTTGTCCTGCAGTTTTTGACACTAAACATCACTTCTTCGACGGCGCACGCACTCAGATGATCAAGCGCAACATCGCCACCTGCCGTCAGAAGAGATGAATGACGAGAAGATACAGTACACACAGGGAGATTGTGGAAAAAAGCTGGTATTTGTAGTATTTAAAATAAAAACTTATTATTAAGTATGCTTTGAACAAAAAGTACTATACAATAAAAACATTTTAGAGACAAGGAAAGAAGAAAAAAAGGCACATTCATAGAGACACATGATCTTTAAATCAGAGATTTACAGAGTTATAGATCTACAGAGCTTTATAGATTTTATATTAATATTAGTTAGAAATGGCAAATAATTAAATAGTTACAAATAATTATAAAATAAATGTAATTTTATAATTATTTGAAGATTTATGAGAATAAGGGCTTAAACAATTGCATTTATGAATGTGAAACTGGACTAAGAAAATAATCAGATGTATTAAATAAGCTTCACAGTTAACCCTGCTATCCTAAATTTACATTTTTAAAATACAAACCAAAATTAAACGGCATCTTTAAACTGTGGGGTGATTGTTTTCAAGTGCAAAGAGCGAAAAAGCAGCTGATACGTCTTTCTTAAACTTATGTTTTAAGGGTAGAATCTTGGTATGAAATAAAAATAAATGAAAATAAAAAATAATGAGGCAGTAGTTTTATAAAATTTATTTTTCAGTTAGCTGTAACTCTTGCAAAGTAATTGTATAATTTTTTTTTTGTTATGGATAATTTTAAGAGAGTCAATAAACTCTGCCATTAAAAACAATCAGCCATTAACACAATTGCAGAATGATGTCATAAAATGATTAAACCCTATTGGTGGAAGTGACAGACTGTAAGTTTGAAATGTTTAAATCTTTCAAATATGGGTTTTGTCCATGTTTTGTAACAACTTAGTTTATAGATATCCTAGCATATCATAATAGAAGCAAAAAAAAAACCCGTTTTGATTTTATGGAGACTTTATGAATAAATGCTCCAAATTTTTAATGCAGTATAAGAAATGCACTACTGTAGCTCACTTAGATCGAGTTAGCAACCAAAAAGTTGTGGGTTTGAATCCCAGTGAACACACATACTCTTAAACAAGGAATGCACTGGAAGTCACTTTTGATAGATGTGCCTGCCAAATGCATATGTAGTGCATACTAAAAAAAACAGACTGTATATTTACATCCAAATAAACAAGCAGCTTATCCTGAATTTAGAAAGATTTTGAATGATAAGAAGAAAATGAGACTTCTTGGCAATCAAAGGTTATCTTAGAAATCCTCATCCCTTTTTTGACACCAGGGGAATTCTGATATAATAAATATAGAGTATACTATTACAGTTTTGGCTCAGAGCTGTGGGTAATGTTTGCTGTCACTTCAAAATCACTGATTCATGTAACCTCAGTCGAGTTTGAGTTTCTCATATGCGTATTGTGTTATATCTCTTTACTCTTAAATGCAAACACTGACCAAAGCATAGTAGAGTCAACTTTGACCTAATCTATACTTTAGATTGTCCACTGTTTCTACTACATGATATCTATTTTATGATAACTAGCAAATATCATATATTTGGCCTGTTTTGGATAAGCTAAAATTTCACATGTGCTATCTTGTCGAATGAAATAAAAATTCACTTCATTTTCTGTGCACATAAACTGTAGTTTCTAAACCCATGGACCATATGTGTGTGTACCGGCAATTCTCTCCATGTTCCCCTGTGAGACATGAGGGACAATATGGAGATGAAGAGCCCTGTCACTTCATTTTAACCCAGCTGAGCCCGGCAGATGCACACAGCTGCTTAATGGCTGCAGGCTGTCACAAGACATCTTGGAGCTCACAGACGCAGAGAGGAGTTTTAATTGTTGACTGTCTGGCAAGAGTTTGACTGCAGTTGCATTAAATGAACACACGGGGGCATCCATGCTGCATTATTCATACTACTGAGTGTACGTGACCAGGTATTTCATAGATCACTGGTTAAAGCATCACTTTAAAACTGAATGTGTTTTACCTTACCTGGGACTTACTACTGTACAAAACATAAGGTTCACTTTACTGAAATGTTTCTATTGATCTTAAAAAATATCAGAAGACGTTTGCTTAAATTATGTTACTATAACCTAAATAATTGTGTCAACATATTTATTTCTGTCATTACAAAACAAACAAAAAATAATAACAATTTATTTACATATTTATATTTTGAAATGCATGCCCTCAGGACTAAAAAAAGATAAATATCCCAATAAGAGCCTACAGATGTGAACTCTTTGTTAAAATGGTTAAAAAAGCATCTCAGGGTGAGACCTGCTGGATAAAATGTCAAAAGATAATTTTTGCAAATTCTAG
Source organism: Misgurnus anguillicaudatus (assembly GCF_027580225.2). NCBI lineage: Eukaryota > Metazoa > Chordata > Actinopteri > Cypriniformes > Cobitidae > Misgurnus > Misgurnus anguillicaudatus. Next base: position 27,899,909 of record NC_073349.2, on the reverse strand, counting down.
ACAAGGTGTGATTACACTGAAATATAACAGTTTTAATTTATCATAAGTTATTTTAGATATTACAACATCTTCCCCAAACTTATTTTAGAGAATTTATCAATACTCTAAAATATAATAAAAATTAATATAAATGAAGAAGTGACCCTAAACCGTTGACAGTAGTGTATATGCAATACACAAAAATGTTGCAGAATACTAAAAAGTATATTATTTATATATTTTTTATGTAATTTATATTTTCACAATTCCTGGGATTTTTATGTTCAAATTATCCATGCCTTTAAATATTTTATATCTCAGAAAAGGCCAGGATGCCCTTTTTTGTTATTACCAAAAGAAGTACTGTATGTCCAATTCAGTGGATGAGAATGAATATACTTTACACTTAATTTAAGCTATCTAAGCTCCCAAAATTGTACAGGAGGCCAAAACCAAAATCATTCATGCAGACTGTTTGTATCCATTCCCATTAGCAGAAGACATACGTACTGACTTCCACATTTATTTCCGTGAGTTATATTCAATAAAATATTTACATATCATTCTTAGTCACCTCGGGCCATTCTGCTCAGTTTGGGGTACGAGGGGTGTGAGTAATCCCAGCCATCATTAATTTATCTGTCATATCTATTTTCATGTGCTGTGATTCAGAGGTAGATCAGGCACAGAAGAACTCAAAGTCTTGAAAGGTAAAGACATTATTAGTTTATAGCCACATTTACAGCTACACATCAGAAATATAGATGACATAATGCTTATCATACACTTTCTCCTGCATATGATGGACGCTCTCCAGATTGCGACAGGTGCATCTGTGCATTATGAAAATCTTGATCTGAAACTTCATATAAAAATTTAAATCCTGTCATAGTCCTTCTCACTCTCTTTCTCTGTTTTTTTTTCAGTGGTGAACTTTAAAAGTAGTTACCATGAACTGTCAAGATCTAGAAAAATAATTAAAAAAAAATCATAAATGTGATACATTATGACTTATGCGCTATTAAGTATTTTAATACTTTTGAAGATTTTACTTATGAGCAATTCTAACATTATGGATGAGACATTTCCAGTCAAAAAAAAAAAAAAAAAAAAATTCTCAGAGAATGCATTCATTACCAATATAGTAAATCATTTTTCTATATTTTCCTAAACCCCTGATAGAGATATAATCATGTGTTTTCTGTTTTAAATGAGGGAAACATGCATGCGTTATGGATGTGACAAAAATGACACAAGTTTTTGGGAGACAACATACTTTGTAGGAATTCTTTAAAATAAAAAGCACAAACCAGAAGCAATAATAACAGATGACGGCTTTTCAAAGAACAAATCATATTTATTTTACTTTTATTTTCATGTGCACATTTATGAGGAAGAAACAGCGTTATCGATTTGACAAACAAAAGCTGCACTTACCAAACTATGTAAAATAATTATTAAAAATGCTTGACAACTTAGATCTAAGCCATTAGATATTGATCTATGTGATATCAGTACAGTTAAAAACTTAATTTTTCATGGTAAGGTTTTGCATTTAATTGCTGAAACATGAGACTCGCAATGACCAAAGGGAATGCATGTCATTGACATCAACATATTTTAAAGTGCACCTATTTCATTGCAAAAAAAACCAACGACATTATTTTGTGTATTTGGTATAATACAATGGGCTCTATTATACACCCGGCGCAATGCAGTGCAATGCGCGACGCAAGTGTCTTTTGCTAGTTTCATTTTCACGTTTAGGGCCACGTTGTTTAAATAGCAAATGCACTTGTGCCCAATTTTGTGCCCATGGGCGTTCTGGTCTGAAAACGAGGTGTTTTCAGATGCATTGTTGGTGCGTTGCTATTTTGAGGCAACTAAACCTTAACCTGGTCTAAAGTCCAAAGTCAAGGGCACAATGTTGTTTTTGTTATATTAAGAGCGTGTTAGTAATATGCGTCTATACACGGGAAGACAACGCAGGTTTGCTTATCACACACATGGATGCACAGCAGCGCATAAACGCTTTAAAATGTGAAAAATTAAGGGATTCAAATGTAAAAGATTATTATTGAGTATCTTGGACTTAAATGAGGACAGATTATGGGACGTGAGAAGGCGTAAAGAGCTGCTTCACCTGCAATGTGGTAAGTATATAAATGCTTTGCTTCAAACAAATGCATCTATTTTTAAATGTTTTTTTATTTTTATTTATTGTATATGATGACTCTGTCTGTACCTGTGGATATGGTGAGATGCGAAACATTTAAGTAATGCTTTTCCAAAAACTCACTGTGCTGTCCGAGTGCTGAAACGGCTTTCTGCACGTTTGTAAATTCTTTATCTTTTTTTACAGTACAAACATTTTCTTGCATATTTGCTAATTATTTTATAAGATTACAATGATTATATATAGGATACCTATACATTTACAGCAATTAAAAGCCTGCTATTTTTACTTCCATGACTGAAAGAAACTTTCTTTTAAAGGTTTTAATAAAAAAATAACAATTTCAATACAAATGAAAACAACACATTTTTTGTAACGTTATGTCCACACGAAGCCGGTGCATTCCCTATCCGATCTTTTTTTCCCTTGCTCTAAAAAAATAATCCGTAAACACGAAACCACTGAAACCGACTGAAAGCGGTGTAGTATATATGCCGGACCAGTATGGGGCGCTGTAATTCTGCCACAGATATACACTATACACGAAGAAGAAGACTTTGAGCATGCGCATAACCAACGTATGGTGTTGTCCATTATCGCTTGTTGGTCACCACAATTGCATAGAAGCAATAGATTTTGCTGTAATAAAGCTAATAGGCTTAGTAGCTTCTGTAGCACGAACACAATCACGTAGTCCGCCGTTATTGTTGTTGCTGTTACGTGTGACGCTTCCGACACGTGATGTGATGACGTTTTCGCTTCACAAAATATAAGGATTGGCTGTACAGACGAAACCGCAAGGGTGTCGATTTCAGATTTATCCACTTTAGGACACGGTTTCAAAAAATAGCGGTTTCAGTCTCCCAAAACGCCGGATCCGTGTGGATGAAACGCCAATACGATAAAAAATGTATACGTATGCAGTGATACACGTCTCCGTGTGGACATCCCCTGAAACTGGTGGTTTTCTTCATCCACTTAGTTTTTCAGTTTACAAATTCCGTTTCCTAAATATGGATTAGGGATGGCGCCAGGCGCAACTTGCTTTTAAAGGGGATGAGAACTGAGACTCTCATTGGTTAATTGCACGTTACGCCCAAAACACACCCATTTCTCATTACGGAAATAGGAACAACACATTTAGCCATAAACAATTTTTCCCGTCTTTTAAATTGGCAAAAGTGGAATCGGATGCGCTTTAGACAATGCGCTAAGATCGTTAAAATGGGGCTCAATGTGTTTGCATAGTTTATGGTTCGAAAAACACATTATTTCCCACATACCGTACATTTTTGTAGCTCCAGATTTCCCTCTTTTCCTGAAACACACGGATTTTGTACAAAGCTCATCGATCGGAAAAGCGTCATGTCCCTGATTGGCCAGCTAATCTGTACGTTGTGATTGGCCTGAATACCTCTGAGTCAGCCGGAAATGTGACACTCCTTACCATGTTTGAAAGATTCGCTCACAAGGGAGTTAATTTACAAGACAATAGGTGCTCTTTAAATGCAAATGAGAAGACTAATGGTGCGTTTAAACCAACCGCGGTAGAGGCGTGAAGCGCAAGTGATTTCAATGTTAAGTCGATGTGCAGACGCTTTGACGCGCGTCAGGAGGTCCCGCGGCGCGGAAGAGGCGTTCGGCGCGGAGCGGAAGACGCGTTTCCGCCTCATTCACGTGTGAAACTCGCGCGAAAGGCGCGAATTGAGCGTTGTGCGCGGTACGCGCGAATGGTGCATTTGTGCATTTTGCGGTTCACGCGAATTTGTGGCTGACGCCCGAGTTGAAAAATTTGAACTTTGGCGGAATTTCGCGCCGCGTTAACCAATCAGGAGCCTGCCTGCTGCTGTGGTGGCAGCCCCGCCCGGAGTCACTCACTCAAGCAGTCACTCGAAGCTGTCAAATGCTTGCTTTTTCCGCGCGTCTACTCCGCTCTACACGCGCGAATGCATTCAAAGTGTTCAAGTGGCAAACTAGGCGCGGTAGACGCGATTTTGACGCCCAACACGCGTTTGGTGTAAACCCTGCATGAGAGCTACTTCTGACAACTTTAGGACTGTTAATTTTTTTAAGTTTTCTTATTGTAAGCAATCGATTGAAGAGCTCAAATATGCATTAGCAAAGGTTGAACAAACGTAGAACCGAATTAATCAGCATGTTTAAAAAAAAGTTTAACCGGAACAGAGGAATTTCCCACGGGACCATTTTTAATAATGCATTAAAGTGCTTGTAATTCTCAACCTTCATAATTTCTCAACATGCTATAAACAGATGTTATTCTATGTTTACGTTATTTGCCAAATGACCCCGTTTCCTCTTTGTTTATGGAAACCGGGGGCAGGGATGGGGAATGTTTCAACACACACATCCATATCTTTTTAAATGTTACGACAACAGCAGATAAAAGACTCTCTGAAACAGACCAGGATGAAGAGTTTAGATGAAATCGTGAGTCAGCATTAAACCTGAGGATAAAAGGGAAGACAGGAAGACACCCTGTAAACTAAACGTTTCTGTCTGGATGTTAATAATGCGAAGAGCAACACCAGGTTTCACTCAGCACTGAAGTCTCTTGCAAAATGATACCACTAAAACTAGGACAGATGGAAAGAGAACTGGAGAAATGAAGTGTGTACAGCGGGGTGAGATGTTTATGACGTGAGGAGGAACAGGAAAAGACCATCTGAAGGTCCATGTTTGGTTTGAGCAGCGTGACAAATTATACACACATGAAGAGAATGAAGCATGCACAGCGCCTGTTATCATTACATCAGATAAAACAGAGGCAACGTCTGAGATGCATCACATGTGTCTTTATACTGATGAGACACACACACATATGCACACACAAGTGTATATTTATCATTTAATTATTTTGAAGTATAAAATATTATTGTATTAAATTATTTATCTACGATACCGTACACTGTAAAGATATCGTTATAATGTGTACATTGGTGGTAACATCTAAAATAACTACTGTAGTATTATTTAGTTTTACAAAGTCAGCAGGATTACATTTACTATACATCTGGCAGACGCTGTTATTCAAAGCAACTTAAAATGCTTAAAGGAAAACACCACCATTTTTCAATATTTTACTATGTTCTTACCTCAACTTAGACGAATGAATACATGCTTATTTTTTATCAATGCGTGCACTTTATCTTTGTACAGCGCGTCATGAACGTGTTAGCATTTAGCCTAGCCCCATTCATTTCTTAGGGTCCAAACAGGGATGAATTTAGAAGCCACCAAAAGCTTCCATGTTTTCCCTATTTAAAGACTGTTACATGAGGAGTTACACAAGTAAGTATGGTGGCACAAAATAAATTATTTTTTAAGTGGATTAAAAATGAAGAAGTTATGCAAACTAAGTGCTCTTTCCTCATACAATATAGATCTCATTTTTTATCCGCTTACAAAATCAGCACGTTTTACATGTTTTAGTGTAATCACTCATGTAAGAGTCTTTAAATAGGGAAAACATGGAAGTATTTGGTGGCTTCTAAATTCATCTCTGTTTGGATCCTAAGGAATGAATGGGGCTAGGCTAAATGCTAACACATTCATGACGCGCTTTACAAAGATTAAGTGTATGCATTGAAAAAAAGATATAGGTATTTATTAATTAGTTTAAGTTGAGGTAAGAACATAGTTAAATATTTAAAAAATGTGGTGTTTTCCTTTAAATCTATATTGCACATTTATTTTTTTTCATTATGTCTGTTCACTGGGATTCAAACCTATGACCTTTACATCTGAACTACAGAAACATAGTAATAATATTAGGTAATATGACAAAATCAAACCAGACTGTACAACAATATAAATTTTGTCTGTATTTTTTTCAAAATTTTAAAGAAATGAAGAGTTTCGTTGCAAAACGAGATAATTACCGTTTTTTTAATTGTTCAGAAATCTCATTTTTTGGTTGTGCATTCCAATTAATTTCAATTCAACTGTAGTTGGTTTGTTTTGATTTAAACCTTCATAACTTAAAAAATACAGCTAAGTAGCACCATAAAACAAAATAATAACATGATAACATAATTTTAAACATGTTTTGACAAAAATGTTAAAAAATGGATTTATCTCGTTTTGCAACGAAACTCTTCAAATGTCATTGTAACGTAAGATCTTTGCACACTAAAGTCCGACATTTTTGTGTGCGTTGTGTGCTGCGAGATGAAGCGAATCAACTTGTCCCACGCTATCTCACGGCAATCCATATGTATTTTTCAGAGGTGGCTAATTCGCATTAATTCAACCATTGTTTTTACAATTTGCTTTTGCCACTGTGACGTTGAAGTTAGGGGTGGGGTTTTGTTATTGTTTTTTTATGATAATCGTATGTTTTTGTATGACTCGATTTCTTACGAATGAACCACCACGTAAAATACATACAAATTCTTGTGAAAGCTGACTCATTTTGGATTTTGGCGTTCGCTTGTATGCTGGCTCTGAATTGTCAAAACATGCTATGGATGCGAAAAAATGCTGAAAATTTTACCTGATCCAATTTTTTTTTTAAATGGACGAAAGTTTCGGAGGCAGTGTTTAAACATGATTGACACAACATGAAGTTGTATTTAATTTTTAATATGCAAATATTTTGGACAAGAATTTCAGACTCAGTGTGCAAACTCCATTACTATTCATTAAAACAAGTAAAGAAATATAAACTTTTTTTATAACTTACAACAATTTGGCTCCTGGTTAAAACTTAAAATAGTAATTTGAAATTAGCAAATAATTTTTTTTACAGTGCTTAATACTTTTTACAGCAACAATTGCCCCTTCTCTGGTTTTACAGTGTATATCAATACATAATATATTAATGTATTAATACATTTTACCTGGACCACAAAACATATTTTAACATATTAAACACAAAAGTCATGTTTCGCACTGCATATTTGTAGAAAAATTCATTAGGATATTAAAAAAAGTTCATGTTTTATAAAGATATTTTGTTTATTTTACCGTAAATATATGAAAAAATTATTTATTATTAGTAATTTGTGTTGCAAGGGCTTTATTTGGACAACTTTAAAGGCGATTTTCTCAATATTTAGATTTGCTTGCACCATTACCCTTACAAAAATTAACAATGGTTTTACTAGAGTAAAAAAACAGGGTTGCTGTAGTAAAACCACACTGTAAAAAATTTCTGTAGAAATTACAGTATTAACTAGCTGCCAGTAACTTGTAGATTTTACATTTATGTTATTTACTGGCAAGATTTTGTTCAAAGTTAAATGAACATGAATCATTTTTAGACTTTATCTTCTACAGTAAGTTACTGGCAACCAGCTGCAAAATTACAGCAATTTTTTTTACAGTGCATGATTTTGCTGATAGTAGTCAATACACCAAAAAACATGGTTACTACACTTTTACCACAAAAAACATGGTTAATTTTTCGTAAGGGCAGATTCCAGATTTTCAAATAGTATCTCATCCAAATTTTCCTTTCCTAACAAACCATATATTATTGGGAAGCTTATTTATTTAGCTTTGAGGTGCGGTATAAATCTCAATTTCACAAAATTGACCCTTATGGCATGGTCCAGGGTCCAAAAATCATCATATAGGCCAAACTCCAAACGTTTGGTATCACAGGATGCAATGTTGAATAGCCAATGTCTAGACCAAATGATACGTTCTTAAACTGAACAGAAATGAGACTTTTACATTAATAAACAATAAACTAGACAGTAGAATATAACAGATGCCTTACTGGCTACAGGGCAAAATACATCCGAGTTTCCAAATATTCCACGGAGACCCTGCGGATTCTTCATCTTTTTAATCATCTTCTGTGGATATATGGCCTCTTCACATCTAATAAGCTGTTTGAAAGTATTTGCTTTCATTTGTAACCCAGAACTGTCGAGTGAATTTAACTCAGTGCTGGAACATACTTTACTGTCTTTGTGTGTATAATAAATTTAAGATATTATAAAAATGTAGACTTTAAATTTGTTTTACAGCTAGACTTTGTTCAGTAGTCTTAATCAGGATCTTACCTAAAAATAATCTTTCGGGCATGATTCACTTTTACAATTGCTCATAGGGGGTTTCAGAAACTAGGAGACTTGTGCTAGTTTTAGATGATGAAACGGGCAAAGAAATCCTTTAGACACTCACAGACTACAAAATATAAGGGAGACTTACACTCTTTAAAACAAAGGTGCTACACAATCTCATCAAAGAACCGTTTTTGGCTGTATGGTTCACATCTAAAGAATTAAAGGTTCTTTGGATTAAAAGTAAAAAATGGTTCTTTTATAAACCTTTAACTAAATGATTCTTTGGGGAACAAAAAATTGTTCAGGGGTACCCAAACGATGGCCGGTGTCATAGAGTTTAGCTCCAGGTCTGATCAAACTCATGAAGCGGCTAATAAAGGTCTTACTATACTAGAAACTTTCAGGCAGGTGTGTTGAGGCAAGTTGAAGCTAAACTCTGCAGGACACCGGCCCTCCAGAACCAGTTTTGGTACGTTATCGCTGTGAATATTTATTTTTAAAAGTGTTGTCTTTTTTGACTGAGGTTAGCAATCATTTTTCAACCACCTATTGCAACAACCTGTCAAGAACTCAAACAAAAAACCCAGAAACTAATAAGAACGCCTTAGCAACCACAAATGCTTGAATCACCTTATGAACTGCACAGCAACCATTTAAAATAAAACCACTTAATGTTACCAAAAAAGATTTCTTTTTGCTACCTGTCAAAACATTTCAAGTAACGTACATTTAAATTTGCATGCATTCCTTATTTAAAATCCAAGTTATTTAAAATTAATTATTATGGAGTTCAAAAGTGTAAGGACAACAACTTTACACATCAAGAAACATGCAGTAACAACAGATAGTGTATTTTATCAGACAATTATTATGAGATATGAAGGGCCCTATTTTAACGATCTACGCACATTGTCTAAAGCACAGCGTAACATCTAAATGGGCGTGTCCGAATCCACTTTTGCTAATTTAACGACGAGAAAAATGGTTTGTGCGCCGAGTGCATAGTCGAAAAGGGTTGGTCCTATTTTTTTTAATGAGTAATGGGAATATTTTGGGCGTAACGTGCAATAAACCAATGAGAGTCTCAGCTCTCATCCCCTTAAAAAGCCAGTTGCGCTGGCGCTATGTGTAATCCCTATTTATATGACGGACTTTGTAAACAGAAAATCTAAGCGGAGGAAGAAGATCCCCAGTTTAAGATTAATGTAAAATAATTGTGTTGTTTTTCACTTGTATTGAAATTGTTATTTTTTATTAAAACCTTTAAAACCCGTTTTCTTTTAGTCATGGAAGTAAAAAAGCAGGCTTTTAATTGCTTTAAACGTATGGCTATCCAATATCATCAAAAAATTATTTACAAGTATGTAAGAAAAGGTTTGTACTGTAAAAATAATTTATTTGTAACAAACAGGAGATAAAGAATTTATCTCTTCGCATGTTTCAGCACTTGGACAGCGTCATGAGTTTTTTTTAAGCATTACTTAAAAAAATTTCTCTTCTCACCATATCCACAGGTACAGAGTCATCATATACACTAAATCCGTGAGGTAGCATTTAAAAAAAAAAAAACATTTAAAAACAGATACATTTGTTTAAAACAAAGCATTTATTTACTTACCAGGCTACAGGTGAAGCAGCTCTTTGCGCCTTCTAACGTCTCCTAATCGGTGCTCATTTATGTCCAAGAGACTCAATAATAATATTTTACATTCAATCCTTTAATCTTTCATATTTAAAAGCGTTTTTTGTGCTGCTGCGCATTCATGTATGTGATAAGCAAACCCACGTCGTCGTCCTGTTTATAGGCGCATTTTACTAACACGCTCATTAAATAACAAAAAACATATTGCGCCATTGACTTTAGACTTTAGAGCAGGTTTTTGTTGGTCAATGGCGTAGTCTATTTTAGTTGCCTCAAAATAGCAACGCGTCAACAATGCGCCTGAACACACCTCGTTTTCAGACCAGAACGCCCATGGGCGCAAAAGGGGGTGCAAATGCATTTGCTATTTTTTACAACGTGGCGCTAAACGTGAAAATGATAATTGCTTGTTGAATGATCCGACACGTCTTGAACTCAACCAATGCAGTTGGGCTACCTCAAGAAAGCTTTTTTAGGACCTGTTAGGAAAAAGTCTTCCATGAAACAACCATTTTTACTTTAAAAATGGTAACAAAGCACTGGCATTTTAGCCTACGGCAAGAATTTCATATTTAACACATCGAATAAAGTTCTGCTAACGTATTTGGAGGATTTGTATGATGAAGGAAGTATCATAAGATGGACAAAATCTCTGAGTGATAAGACGACACGCCCTTTAAGACACTCGCACACACAGACACATGCTCAAGGTTGTCACTGCTGGTGCGAGCCTTGTAATTGGACGGAGGTGTTGGGAGATAATGAAGCCGGATCTCGCACCTGCCACACCGCCGGGATTTCTCTTGACCGCCCACTTAAATCTTCGCGGGTCTCTGGGTCTTAAGGCCAGGAGTCTCTGCACTAAACTAATGGGAAAAAAACAAGGAGCTACAGGGGAGGTTTCCTGTCAAGACTGCTAAACCCCCTCTCAGAATCCTCAGCAGTCCTGCGAAAGTGTCTGGTGTCAAATATTTCAGACAGAAACGTTAAAGTGCTGTGCCAGCGAATTGAGTTTCAAACGCTCGCGAGGTACAGTGTGAGACGAGTCTGTCTTTGGTGACATGAGCGTTTGAGATGAACGTAGTGCAGAGGAGTTATAGTTGACTCTCTGGATGCAGTTTCCAGGGATGAACGAATTCAGCAACGTCAGACATTTTCGTTATCGAGAGGCTGACGTTGATTTACAGGGGCATTATTATGTTTATGACGCCATATTTTTCAGCCACGCTGCATGCCGTTGTTTAATGTCAAACTCCTTAATTGTAATAAATTAGATTTACAATTTGAACTACAATTATAGATAATGGCAACATCTAATTTAATTGTATTAAAATATCATTTAAAATGTACATATATTTTATTTTCAAGGACACGTGAGATGAAATTGTTAGTTTACCATCAGTGTGGATTTTAATATAATCACTATTTCAGGTTTTGTTGTTGCTGGAAGGTTTACTTCAGACGTTTCAGGGTGCATTATATATGTCTTTTAAATGACATCAAGTCAAGTCAAGACTATTTATCTAATGCACAATAATATATGCAGCTACTGTATAATTGTAGGCAATGAAAAGTAGAGGTAAGACAGAATTGTGCACAAATGAATAACATTGAACATGCATAAACAAACAAGGACAATTTTGATGTCATGTTGATCTTTTACAGTCCTTTCAGAATTTTTTTTTTTCGTGATTGTTGTGGGCAAAAATCCTTGATCTTGTGGCACATTTTATTAAAAAATGCGATGGAATATGCAGGAAATTTTATGTAATTTTATGCAATGAAATTGCGGGAACTTGCATAAACTGCGCTTTTCAACGATGTTTACGTTGCGAAATTACGTCACTTCATAACATTCCATAGCAACAGGGGACATGGCTGCGCTTGTGTGAAGTAAATGCAAAATTTTTTAACTTTCTGCTAAGAAATATGTGACTTTTTGCTATGAAAATGTGGGGATTATGAAATCATGCAAGCCCTGCATAAATATGCGGCATTTGGCTGATTATGCATTGAATCATCAATCACATAATCGCCTTTTCTGGAGGGACTGTTTTTAAAACGCTAGTGACAGCAATATAATGAAAACATCAGTACAACAACAATCAAATGTATTAATAGTATTTACAATTAAGTATTTTTGCAATATGCAGTAATGTTTATACATGTACGACTCATTGGTAGAGCATTATGTAAACAGGGCAAAAGGCCATGGGTTCGATGTAAAATTACAGAAAAAATGTATTTTTGTATTACGGAAAATTTCTGTAATTTATTGTGCCTGTTATTTTACAGTATTTTACCAGCATCCCAGCTGCCGGAATTTTATTGGATTTTTTTTACTGTGTTTTTTTACAATGCAGGGAACACACCTACTGACAAAAAATATATACTTTGTAATACAATTACTTTTGAATAGAAGCGTCTGACAAATGCATAAATATACACTGTAAAAAAATTCCGTAGAAATTGCAGCTGGGTTGCCGGTAATTTACCGTAGATTTAAATTAATGTTATTTAATGGCAACATTTTGTTCAAAGTTAAATGAACATTAAACATTTACAAGTCTTTGTCTTAACATAGTAAAACTAAAAAAACAGCATCAAGCAAAACATTCTGGGAAACAAAATCTGAACCAAAAAACAGAAAAAGGTTGATGATGATTTCTGGTTCCCAGAATGCTTTGCATGAGGCTGTTATTGTATAGTTTTATTCTGTAAAGATAAAGATTTGTTAATATTTAAAATTTATTTAACTTTGAACAAACTCTTGCCAGTAAATAACATAAATTTAAATCTACGGTAAATTACCGGCAACCCAGCTGCAATAACATTGAAATTTCTACGGACTTTTTTTACAGTGTAAGGTAATGTTAAAGTGCATGAAAACGAATTGTCTTTTAATTATATTTGAAGCTTATATTTTTTTCTTTTAATACACAAAGAATCATCAAATTAATTTAGAGTGCAGACGTTTCTGTAAGTCGACAGTTTCCATCAGCACTAACAGATTAATCTTCTACCTTTGATCTACAACCTTCAATCAGCACAGCTTAGGAGCTCTGGGATCAGTTTTCGAAGTTTCCTTTGCTGTATTCACAGAGACGGGACAACAGATGTGGACAGTGACTTTGATGTTTGCTCTTGTTAGTAGCAGCTGTGTGGCTAATGGGTGAGGCACCAAAACAAGGTAAAAGTGTAGGAACAGGGTCGAACAAACAGGTGTAACCGATTGATACGGTGCACAGTGCTCATAAAAAATGCACAATGTATTTATAATTATTTGTTGTAATGCTCAGTAAGAACTATAATGTGCTTTACTCTTCCTTAATAAAAACACTGAAGATAAAGATGACTTTAAAACTTTTTAGTTTAGAAAACAAATAGGCTGCCGTTAACAACATTGGGACTGCTGCATTGTCTAAACATTTGTTTTTGTATTAGTAGTGTGATGCAGAAATTAATATTATATTGAGTATATTAAGGTCTGGTAGGTTAAAGGAAAAGTTAACATTATATATAAAATAGTATATTAAAATTTACTAAAATTCAATTAAAATCCTGTGCTCCTCTATGATTTTAGCTTTTGCAAGGATATTAACGTTTTCATACAACAAGAGCATGTAGTGAAAAAGGTCTTAAAATAGTCTAAAAACAGTCTAAAAATACAAAAAAAAATAAAAACATTAATGTACCAGAAAAGAATTTGTTAAAAAATATGTATATACAGTGGCAAGAAAAAGTATGTGAACCCTTTTTGGAATTTCAGTTTTCTGAATAAATTTGTCAAGGGTATTGACAAACATAATGTGTCTACAAATAATTACACAAAAACTGTTGAGTTAATGACCTCAAAAAAAGCTAACTGGAGTCTGAAGTCTCGTTAAGATAATACGTGTGGAGATTTGGACTTACTGCTACTTTGACTGATAAAAACCCCTCAAACTTTTGGAGTTTGCTCTGCACAAGAACACCACACTTATGTGAGCCATGCCTCACCAAAAACACCTTTCAGAGGAGCTACGATCAATTGTTGCTTTACATAAAGCTGGAAAGAGTTAAAAAGATATTTCAAAGACTTTTGATATTTACCCGTCTACAAATGGAGACGCTTTGGGACTGTTACTGCCACTCTACCAAAAAGTGGGCGCCCAGTCAAAATAACACAAAGAGCACAACGAAAACTCATCAATGAGATAAAGAAACAGCCCCGAATGACAGCCAAAGATTTGAAGGCATCATTGGAACTTGCTAACATCTGTGTATATGAGTCTACAACACATAAAACACTAAACAAGCAACACTAAACACTAAACACAAAACACTACGAATGAAGCCACTGCTTACTAAAAAGAACATTGCTGGACGCCTGAAGTTTGCAAAGAGCACATTGACACTCTACTGTGGTATTGGCAAAATGTTTTGTGGACTGATGAAACTAAGATTAAACTATTTGGAAAAGACACACAGTGCTACATCTGGCGTAGGAATACGGCATACATCATGAAAACATCCCAATTGGAAACATCATGATTTGGGCCTGCTTTGCTACATCAGGGTCTGGCCAGCTTGCAATCACTGAGAGCGCACTCATCCAAACCAAACCAAACCATGCCCCAGCGTGATTGTTCCCCCTCCCTACTCCCCCAGAGGCACGCACTCACACTGTACTTTTATCGATCCGAGCCTGGGCGCTTTCGTCATCAGTATGCGACTGTTTTGAAAAAAGCAGGACGTAAAGCGCGCTCTTAACACTGAAACCCATCGTTATGTTAAGTCTGTTTTTTATTCGGAGTCGTTTAGTGCGCGATGACAAACAGCCCTCTCACACATCATCATATTGCTCAGTTGATCTATCACGTGTGCAGCTCAGACATTCACGTAACCCTGCTGCAAGCATCTATAGCCTTTCGCGCCTTAGTCCAAGTGAACCGTGCCCAGCCCACCTCTGGAACCCGGTTGGGGCGCTATTAATCAATCCGCGCCCGGGTGCGGTACAGAGCGATCACACTAGTCAAACGAACCAGGCTTTGATGGTCAAACGCCCCCAAGCGCAGTTTGGTTTGGATAGTGTGAGTGCACCCTAAAGTAAACCGCGCTCCAGACCATCTCTGCAAGCCGGCCAGGGTGCGATTAACCATTAACCAAACCGCGCCCGGGTGCGGTACAGAGAGATCACACTAGCAAATGAACCAGGCTTTGGGGGTCAAACGCGCCCAATCGCAGTTTGGCTTGGATAATGTGAGTGCGCCCTAAGGGGAAGATAAATTCCAAATCAGACAATTCTTCAAGAAAATGTAAGAATGTCTGTACGTCAGCAACGGTATAGAAGGTGGGTGATACAACAGGATAAAGACCGAAAACACCAGAGCAAGTCCTCAACAGAATGGCTTCAGAAAAACAAAATCCACCTTTTGGAGTGGCCAAGTCAAAGCCCAGACTTGAAGCTGCTATGGATTGACTTGAAGAGGGCCATACACATAAATATATGACAGAGCTAAAGCAGTTCTGCCAGGAAGAATGGGCTAAAATTAATCCTCAACAATGTGCAGGTCTGATCCACAGCTACAGGAAGCACCTGGTTGAGGTTATTGTTGCCAAGGGGGCGGTCAACCAGTTATTAATTCTAAGGGTTCACTTACTTTTTCCAGTGTCGTTTTGAATGTTGAAAGAGTGTGTTCAATAAAGAAATGAAAGATCAGAATTTTTTGTGTAATTATTTTTTAGACACATTATGTTTGTCAACACCCTTGACTTAGATAAAGATCAGATCACATTTTATGATGAATTATACAGAAAATGATATAATTACAAAAGATGAAAAGATGGATGCACCAATAACAAATGTATGTGCCAATATGTACTGATATTTAATTACTAGAGTAACGTCTACATATATAGAAACTTTTATATAGTTGTCTATTATAATTATTTTGTTTTTAGCTTTAGTCTAATCTAGAGCCAGCATTATTTTGCATTATTCTTGGAATTACCAGATAGGGATCTGAACATTCTGTCGAAAGAGTCAAAGCTTTAGTCTCTTTATTTCTCTTCTAAAGTGGACAGTGTTGCCTTTAAAGTTGTTTAATTACACCATCCAATTTATTCCTTTGCCCATTGAGTCTTTATGCATGAATTATTGTAGTAACTTCCAGTATGACAGATATGGTGCTTTATTGGCACAAAATGAATTACATTTGGCATTAATCACTGTTTTGTAGACGGTTCTCATCTTTAACAAAGCCGCAAAGCTTAAAGTTGATCAAGCACTCGCTGGTAGTTTCACATGCTTTATCGAATTTTCTTCTCCAAATATTAGAAACTCAACCAGGCCCCAAACAGTCATCAGATATCCTCTCCTTCATTCTGTCCCCTCTAGGAATAAAACACTTTTTACACTATGTTCCATTTGCTAATGTGTATCTGATGTCTTCTAATCGCAATGATAAGCGGGGGTTGCAATGCATCCGGAAATAAAAGACACCCAAAAGCGGCGTCTTATCAAGATGAAGCGCCTCGCTATTACGACCCGCGGTTATCCATCACTATCCGTCACAGATCAGGCTCCAGGAAACAGATTACACACTACTGAATCTTTATGGAGATATTATATTGCTTTCATTTGCATTTTTTATGGAGTCTGATCTGAATTGCGCATTCTGTATCACATATGTGCACCTAGTCCTTTGGCTTTCAGTTCCTCAAGCATGTTTATCAAACGGTACAATGCGTATGAATCCTCCGAGACAAAGATCACGTTTTCTTTGAAACGGATGGGAATCGGAGACCCCGGTTCTGTTTAATATAATTTGCTCATAGTCCGTAAACCAAAGAAGAGCCGTCAATCGGTCCGGAGTCGCTAATGAGTCGGCTGGTGAAATTGAGAGTGGTGGGCCCAGCTGTCATCTATTAGGTGATGGTTTTAAGACTAGCAGTGATACTTCATTAATTAACCTTCACATCTTATGTAGATCTGCTCATCACGATGCAGTTAATTAAAGAAAGGTCATTCCAAGGGCTGTTACGAGCAGCATCATTACAATAGAGAGATGGTGAGAGCAAGATAGAAATAAAGACAAAAAAGTGGTTAATGAAAGATTTTTTCATGTACTCAATCTAGAACCATTTCCATTGAAAATAAAGTAGCTTGGGGTCAAAAAAAGATAATTCTCAGCTAATCAGACGTGCATTTTTCATACATCAAATCTCGCTGCTTGACCACCATAGTACAATGCATTGTTGGAAAAACTAGCTAGTCACAAAAACATGGTAACCCAGATAGCATGCAACCATTGAAACAATGGTAAAAATCGTTGATTTGTTAATGTTAATACAATTGAATCAATATCACATTTGCATCTCCATTAATATTGAAAAAATATTGAAATTTCAACAGATCACCATTATTGTGATCAGTGTTTGCTTTAGTTGGGCCCTTAACTCTTGTGTTTTATTGGTAAGTTTTCTTTGGCTGTTGAAGCAGTGTTTTAAAATACATCTGCTATTGCAAAGACAACAAAGCTCTAATGTTATCAAGTAGTTTCATGCAGTTGATTGTTTTATCTAAATTAGTTTTATGATTGTCACCATTGTTGAGATTTGTAGGATGAGTAATGATGTCTGAAAGTGTCAGCATTTTTTCTGTTTTGTCACAGTGGAATTACAAACCATGGGCCGGGTTTCCCAAAAGCATCGTAAGGCTAAGTAGATAGTAAAAACGATCGTACGAATCATCTTAGAATTACGGGCGGTTTCCCAAATGCTTCGTAGCTTAAGTTGCACTTAAAAATCATTGTAGATCTACGAGTGGTCTGGAGTAATCAACAGTGTTACAAGGTCACCTGCAGGACAACCAGCAAATTACACTCCTGCAATGACGATAATGTAATGTTTTAAATGAAGCCATATATTTATTTATTGGGGTTTTCTTTGCTTATTTGTTTAAATTACTTTAATATAATATATTTAAAATTCAAATGAAAAATAAAATTTAAATGACTAAGCATAAATGAACAAAGAAGGAAAACGTATTTGGTACAATTTTGGTAAAAGTTGGTACTAGCAAATTGATAATTGTTTCTACCAATTTCTGCTATAATTCATCTGGCTACAGTAAAAAAAATTTTTTTGAAGGGTTGGCATCTGATTAAAGAAACCAAATAAATATTTACGGTACAATGCAATACTCCATATAAAAAAATAAACATAGATAATAAACAACAAATAATAATATTAATCTAAACTATAATATAAAATGCAGAAAGCATTTTGCAGTGGGACAAGTCCTAACTAAATACGGAAAATAATATTTCATTATGTAGAATTTTAAAACATTTAAAAAGTCATTGAACAATAATAAAAAGTATTATAAAAAATATTAGTGCACATCGGCTAAAGATCATTAGCCTAAACAAGCTTCTGCTACAAATTCGAGTCATTCCATAGGTGACATTTCAGCACTTGACAAACGGATAGCGACTCGTAAGTAGCACTTAAAACCCAGCTGCGAGCGATTTTTTCACACGCATCTTTGGGAAACGCACGTAAATGAACAACGAATGTTCGTTAAGTAGCTCGTAGAAAGCGCTCTTAAGTGCTAAGTTCAATCGTTATCGGGAAACCCAGCCCAGAACAATTAAAATGGTCAAAAATGGATCAACATCATCATGTAAAGCAGCTTAATTTTATATCATCTTGAAATCTTCACAAAAAGCAATCAGTTTCAACTTAACTTTGAAACACATCTTTCATTTTCAATGGACTTGCGTTTCTACATAAACACAAAAAACACACAAAAAAGAAAATACAAATTTAACTTAGTGAATGTCAAGAGTCAAGGTCCCAACTAAAGCAAACACTGATCACAATAATGGTGGTTTGTTGAAATTTCAATATTTTTTCAATATTAATGGAGGGTGCAGACCTGATATTGATTCAATGGTATTAACATTGACAAATCCACTGTTTTTTAACATTGTTTCAATGGTTGCATGCTATCTGGGAACTTTGTTGCACATCTATTGTTTGAACCACTGATTCAACATGACGTCACAAAAATGGTAAATTAGTAATGTACAAAAAATAGACTACTTTTCTCTTATATTTGTTCTCTGTTGTTTCGCTTTTTTGAAGTTTCATTCAAAAGGAGCACTTAAATTCTGTTGACAAATTAAAAGACATAAACTGGAAATAATTTTATTTGGAATGATGTATATACAATGTACACTGTAAAAAACTTTGTAGCCTTAACATTTTTTGTTAAATCAACAAAGATTTACAAGTCATGTCAACAGAGATGAGTTGTAACAACTTATAAAATATAGTTTAGAAAAGTCAACTAAATTTTATAAGTTATAACAACTCACCTGTAGTTATAACAACTCATCTCTAGTCAAGATAAATAATAGTAAGTTGAAATGACTCGTAAGTCCGAGTTTATTCAACAAAAAATTTTAAGGCAGCAAAGTATTTTTTACAGTGTACTGCATGTTGCTTGTTTATTTTGCCTTAAAAGCGTGATCTATATGTCTACATGTCATACTAACAAGAAACTAAGTTAGAACGATGGTTTTGGGCAGTGTTGTAGGCTAGTCCATCTCAAGTCAAGACTATGCTGTGTCCAATCAGTATCTATTGTCACGGCCGGTGACTTCTTTTTCAAGGGCGCACGATGCGAAGCTCATCTCTAAAGTTAACTGAAATGACGTTAAACTAATGCAATTTAACCACAAGGGACAGTTTAATATATAATAGAGCCGCGTTGCCACTTTTGGACTTTTTTTTATAAAACAACGCATCTCCTTTGCTTTATTAGATAACTTCTCTCCCGGGGGTTTACGGGATAGTAAAGGGTCCATCAAATGGATCTTGCCGGAAGTAGTAGGTCATCCGGGTACTTTTCACATACTGTTTTTAAAATACCATGAATTTGGACATACTACTCGGCCCACCTACTGCTTTTCACCTACTATATTGTATGGAAAAAGGCAGTTTTAAACACAGCCCAAAACTAGAGATCGATTGTCCAGTCCGAGTCAAGACAGAGTCCACATTCAGCTGTATCTGGACTCGGATTTGACTTGGACTTGACACTTGATCTCTGGACTTGGTCTAGACTGGGACTCAAGTACATCACTGGTTTTGGGAAACACTTGATCTGTGGATTTGGTCTGGACTCGGCCTCGAATACATCACTGGTTTTGGGAAACACCCAAATCATTGAACTGCGCTGTATTGGCAGAACTAAGTTGCGACCATAGTTGACTAAGAATGCTTTTGATAAACGGACTCTAGAGCTGCAAAGAAAATGAACGTTTTCAAACAGATTTCAATATACAAAAATATACAGTTGTGCACAATGGCACAGCCAAAACTCCTCTCTGGTTGACTGATCTTGCACTAGCTTTTACGAACAGCAAGTGTTGTGTAATACCTTTTCAATTTCTGGTACTCTTTTCTTGCAAAAAGCTCAAATGGATAAAGCACCAATGAAATATTCATCAGCGTCGATTGACAGCATCTATCTTTTAGCTTCATGTACTTTTTGGCTTTCTTCGCTTTGTCTTTGCTTTCCCGTGACTGCTAAGGATGAGAGTGAATCTTCTGACCTCACACTGTGACCTGTAAAATGGCCTTGAGAGCCGGAAAAGAACATCAAATAGTCATGTTTCATATTTAAGTGAGATTGACTGTGGCCGTGACTTATTTAACTCCCATCCGACAGTTTTAGCTTAGGTGTCCCATGGGGCTTTCACTTTTATCCTGTTTCCTGTTTTCTTAGATTTCACTGATTACAATTCAGAGTGCCCAGATGCTAAAGGAATGCATTATTTGAACTAAATATTGAAAACAAGAATGTTAAAATCTCTTACATGATAAAATACAGGCCATATAAAGGCCAGCTGTGATTTTACAGCTAAAATATGTAAAGGGATTAAAAACTATATAGCAGTTACATACATTTACTTTGATTTGCGTGGCGCCACGGTTTGCTAATGTCACGTGCTGTCACGGAAACAAACACGAAAAACGTTTATGTTCGACTTCATGCGGCGCTGCGCAAACCCCTCGGCGTATGACATCAAAATACCACGAGAGCGATTCGAGAGTTATGTATAGCTCTCGCGGTACATGATGTCAAACGTTGATGGTGTGCGCAGTATCGCACATTTTAACGCGCTTTGATTCAACTTCACTGCAACGCAACGCACTTTTTGATCATTTGCGGGGAAACTATCAGTAAGAACCAGCAGTGGAGTCCTTTCTGAACCGTCCACAGACAGGTATAATATTAATAATTCATTGGTTGTTGGTCATAAGATGTGAAACACCAACATTAACTACTTCCACGATGTAAAATCAGTCAGGTGTTTAGTAAGCATCTTTATGTTAGTCAGTAAACTATTACAAAAGAAATAATGTTACTGACAGAAAAAGCTTTACATACCATTTTTCTCCTGACCCGGAAAAACAATTTTTAATAATCAAAACTTGTGTGTGTTGTTTTTAAACCAAACTTTCTAATGCATTCATGAGGCTCATGAGGCTGGGTAGACTTTTCTAAAAACACGTGCAGTAAAGATGTTCAAAGAGGTTTCCAAGGGCATTGCTTAACAGTTGCTAGGGTTCTCGGAGACGGGGTTGTCTCAATAGCTTTTCCAATTCAAAGGCTGCAACCTTTTAAAGACGCGACCTCAGAAGGTGAGCACTCGATCTTTGAAGGTGGCAGCCTCTGAAGTCTACGAAGAGAACTTAAATGAGAGTGGCAGTCTAGCCTTCATAGGATGGGTTCACGTGTGTTTAGCTGGGCGTTACTAAGTACTTTTGGGGTGGTTTCCCAGACTGGGTAACTAATCCAGGACTAGGCCTTAGTTAAATTTGGACATTTAAGTATTTTTTTACAGACACACCTTACAATGAAACATTACTGGTGTGCATCTTGAGACAAAACAATGGCACTGATATATGTTAAGATATGTTAGTACAAGGTGTTTTAAATAAAGGCAGCTCAAACATGCATTTTAGTCTGAAACTAGGATAATCCTTGTCCGGGAACCGCCCCTTAGTGTTCTGGGTGGTCACTTTTAGGTATTTGCTTACTAGCCTGTGAGAAAAGTATTTTTGATATTCTAGTCCCTAGATATATAATCATATTAAAAATAATATCAGTAAGATCTTGGTTTTGACCGAAGTGAGCCAGAGCCCTCACCAGTGGTCACGCTCCTCCTATTTCCACCCCGAGGAGGTCCCAAAACACCCCAATGACCAAGCAGACAAAGGAATAAAAATTAACAAGTTTTATTAAATATTAAAAAGCATGTAGGGGGGGATTACATACTAAAAAAAAAAAGGTCTCAGTCCTTTGGGTTCTCATAGCAAGGGGGGGGGGTAGGGCTTTACGTGCTCTGGGCTCTTGGCTTCGGGCGTACGGTGAGCATACAGAAGGGCACTGGGTCTTTACGTGGGCATACAGGTAAGGAATACAGAACAATTCGCTGGCTTTAGCTTTGGGCGTACGGTGAGTATACAGAAGGGCAGCTGGGCCTTTACTTTGGGCACACTGGTGAGGGAAACAGGATCAGGAGTCACAAGCGGCATATATATGTGAAGATGGTCATCCACCAGCACCAATACTCGATCTCTCCAACAGGATTTACGTCCGGCCTAAAGGGTGGTTGCTGACAACATGGACACAGCACGACCCTGTAGGTTCCAAGTGCACACACACAGCAAAGCAGAAGACTCACCCACTGCACTCCACACACTCTTAGTGAAAATAAGGTCAAAACCACATCAGGTCGGGGACTCGTCCTGGGATTCGTGGAAGCACTAATGCAACAAGTGACCAGATGAAAGCGTCGCCGCTACGATAATCCAACGTTCTCTCTCTTTAGCGTTTCCTGGCTCACCCACAACTCCTTTCCACGGTGGGGCCTCTCATGTACTGTGTCACAACTCACAAAAAGGCTCACTGGTTTTTCACACTCATAAGGTCACGCTGACACAATGGTAACTTTTGGGGTACTCACACGTTTGTTGACACGAGGTCTCTTCCTCTTTCTTTCAGGTACTGGACAGCAACACAGCTCACCATGCGATCTCTCTCTTAAGGCGGCCTCCTTCAGCAGTACTTCCGGTAAGTCTTCCTGTTTACAATTCCGGAGTTCCCGGAAGTGACTGGTGTTCGGGGATTGCTGTCCGGGCGGAATTAATCTCCATCACTTTCGTTCCGCCCTTTAAAAGTCACTCCGTGACACAGATGCTTTTACCCAAAGCGACTTACAAATGAGAGAGTATTAAAGAAAAAGTGTTGTCTACAAAGCTATGTTTACAAGTGAGAACTGTAGCTGCCATTTATTCTACGCTGTGGGCTGTGCGTATGCCCGGCACTGTGCATAGCTCTGCATAGCCTGCTGCGCACCTCTCCAAAAATGTAACAATGCGTCAGTTCTATAACTGTGGATTCACACCAGATGCGTTTGAGGCGTCAAATTCACGTTTACGACATTCATGCGAAAATTCGCGTCATGGTGGGGGCTTCTGCTACAGTACTCTGCTCGCTTCCTGTAATCACGTCACTACTAGAGTAAGCTGCTGATTGGTTAACGCGGCATGTTTTTCCGCCAAAGTTCAGATTTTTGAGCTCGTATTTTTCCCGCTGCAATGCTCAGTTTAGCCGACTTTGACTTAACATTGTAATCACTCATGCTTGACGCCTCTTAACGCGGCTTTTGTGAATGCAGCCGAAGAAGCCCCATGACGCAACTTTCCGTGTGAATGTCTTGAATCACTATAATTTTACGCGCGGCTTTCACTCGCGAAAGAAGCGCGTAATCTCAAAATGTTCAAGCGTCCAACTATGCGTGAATAGTGTGTTTTTGTCGCCTCTACCACGTCTGCCGTGAATGTCACATTACAGTAGCCTACTGTACTTTTCAACTATAGAAATTCAATAAAGTAGTGAAATGTAAAATAGTACTGCACAGTCTTGACTGTATAAATTAAATATAATCCCTATTAGGTTATAAACAGCAGGTTTATTTGGGCTGCTGTCACTTGAAGACCAATCCAATACAATATACTGTTGCAATATATGATTTATCTCTCAACTGTTCACATTCAATTAAGACATAACAGACTATGATTATAAGGATATAACGGCATTTTAAGATCATTTTGTGTAAATATGTTCGTTCAAGCGTTAGGAAACGTGAAAACTTGGTTAGTATTTGTGCGCTGAATGATATCTAAGATGTTATGATGCGGCATTCTAGGTGCGCTTCGTATGTAAGTAATGAGTAGCACATTAAAATCTCTTTTGCATCTTCTTGCACTTTCGCTGATAGCTAGATCTAGCTACCTAGCTATCAGATTACGACATGTCTATGCGTTCAAATTATTTAAAGGCTGTTCTGCAAAACCACAACAGGCCATTCTGCAGGGTTTGAGAAGTTGCACTGCATGGCACCTAAAAAATTAGGAGTGGATGGGGTTGGGCGAGTGTGTGTGTTTCAACTCCTTAGTTACAGTAAATGTTGACCCTGGACTCAACGCCATTACGACAGGCATTCTCCCGTGGCTGCCGGCGGAACGCTAGTTGCTAGGTGGAGAGACATTATGGCTTTCCTGCGCAATAATTTATCCAGCGAGTGTGGCCGGCCGTCATGTTGGGTCCTGACAGAGAGCTGCAGTGCTTTATCAGACTCTCTGTAAATCAGACGTGCGGGGGGCAGACGGCAACATTGTTTGATCTCTTTCAGACACTCTAATAATCTGCACCCGCCTGATTGATACCTTCACACAACAAAGCACATTACACCAGCAAAAAAACCCCATCTGAGTGTGTGTGTATGTGTGCGTATAATGGCCATCAGAGATGTCAAGGGCTGGGGGGGCAGGAGACAGGAGGAGAAAAAGAATGAGTCGTGTGGAGACACACAGGGTCATTTGGAGTCTTTAAACGAATTGTCGTCTAACAGTTTCACAAAACGATCAGGGTTTCGTTGGGAGGGGTGAGTGAGAGATAACTCGTGTCAAAGTGACCTCACTTACTACACAATGAGAAAAACAAGACATTAAACAGCTACATAGACATTTTAGGATTACATTTTCAGTTGTCCATTGTTTTACAAGTAAAGTACTTAAACACGTGCACTCTACTGGTAATTTTTGTATTTAACGTGATTGTTGGCTTAGAAGGACTTGTGGAAATGAGTAGACATAGATCTTGGCTGCATCCGAAATCTCTGATCCAAGGCAGGAAGGCATCACGGCAGGTAAAAATCCAATGTTTTGCTGTCCGAATGCGTTTCCCGGAGCTGCCTTAATGCCATCGAAGTCATTGCCAGCAAGGCAACAAGTCAGCTGCCTTTGGTTTTAGACGCAGACATGGAAAGATAAAGAAGCTAGTACGTAGTGTCGGCTCGTGACTGCTTATCCGAGGGGCGCATATTCAAAATAAGTGTTCGGAGTGTCATGTGTGTTGCTCGTGTTTTCAAAATCTGTGTTTGTTGCGTCCTGTAAACCATGTGCATCACGTGTTTTGTCAAAATAAGTGCCTGCTGCACACACGTCAAAACCGTTTATGATAAAAGAGACGCTCACATTTACAAAATACAAGCAAGACACTCCCTTAACAGTAAACTCTGATTACGCATGAGATTATGCGAGTATCTGGCAAACGCGAGCGTCTCTTTTATCATAAACCCTTTAGACGCGTCTGCAGCAGGCAATTATTTTGACAAAACACGTGATGCACATAGGATCACTCGACGCGCAGAACACATATTTTGAAAAAATGAACCACATACATGTGACGAACTTCGCATCGCGCGCCCTCGGAAAAAGAAATCACTGGCAGCCACTGATAAATCGAAAAATAGTTTTCGAAGGTAACTCTTTACAATACAAAATTCATTTGTTTACATTAGTTTACGGATTTAGAGAACTACAGTAACAATGAAAAATTCTTGTACAACCTTTATTTATCTTGGTTTATGTTTTCTAAAATGTACTCATTTGTTTTAAATTTAAAGTCATGAGTCATGACATGTTAACATTAATGCGTTACCACAAGTAAGTTGTTTTAGGGCTGCTTAATATTAAAGAAAATGCGATATGCAATAACATGCAACATAATGCGATAAACAATGTGCAATATGATAATGCTTTATGTTTGTACGGTTTAAACTTTACTAAAATAGTTATTTAAAAAAAGCAGAAAATTATGTAACAAACATCTTTCACACTTCAGTACAAACACAAGCACTAATACTCGTGTGCCAGTCTCTTTGCCAAAACTTTGATTATACACAACCTTTCGAAGTATTAAAATGATTCAGTTATTGCAAACTACTGCGATATGCATATTGCGGTAATATCAATATATTGTGCTATCCTCGTTTGTGATCAGTGCTGGCGAAAGTTACTTTTAAAAGTAATGCATTACAATATTAAGTTACTCCCCAACAAAGTAACTAATTGCGCTACTTAGTTACTTTTCATGGAAAGTAATGCTTATCGTTACTTTTAAGTTAATTTTGCATTACTTTTTCTTACTTGGCTGAGACTTGATCTCTTTCAGCCCTTGCACATGTTTTTATGACTGAGAAGTTCTGCATTCAGAAATTGCATATTTCCATCGCAAAAATTTTAAGCTCTGGCCTGCCTACTTCATTTCTGACTCAAACTGTTACCGCTTAGGCACGCACGCATGGAGTAATTCAGTACATTATTGTTTTTTTAAATCGAATTAATTAAACTGAAAAGGAACTCGCATTACTTTCTTAAAAAAGTAACTCAAATATTAATGTGTACATTGATAAAGTAATGCGTTACTTTACTCGTTACTTTAGAAAAGTAATATTATAACGTTATGCACATTACTTGTAATGCGTTACCCCCAACACATCATAAAATCATAAACAATACATAAATGCTATAACAATATGTTGCTAATTGTTATTTTATGTTAGCTAATGTTAATGAATGGAATCTTATTGTAATGTGTTAATGAATTAAGAAGAAGAATACATGAATAATACATCAAATAAAATGACGTATTTGAGAAAAGGTGAATAAATAAAATAAATGATTGTCATTGAACGCCCTTTTATCTGACAGTGTGCCATGTCCTACCCACTTCCTTCTAAATGATGAGAATAACCTTTGACCTCTTCACCTCGTACCCTTAGTTCTGGATTTCCGAGGATTTTTTAGATTCCCATTCAGCCTTGTGTTGTCACCTGTTGACACGTTGATGCATTTTCAAGTGTCTCGGCCCAGAAAGCGTCCGGCCTCCTGAATTCGTCGTATGACGTTTGCCAGGGCTTTGTCTCTCTTATCCACCAAGCAGAACGGATTTGACAATAAAATGTTACTCGGCTTTAAATGAACTGACAAAACTAATTGAACTGTTTCATCAGCGTTATTGGAATGAGACCATAAAGTAGAGGCTGACAATAAGATGCAATTATTGGCGCGCGTGTGCGGGTTCAGTAGCATCAGTATTCCGTTCAGGTGCCATAATGGATGTAATGTAGCATATGGCCACCGAGCCATGTGTTTGCTTCGCTCAGTGTGTCTGAGATAACCAGAGTAGTAGAGATGAGACTATCCTAAGTGCTTTTCCTACCCATCACTCAGACCGAGGCATTAGCACAAAGCTAGGTGGCAATCTCAAATGGCTGACTTGGAATCAGTTTCATCCATCTACGTTTCAATAGTGATCAGATAAAGAATAAGTCCTCAAGCCAGCCATCATAGCATTGATTATTTGGGAATAAAACAATCCCGAAGGAGAATTGGATGAAGTGCGATTTGATTGATTGAAGCTATTTCCAGGTAGGGATGACTGTTGTTCAAGTAGGACATCTTAATACAAGCAATCCATCTAGAATTGAGAGTAATGTAAAAGTTATCAATGCATTATTTTCAATAAAATGTATTGATGCAGCGTAATAAATTGCTTTTACCGAAGTAACACCGTAATAAAACAAGTAACATTTTTCCTGTGAGTGCATCCTAAATATGTAGATGCGCAGTGGTATCCATCACCATTTGTAGAAACTATACCATCGAAACATTTCTTGCATAGGTAGACAAAGAAACAAGAAGTCGGGTATATCCAGTGGGGGCAGCGTCCTCCTTGAATACATCAATACTTGCCTAGTGGGGACAGAACAAGAAGAAACTGTGTAATGCATTTCTGCCTTATTAAAGTTATAAATGAGCGCCTGCGCCTACATGTCAGTTCAGACTTATTCGCCGGGTGAGCATACATCAATTATACTATTTGGAGCATTTAAACAGGTGTGCTGCTAGCCTGTTTAGGAGATTTTGCATGCACCTGTTTTAAAGTCTCGCATCCGTCTGTTGATTCACAACATGCTGTATTGTTTGCAACTTTAATAACCACATAATGTTAGCAGAAAACAAGCAGGCTGTTGAGAAATGAATAAATAAAGCCGTCGCGCTTGTTTCATTGGTACAAGTGTGGCATATTAGATTATAAAGAGAGCTGGGTTATTAAAGCACCGAGTCCAAAACCTGGAAGGCTTTTCGCTAAAAAGCAACGGCTTACGATAAACAGACACACCAACCGTAGTGGCTTGTCTCACTCCAGAGCTCATATCGAGACTTGAGCCAGCTGGCGAAGTAGCGTAAGACATCACGAAGCTGCGGGCTACAGTAAATATCGCCTTTCTTGTTATCTCCAAGACCTGTTTTTCCCGTAAATAGGGGCGATGTGGAATTCAATACACTTCCTGGGCAATTTGCTTTTTCGATAACATGACAGGTGACATGGTATATCATTGTTGTGGCCCAAGAATAAATGGTCAGATTAATAAGTAATGCTGATGTTCAGATAATATTTTACCCAAGACGCCTCAGTGGTAAGTGCTTTATTGTGGGTTAGATTGTAATGTTAAACCACAAAACGTGAGGCGCTCTGCGGCGCTGGGTCATCTTGGAGAATATTAACATGCTTGTCCTTTTAGCCGGGATGCTGTTGAAGATGTCCTGTAATTATTTCTGTGCCGTCTGACCTCAAATTAGCAGGTATAACAATGGCTTACCCACACATGCAAATTTGGTCATTATTTACTTATCCAATGTGTCATTCTCAGTCTGTCTGCTGTTGTTTTTCAGTGTTCGAGTCACCATTAAAGTGCTCTGTCCAACTAGTTGGCTATTTTTGAAAGATAACAGGGGATTGCACATAATAATGCAAGATTGAATCTGCCATGTTGCATTTCCAGACTCCATTACTTTTTGTACTGTCTATACTATTCAATATAGAGGCCAAAAAAGTCAAGTTTTTGTCCTCTTCCAGGCCGTGTAACATCAGATTTTGATCCACAGGCATCTGTCAAGGGCAAACAGTAAAATATCGGGCGTCTGTTGTGAGTGGATCTGTCAGACGTTGTGTGTCTTTGTGAGATCAGAGCTCAGGTTGATCAGAGAGTTGGCAGAGTAACATGAAGCTTGATCTGAAAGACAAAGATCATAGCTGTCCTTCAAACCCGCAACATCCGCCGCGCTCACAGGGGGATGAGGCGCTCATCTGCGCGTGGCAGATCCCATAGATGATGAGAGGGCATTGTAAACATAATTATTGCTGCTAATGATAACGGCAGACAGATGATGAGTTTTTTCATAGCTCATTTACCATTGCCAGCCATGCCAGGTGCACGGACGGATTCTCATTCTTTTCTAAATAGTGCCAATTGTTTTTTTGTGCAGAATGTGCAGGGCACTCTCATATCATGTTTCTTTTTTATATGAAAGCTTGAAGTTTTGCAAAAATACGAACGTGTTGTAATGTAATTCATTAACCTGTATACAAATTACAAACTTCAAAATGACCTCTATTTACTCTATTGTAGTTTCCTAATACATACTCCTAAGGCCAGATTTTTATTGGAATGGAAAGGAATGGACATAGATGTTTTTTGACTGACCTTATTGCATATGCATTTGTAGGAGTTTTCTCTTTCAGGTGCAAAATTTATGGGAGGAGAGTATTTAAATGAGTCACACAGCCTGATTTACTAATGTATTGCAATGTATAGCAAAACGAAATGTATTGTATTGTACCCTGATTGTATCATGGCACATGCATCGTGATATGTATCGCAGTGGTTCTCAAACTTTTTCCACGTGCTACCCCCCTTGTGTACGGTGCATTCCTTTGCGGCCCCACCAAAGAAAATGTATCACAGAAACTGTTCTAAACTGTAACATTTTAATTAAACAAAACATATTAGGTTATAAAAAGTAGTGCTGTTGGTTAGTAGCCTTATTTTTTTAGGTTTAATTACACAGAATTCATGATAAATGAATGTATTTTATAAAATGTCATAAAACTGGGGCCCCCCTGGCATCATCTCGCGGCCCCCCTGGGGGCCCCGGACCCCAGTTTGAGAACCACTGATGTATCGTACCGTGAGGCACTTGCCAATACCCAGCCCTAGTCAATTTACTGGTATTTGCACCAATATTTAACACACAAAAAAGTCTTAAATTGGGTCATTTTGGAAATAAGATATTGCGCATATATTCTTTAAAGGTGTATTGTGTAACTTTTTGTAGGATCTCTTGACAGAAATGAAATATAATAAACGTAATGTTTAGGGTTGTCAAAAGATTAATTGCGATTAATCGCATACAAAATAAAAGTTTTTTGCATAATTTATGTTCGTGCACTGTGTGTAATTATATATATGTGTGTGTGTGTGTGTGTGTGTGTGTGTGTGTGTGTGTGTGTGTGTGTGTGTGTGTGCGTGCGTGCGTGCGTGTGTGTGTTAAATAATTACAAACAGTGCATGTACAAAAAAAAATATTTTGTATTTGATTAATTGCGATTAATCTTTTAACAGCCCTAATAATATTATATTCTTCGGTATATGTACTTTTATGTTTTTTTTTCTTAATACTGTATATTATTTATTTTTATTTCAGATTTTTCTTATTTCTTAAACTTATTTTCTTAAAGTTGATTGACTATATTATCAGTGGTGTATAAAAACCTTGCAAAATAAACTGTATTGTTTTTATTACCTCAGAATGAGCCGTTTTTATTTACATACACCCCGCGGTGGAAGTAACCATTTTGCGTCACCATGTTTCTACAATAGCCCAAAACAGACAAATGCTGCATCCGAAACCGCCTACTTCCATACTATACAGTACGCAAAAAGCAGTAGGCGAGGCGAGTAGTATGTCCGAACACATAGTATTTGAAAAACAGTATGCGAAAAGTACCCGGATGACCTACTACTTCCGGTTAGATTTTGCAGTGTGCATACGATGGACACTTTACTATCCCATGATGCCCCGGGAGAGGAGTTATCCAACGAAGAATATGACACGTAGGCTGAATTCGCACTGGAATGACATGATGTGATGACGGCGTATGTCACGTGATGTAGCAACACGGCGGATGTAGTACGTCCGAATCTCATTCATACTACCAGGATTCATACTATACAGAACCTACTGTTTTAACGGCAAGTAAGTAGGTCCTTCATCTTATTCAGTACCTACTATACAGTATGCGGTTTCGGACGCAGCCAAACTGTTTTATAGATCATGTTTTGTCACTACGTTGTCTCAGACGATGACATATTTGTCCTCACAAAGTTTCGTGATATAGTCACGCATTTTTCCGATTCCTTTTTCGTGCTATTATCACGAAACTTCGTGTTTTTTTGTGATCGTATAATGAATTCCTGTTTTCGTGTGATTATCACGTGTTGGTTGCTCGACTGTTTTGTCCTGTTTTTAAACCATTGTCGCTTCGGTTTAGGGTTAGATTTGGTGCTTGCAATAGAATGTCACTTTATATATTGATCTATACAATTTTTTCAGATTAATTTTTTTATATGTCACCGGGCGTTAGGGTTAGCGTTGGGTTTGGTTAGGGATGTCATTTTATGTAAATCTAACCCTAAACCGAAGCGACAATGGTAAGAAAATAGGACAAAACAGTCGAGTAACCAATACGTGATAATCACACGAAAACAGGAATTCGTTATACGATCACGAAAAAACACGAAATTTCCTGATAATAGCACGAAAAAAGAATAAAAAAATACGTGACTATATAGCGAAATTTCGTGAGACTGGGCTGGGCAGCTATCGTAGCTTCTCTATGCGTTTCGAAAGGGAGAGGTGTGGAATGAGCCTTTGCTTGCATTTCACAATATCACTGTTAAAAATCTACCCACAGAAATTTTCACTTCCATCTGCGCTTTTTTTTTAATTGTGCTCACGCTAATTTGCCCTGTTTAGTAAATCTTGCCGGTAGTCTTAGGGTGTTTTCACATAAACACTGTTTAAGTCGGCCCAAATGACGTGTCGCTCCGATTACGGTTCGTTTGGGTCAGTGTGAACACAACAGCCGCACTCGGGTGCGCACTAAACAGCCACTCCGAGACCGCTCTAAACAGGTGGTCTCGGAACGGCTGTCGCCGAACTCTGGGGCAACCCACCTGTGGTGTGAACACTGCTGGACCTCGGGCCGAACCAAATACAGGAAGTTCTCCACATGTTTGAGTCACTGGGCTTCCGTCGTGACGTGAGCCGGGTGTTATATTGTGGGTTAACAACAAACAAGCCAATCCTGGTCCGTTGCAGAGATTCGCTGTCTCCTTTACGTTTGAGCTGATGATTGTATAAATGCATAGCTGTCCTCCACACACAAATAGTGACATTACGGGCTTTTTAGCAAACGGCTCCTTGAGAAAGGCTTTAATAGAACAGCTACACAATTTCGCGTCAAAGCAAAGAAACTTCGCAAAGACGTGCATCGTTTATCTCCACATCTTGATAGCTGCGCTCTCTCTGTCAGGCTGGTTGTCGTGGAAACGTGGGGGTGGTCATGAGACGGTAAGAGCTGTCAGAGACCAATGACAGCGCTGACCGTTGTCACGTGGTGTACGGTGCGGCATTTTGAGTACAGTAAAAAAAATATATGTGAACACGGACCGCACTAACTGAAAAATGATACAATGTATTTTGGTGCGCTCCGAGGTCGCACCACGGTGCGCACCAACATATGTGAAAACACCCTTATTGTGTATGACGGTGACCCCCTGGGCTACATTGTACCAAACAAACAACAGTAATAGATTTTTATCAAAATATGAAAAATATACTTTAGACTTTATCAGGCAGCATTTCTATTAATCTTATTTGCAGTTGTTTGACCTGGAAGTGAGCAACCTGGTTGCTGATACCTGGATGCTTCAATGCCCATGTAGCCCTGGGGTATTAAAACTCTCTTTGTTTTTAATCCATTCCTCTGGACTCATTTTGGTAGGTAAAACCTACTTCTTACCAATGCAGTTAATTCCAGATTGAAAAAAAATTCTATTAGTTATTTTGTTTTGCTCAAAAATATGTATATAGTGATTACGGCACTAAGATGGGTTTGCGGGCAGCATCTCACAAGTTTCTAAACTGCTGGTAAATCAGAATCTCAGATATGAGCAACACAATCTTTTTGACAGTAATACCATATACCCAAGGCACTGTGTTATTTGTTGCGAGGGCTGTGCTCTCTTGCACACTTTAATATTGTGTTATTGTTTCATCTCAGCCTTGAGATAAAAATTTCTTTATTTTATTTTATGGGATTAACTGCACGCTTTCAGGGCGTCTGGAGGTGTCTGTTATGTTTCGTTTTATTAGTGAATTATTTAGACAACACTCAACGGTAGCACCAAGGACAGAGAAGAGCCCTGCTGGCTTTCCATTCGGCTTTTTCATTCACTTACTTAATTTGGTTTGGTACTCTGAATCCGCAGAAAGAAATTCACTATCGTCTCGTTCGGATGGCAGCAGAAAGGGGTGTGGTAACTGATTTCCCAGTGGGCAAAGCGTGCCGAATTGGTACATAATGATAAAGAAATATCAAAACATTAGAGTGTGGAGATTTGAAAATGGATTTGGGATGAGAGTGAAGAAGGGAGAGATGCTCTGCTCGTGTCTCAATGTCTTCAACGAGCAGCTAGAAACTCGGCAGCCCCGAGGTCAGGTTTCCACAATATTAAACACATGATTCATGTATTGATGTCATATTTATATGATCTAATTTTGTGTTAAAGATGCTTTTTTATATTGCGATGTGGTACCATCATTTTTCCTCTCAGCATTTAGGTGATAGCATGATATTCGGAAAAAAGTTCTTGTCTTAAAATCTTATATAATCAAAACTGGTGAATTAAAAATGAAGCCATTTTTCTACTCGTGTCACCATAAAAGTTAAAAACAGTTAAACATTTGAAATGCGCAGTAGTGCATTTAAAAGACAGAAATGAAAATGTCCCTTACCCATTACCAGTTGCCATCAACTAGCAAATACTGTAGGTAAATGACTGTGCCCCTGTCCCAAATGGCACCCTTAAAACAAACAAATCCACACTTTTGTGAGGTAATGCCACTTTGACTGTCTGGACGAAGTCTGATGCAAAGCTTGCACAAGTGCAGGCTCAGAAAAAGTGTGCATCACGGGCACATATTGACCAAAAAGTGGGTGCCCATGAGCACCCTTTTAATACCTTAATGACAAACAGGACATGCTACGATCTTGTGGACTTAAAGCTCACGTAACACACGCTGTTTCTGCATTTCTGATTTCAATCTGGAGTACCTATAGAGTAGTATGACATCCTTTATATCTCTGAAGAGTCTTTAGTTTAATCAGATTTATAAAAGAAAGATTAGCTTTACCGAATCTTTCCGATAACGTACGAAATGAAGAAGGAGGAGTTATAACACGGGAGGAGCGAGTACGAATCATGCAACACTATACAACACTTATAACGGATGATTCACTACATGTTCGTGTCATTTATATAATATACACGCGCCTATTTCCAACATAAGACAGAAGTCTTACTTACCACGTGTAACTCGTCATGACCCGGTTCTGAAAATCCAGCGCATTAAACACACACGCAAAACTCCGCTGCTAATCCGGATAATAAACTATATCCATTGTTTCCATGAGGCTGGATGTCTTCTCCTTACATCCAAAAACACACTTCTTGTTGTGCCTTGTTGACTTTTGAAATTAAACAAAGCTGAGTGGCGTGATAAGCTGTTAGCAAGCTCTAGCGTCTCCCGCTGACTGACGGCTGGGCGGGGTTTTCCGGGGGAAGTTTTCCGGCGGAAGCCCATATAAAGAAGTGATACGTATCGAAAACCCCTGAAACGTCAGTTAGAACCATAATCGAAAAAAATTAGCCGAAACTTGTACGAACCCTGGCGAAGTGCATTCGGCACAGAAATACTCTGAAACACGCCCAACTGCATTTTTTACACTTTGCCTACTTTTAGCATGAGGAAACAACTCTATACCTGTGTTAATAAGTCAGAATGCTTGAAATACCATTAAACACCCCCTTTAAAGGGACACTCCAGACAAATATTAAAATTACCCCACGATTTACTCACCCTCAAGCAATCTGAGATACACATGTCCATCATCTTTTTTGGAGTTATTTTAAATGTCCTTGCTCTTCCAAGTCTTATAATGGGAGAAAACAGGGATCAGGGAACAACATCTGACTTTGAACCCTAAAATAGTGCATTCATCCTTCACAGAAGTAATCCACAATAGGGCTGAAACGATGCGTCGACCTAATCAATTACATCAACTACGTAATTACGTTGATTTCCCGGAAATGCGTCGATGCGTCGCACTGTTTAAATTTTGAAACGACGGCAGTATGTTGAGACCGTAAATAAAGAGCGGGACATGTTTTTGTATTAATGAGAAGTTATGAAATAGCAGTGAGAGCTGATAGACATGTGCCCGCGTGCACAGAAAGCCAACGCCGAGTTCCTAATTAACTTATATTTTGCGAATATGCACGCAGATATCACAAAAGGTTGTCTTGTTAGGTTTCCCGCCATGCATTTATTTAAAGTTACAGCAGAGTAAACGCTGTTTATTAAATATTTGAAGATTATCCTAGATAAACTTGTTTTTTTTACCTGGAACTTTAGAAAAGTTCAATGTTAAAGTTGATGCTTATTCAGTTTGATTTATTTTTATTTTACTTATTTAATTTAAATTATTAATATATGCCTATTTTATTGTTTAACTCATTCACTGCCATTGACGAGTTATCTCGTCAATTATGAGTTAATATTTAACTAATAAATATGCCTTTCTGGACGAATTTCAAAGTGAAAGTGTAATACCGCTTTTATCCATTGGATGGCGCCAAACCGAATTTATCAAAAACGGAGGTTAAAAAGATTTAATGATTTATTTTAACTGCCTTTATGTTTGAAAGTCATTCTGAGTCTGATCTCTAACATAAATTCCTTTACAAAAACGCATTTTTTTAAGCTTTTTGCTCAAAATGTTGTATTTTTGAAGAGAAATATCCATATTTCAGTGGTTAAATTAAGTGGAAAAAGTAAATATATAATGAAACGTTTTTTCCCCATTTTGTTTGTTTGTTTACTTGTTTATTGTTTGTTTGAAAGCAGAGGGTGTGTTCTTGAATTTGATATAATTTGTATGTTTATATATTTATAGAAGATAATTTTTCCTGCAAGAAATATTGTGAAACTTTTGTTAAAATCACAAAAATGCCGGTGTGCAACTATTCTCAAAAAGACTGGCGGTGAATGAGTTAAGGTGAATAATGCCCCTTTTGCACTGTTTATGTTAGGCTGAATTCTGTTGGCCTTTTTGGGGTGGTTTCCCGAACAGGGATTAGTTTAAGCCAGGACTAAGCCTTAGTTAAATTAGGAAATATAAATAGTTTTAACAAACACGCCTTACTAAAAATATTATTGTGTGCATTTTAGGAAAAATAAAGGGCACTAATGTATTTTCAGATATCTCAGTGCAAGTTGTTTTTAGCTTGGAGAGCCCTTACATTTATTTTAGTCTTGGACTAGTCTAATCCCTGTCCGGGAAACTGCCCCTTATGTTATTTGTCATATTTTCCTTGACAATGCCACTTTATTTTTAATATAGAAAATTTTTGTTTCTGTATTTGTTTAATTGAAAAAATGCTTAAATAACATGTTGTCATTAATAGCAGATGTTACATTTATTATTTGTTGGTGAATTTTATATATATATATATATATATATATATATATATATATATATATATATATATATATATAAAATCATTAGACTATTTGACTAATCGTAAAAATAATCAATAGATTAATCGGTTGAAAAAATAATCGATAGTTGCAGCTCTACTCCACACGGCTCCAAGGGGATAATAACGGTCTTTTGCAGGTAATCGATACGATTTCGTAAGAAAATATCCAGATTTCAAACTTGTAATATTTGAAATTTTAATAACTAGCATCTGGTAACGGTGACATCTTGGATAGGGCTGGGTATTGGCAAGGGCCTCGCGATACGATACAATACGATACATGTTGCGATACATAAAATACTTTATTAAAAATGTAAAAAAAGAGCTGATTTTTTAAAAAACTTTTTGTAAAGCCAAAGTGCTTCCACACGTCGGCTTTGAAAGCTGCAGGCATTTTTTGAATTTTCTGCCATTTTCACATTCCTGCTAACTTCTGAGACATTGGTCGAATGGTCGTATATGACAGACAACTGGACAGCGACAGCAGTGGCGGAGGAGGTCGTTTGACGCACAAAGACGGATTTGATGTGTTTTTTTTTAATAGCGATAGTAGAGATTGAAATATCGATACACTATTGTGGAAAAAACTATCATCTTGGACTCATGCGATTCACGCAAGAGTTTTAGCCTGGTGGGCATTTGTTCGCAGTTGCAGTCATCCATGTTTTCTACCGTTATAAGCTTGGAAACTACAGGACATTTATTAAAATAACTCCAAATATGTTACTCTGAAAGATGGTGGACATGTGTATCTTAGATTGCTTGAGGTTGAGTAAATCATGGGGTAATTTGATATTTGACTTGAGTACCACTGTTTGAGTAACACTGGGCACGCGGCACCAATTGTAAGACCGCAAGTCCACATGAAGTACGTCGTTTGGGAAAGAGCCTGTGATTAAAATGTTTCCTTTAAGGACAACCTGGTTACCGGTTTCAAAAATGAAAGAGCTGAAGAAATAGACTGGTCGGTAGCATGTGTGTGGTGCGGTTTAAATGTTACTGTTTTCACAACAGTTGATATTGATTTTGTAATCCAACAAAGCCACTGTTTGCTGACCTGAATTTTTAGATTTGCAGAGGTGAAAATTAGGTTTAGTTAAAAAATATTTATTGTATTTCAGACATTTAAATTTCTTCATGCACAAATGATGCTTTAAACTCCAGAGTGGCTGGTCAGCATCTGGTCATCGTAGTTTAACTTCAGGTGACTTCATCAAACCGTGTTCACAATGCAGTATATTTTGGACATGTAATTGCCACACTACATTATTTTCATATTTAGTATCCTGTTTGACTTGGAAGCTAAATGTTTTATTATGTTGACTTCAATGAAGTCTTAATGTTGACCTTTTTGTTTTGTCACTTGAACTTAAGCCATTTTGTCTTTTTTCTCTGCCATTTAGCTGTTGTCCGTCTCTGCCTGGCAAGTTTTGTCATGTGCTACTTTCAATATTAAAATGCAAAAGGCCTAAAAGGTGTTTTTGAGCAAAAATAAAAAGTGCCCTAATTCCTGTTCAAAAGGTCGCTGTGATGAGTTATTGGGGAGTAAGCACCTGAAAGCTATTCCCTTGTTAGATTTGACAGAGAGGCTGTCATTTCTTTCTTTAAAAATAGTGGGAGGTAATAAATGTTCATTTGTGAATGTGTTAGCTACCGGCAGTAGACGGCCTCCTGCGAGAGTTTAATGCACTGATATATTGTCCCCAATGTCAGATGAACAGCAGACGTTTCTGTGGAGTTCAGCAAAAAAGTCCTGTCAAAGTTTTTTCTGATTATTAATCGTTGCTGTTTTGACAATTAAAAGGCCACACTTTACATTAACATTAAATTGTATTTGCAACCCATTTTATTTTAGTCATATTGCGTATTTCTGAGCAAAACAGGACATTTGGCAAGAAATAAAAGCAGGGTGGGTCCTAGTTTTATGCTTTGGGAATTGGTTGAATTGTAAAAAAAATGAGCATTCAGAATGCAAGAAGAAACACAAGGAACTCTAAAAGAGGAC
Source organism: Misgurnus anguillicaudatus (assembly GCF_027580225.2). Lineage (NCBI taxonomy): Eukaryota > Metazoa > Chordata > Actinopteri > Cypriniformes > Cobitidae > Misgurnus > Misgurnus anguillicaudatus. Next base: position 27,860,929 of record NC_073349.2, on the reverse strand, counting down.
GTTTTTTGGCTTTTTAACCATGAGGTGGAAACTGACAGCCCCCCATAAGCATCTTTGGCCTGGTTTACAGACAAAGCCATTAAGATGTTTAAGCATCTTTCATAAACATGCCTTACAACACTGGTGTGTATCTTATATTTTATATAGCATATTTTAAGATCTGTCAGTGTAAGTTATTTTCTGTTGAGACAGCTCCAACATGTGTCTTAGTCTATAGGGCTAAGCTCCCGAGGTCATGAATCAGTACAGTATATTGTGTACATAAGTTTGGGCAATGATAAGGACCCTAGCTCACTTTACAATTCGGACATTTATTTTCCTGTGACGTGACTGCTTAAGCGCGTTGTGATAATTTACAGCTGTTATTCATCAACAGCTGGCAAAACCAATATCTCTCTGACTTAATTTTTTAATTTGTTCAAGCATATTATGAAAAACACTTTCATTATTCTTTTACATATCCGTGCATAAATTTGGAGAAATAATGCAAATATTAAAGGCGGGGTGCATGATTTTTGAAAAACACTTTGGAAAAGGGAGTCGGGCCGAGTACCAAAACACACTTGTTGCCAATCAGCAGTAAGGGGCGTAAAGAAGATACAGATTCTATTGGGGTAGGGGTGTTTGTTTAGGTGATTTCAAATGTCAACATTAGCTTTCAGAGATCATGCACCCCGCCTTTAGTAGTAGATTGTGTCTACTACTTCCTGTCTAGCAATGTAGGTTTATATTAAAACTAAAACAAATGTTTGTTTTTTTCTGTCGCGTTTCATGAAGTTTCTTGAGTTGGCTTCGGTTGGAGAGCTTTAGAAAAGGTCACGTGATTTCCAGTAAGGGAACATAGGGACCATTAATGCTCACTGGTTTTTGCTTGCATTGTGAGAATTTTTACGAAACAAACGTTCCAGTGCACTGGAAGTATTTCACAATGAGACGGCCTTTAAAGGTGACATATCATGAAAATCAGAATTTTTTCATTTAAGTGCTATAATTGGGTCCAAAGTGCTTCTATCAACCTAAAAAATGTGAAAAAGAACAACACAGTCACTTAGTTTTGGTAAACTATTCTCTGCAAGCATGTGAAAAATTAGGTAATTGAAATTTGACTCCCCTTGTGATGTCAGAAGGGGATAATACCGCCCCTTAATCTGCACTATTCAACCTTGGCACTACCATTTAGTACAGAAATCAACTCGTTTGCATTTAAAAAGACACACCCATTTTTGCTTACACCTACAAAGTGTCAATTTTAACATGCTTTAATAAATTATCTATATGGTGTTTGAGCTAAAACTTCACATATGTCCTCTGGAGACACCAAAGATTTATTTGACATCTTAAAAAAGTCTTGTGAAATGTCCCCTTTAAAATGGCAGACACTGTAGTTTTTGACCCTTGTGCGGTCGAATTGTTGTATAAATGCAATATTGCTCTCGTAGTCATGTGACATGGCTCTATATAAGCATGGGTATGATTTAGCCAGAGCAGCTTGACTAACAAAGGACCACCTTGGCATAAAATTAATTGTAGCTCTAAAAGTAGGTTCGAGAGGAGCCTAAACATTCAGGTCTGTCAATCATCATTATGGGCGTATATAAGGCAGAATTCCGGCCTCCGGGTCCAGCTGCAGTTTTTCCGGCATCCCTCCTCCTCCCCATCTTCACTGCACTCTTTCTTCCTCTGTGCATTTCTGTCGCAAGGGGGGGTTGAACTTGGGGCTCGAGCTCCGGCCTCAGATTCGCTCTCTCTGAAGGTTCAGAGCTCAGCTCCAGAGCTCCCTTTGAGGACAGGAAGCCAAGTTTGTTTATCATTAATCATTAAGATCTGAATGCACAGGTGAACTATTGAAACTTATGTGATAGGCATGCGGATTGGTTGTGTTGCAATGGCTTCAAAATGGCTCATCCAATCAGATTTTAGAACTAGATATTCTGTAACATAATGGACACGTATGTCAAATCCAGCTCCTCCCATTTTTAATTGGTACTGTGGGTTTTACCCAGGTGGCTGTGAATATTTGGATGCTCCAGACTAGGGCATCAATGTGACAGTTTCAGGTGGAGAACACTATTATTAGTTTACCTCTCAGCCATGGCATTTTATCACTGTTGAGTCTGACGGTGAAAAGAGAGGAAGTTGTGCATCTTCATCCACCCGTTCATATTTCATAGGGCACGGTGTCATAAATACAGGGAGCCCGGCTGACCCGAGCTATTAGTTACACACCTCTAGTGGGTGTGGGACAATTTGTCTGTAGAAGCGTCGTGTTTTCCGTGAAGTCACACAGAACGGCATCCAAGATGTGCCGAGAAACGACGTACGCTTGCGAATAAAAACAGACACTGCAATTTTTAAGAATGTGTAATCACAAACACAACATGGCCCAAGGTGTGAAAGACAAGGCTGAGAGGAACAACACATGAAAGTAATACAACATAAACTTTTAGCCAGGAGTAAAATATCCATGTTTTTTTTGGCGAGACATGTTCTGAGTCAGGTCGCAAGAGGACGATGTGCAAGTCGTGTGTATAGTTGAACAGCCGGTCAGATTGTAGGTCAATAGTAAGTGCCAAGACAGAGATACCCTTAACGTGCCTTATAAGTTCTGGTCACATTTTGGTCTCTCTTTTTTTCTCTCTCTCTGTCTTTCTCCCTCTCCATCAGATCTCCTTCCTGCTCTTATTTTTATCAGTCCTTTCAGATAAATAAAATTTGCGCAACTACAAAAGTGCAATGCACATACTGAGCATGCACAGAAATGGTATTTTTAACATTTAAGGAAGTATATCTGAACATGATTACCTAACAGTAATAGCCTGGTGTGCAACAAAGTGGTAGCTCCAGACCCAGAGATCAGCTAAATGGATTCCAAAAAGGTAAAAATCAAATGTTTAACTCTAGGTGTGCTGGAAAATGAGCATATTTTCAAAAAAAAGTGGAGTGTCCCTTTAACGTATTAATGAATGCTGTAGAAGTAGGCTATTGTTAGTTGTTCATTTGTGTTAACTAATGCGTTAGATATTGTTAACAAACAACGTTATTGTAATGCGTTATCAAAAAAGTCAACAGACATAATCGGCATGTAGGAAGAATTTACTGAAGCATTAAACACAATTGGCTAGAAAGGCATTTAAAAATCTTTGCAGACTTCTTTGCTGATGAAGAATTATATATGGTTCAAGAAGCAATGAGCAAAAGGTGATAAGAGTGTTAATAAACTGACTCACAAGAGACTGTCTCTCAACTTCAGAAGCCATCTCAGTCTTTTTTAAAGGATATTTTACCTATACATTTGTATATTTTATAACCCTTGAATATATAAAGTGAAATATTAATGTTAAAGGGATAGTCACAGAAAAATGAAAGTTCTGTCTCATTTACTTGTCCTAAATGTCTTTGTTCGGCTGAACATAAATGAAAATATTTTGAAAAATGTTAATAACCATCTGTAAAACCATTCACTTCCATAGTATGTTTTTCCCGACTATGGATGTCAGTGGTGCCCCAGATCTGCTTGGTTACAAACGCTCTTTAAAATATCTTCCTTTGTATTCATCAGAACAAAGAAACTTGAAGGTGAGTAAAATGTAAAATTTTCTAACTATCCCTTAAATATAAAATTAAATTTCACAAAATGTTGTTTTTATAGGAATGTCAATTTATGCAATTTCCCATATTCGATGATCGTTTAAATTAACAATCGAATACTTGTTAACTGTAATAGTGCAATACGCCTTTACAGCAGTGGCATATATAGCCAATGACATAAAACGTGTGCGTAAAAACGCCAGCGTACTCACGTGAATTAAAAGATTTTATTTTGTCTAAATAACATGCTAGTGGGATTGTAAAATGAGTCAATGTAGTTGCTGTTTTGATAAAAATCATCAATTTAATCTCGTAATGAAATATAACTAATAGACAGTATAACTCCGATTGTCGAAAAAAGGCAAGCACGTGTCAAAGCAAAGACCCACTTCAGGGAAGCCTGCAAGGTTAGCATAGCAACACTGCTATGCTAATCTTGCAGGCTTTGCTTTCAGTATCCTAACCGTATTTGCATTTTCTGTACCAGACCCTATCAGATCCACTGCGGATTTCATTTTGTTGTGTTAGCAGTCAGCCTCGTCTCGCATGATGTTAAAAAGCCCAGGTGTGTGTTGGCATCGAAGCATTATTGTGATCATGGCTAGTTTAACTTCTGCGCGCTTGTTTAATTTTTTTCACCGGCTGTATGTGCTTTGCACAGGCACCCGATACACGTGATTGCTTTTTCGACAATCGATTACTTTTATTGATTTAATTCTTATCGACAATGAATCTAAGATCGATTTATTGTTAACATCCCTAGACAGTTTTATCGGACGCATGGGCGTTGTCGCCGTTACGTGCCTGAACTGAACTTCCGGTCTGTATTTATTTATCAGTCTGGCTAGTGGCTAAATTGATCTCTGATACACAATACCTTGTCAATAATAAAATGTTTTGATTTGATAAAGACGAGGGGAGACGGTGTGCATGGATCACAACCGTGTGAAAAGGTTTGACAGCCAGGCAAGAATTCAAGGACCTGTAGCTAACATTGTAACGTTAGCTCTGTGTAATAGTTGATATGCGTTAGATATAATATGAACAAAGGAAATTTATTTGTCATTTATTTCCCTTGGTATCAGAAATAAACTACTGTAAAGGATTTTGTTGTTATTGATTCTATGTTGAAGTCTACCAGAAGTTTTGTTTAGTCCACAAAAACCTTTGTTTATGTTGTTACTGCTAAAACCGTCCATAGTAAGACCTATCCGTGTGAAACAGGATTTTCTCTATATGACCGGTGGTGTGGACAAAAACTTTTGACTTTTAAAATGATATGCACCACCTGCACCAGTGATTTGTTTATAAGACGACTAGTAAGTATTAAAGCAATAAGCCCCAAGAAGCAGTGGGTTACCAGTGCATTTTATAACAGCTAAGGGGCGTTGTTAGGCACGACGCGAAGCGGACCCCCTTAGCTGTTATAAAATGCACTGTTACCCCACTGCTTTGCGGGGTTTATTGCTTTTATAAAACAGTTACTTCATATGCATAACGTTGGCAGGATTTCATAAAATAAAACACAAATAAGTTTTAATTATATTAGTACAATTATTACTCTTCCGCCAAACAAAGTAGTTCCTCAGAATCAAGTGTTGTTGCAACAAAGCGCAGTTCACAAACAACACAAACGGAGCAAAGACACAATGAAAATATGATTAAAGACTGTGGTGTTTATTTTTATTCATCTAAAATATACATTAACATATATATCATGCTACTGTTGACGTGATAATCAAATATGTGTGGAAGCACGCTTAACTTTAACTCTTTCAATATATCAAATGAAAGAACAGACGCTCAAATTTTCAATTTATGTGAATAACTTTTGTAAGAGATCAGATTCAGAGCCATGAACACAGTACTACACGGTGTTTCTAGTGTTGAGTGAATGCGTCAGTGTTTAAGTTTGGTAAGATCGCCATCTAGTGGATAATAGCGGACGTATGAATTTAAGGTAGAAACTACTCAGAGCACGTTTTCTCTTCATTGACGAGATGACTCAACAATATTTATTGACATTTATCTGGATATCGCCATTATGTGCAATTGTAGAAAAATATAAAATTTTGTATTTTGGTGTTTATTTTCATAAATCAGTACGCAGCAACAGTGGCGCAGTGATACTTATGTAATGCGGTCTGAACCGTGGGGTTACCGGTGTATTTTATCACGGCTTAGAACGCATTTCAACCAATCAGAATGAAGAACCAGAACGGGCTGTTTTATAATGTCCATTTTAATTTCGGGTTGACTTTGAACTGTGTATCTTTTGTTATGTTGAAACACTGCATTCATTAATAAATAAGCAGTTGAATGTTTGATTTCCCTGGGGTTAAGGTCATCATTATTGCAATTCTGTTCTGGTGACACTAACGGCACAGAAATTACACACTTCAGCTTGAAAGCCAACATCTAGTTGCGGTTGTTTACAAGCGCGACTTTTCTTTTCCCCAGTAATCCGTCAACAAGTCACTTTGCCATCAAAGCAGGCAAGCAGAACTGTTGGCTCATCACCCTTCAATTAGAGGCATGACCACCTGAAAATCCTCGATTGACATTTCTCCCTCGATTGTGTCTCATCCATTTTTTAATTGTGCTTTTTTCTTAGCCGTTCCCATGAGGTGGGTGGACTGCAGTGGTGGCCACTGTCATTCGTCAGGGATGACAGGAGAAAAGAGAGAGAGAGTGGCACCATGCCACTTTCAACCCCAATGCTGATGTGTCAGTCTTATCACACAGTCGAGCGCTCCAGAGGCGACACCCTCCACTGAGTCAGTGACATTTTACGGACGGTGCAAATCTATCCGTCTTTGTCAAGCGTCCCTTCATCTCCACGCAAGCACACATCGTTTTCGCATTCCAAGAGTTAGCATATTGATCACAGCAGAGTCAGTGGAGTGTGGAAACCATCTTTCCTCCATTTTTGGGCACCTTTAGTCTACTGGTCACTGTCAGTTTCCGGTGAGGCGCGTTTAAATCCCACAGTGTGGGTGGTCCGGGTCACGGGTGTCACAGCGTGTTGGTATGCTGAATAGAAGAACAGTTTTTTATTCAAGTCCTTTTTCTTTATTCAAAAGCTGCAGTTGTAGACGCAATTGTTCTGAATTCATGTGGAACGTTGAGCTTTGTGAAAGCAAACTTTTTAAACTACGTAATAATTGTGGATTGTTTATCCTTTGTTGAGGTTTCCTGTTGAAAAGGAAAGTTAGGTTAGTGTTAGTCAGAGAGTGTGTCATAGTCATAAAATGTATGTGTTCATGGACATGATTTTCTCGTTTTTTACGTGTCACAGAGCACAATAGTTGATGAAGATCATCAGTGTTTTCTGTTAGATTTCAGACATCCTAACCCTAACATTGTGTCCAACCATTTAAAGAGCAAGTATGGTCCGATTTATGATTTTACATTTCCTTTGGTGTGTGAGTGTGTATTAGTACATTTTAATGATATGCAAAAGGTACAAATCCAACCCAGTCTCCTGAGGATGCGTATTAATAGCACGAAGTGTAAAACTCGTGCAATACATACGCCAAATTCCACTTTGGCATGCATATGATACGCAAGTCCTTCCCATTCACTTAAACGGGGCATCTTTTTTGTCGTTTTATTTATTGGTTTCTCAATTTTTTTCTGTTTTTTAAACCATTTTTGCTTGGGTTTAGGGTTAGATTTTAGATTTGCTTAATGAGGTTATTTAATATACAGGTTTCTCAATGTTTTTGTCCATATTTAAGCCATGGTCGCTTGGAGTTGGGGTTAGAGTTGGGGTTTGGGTTAGGATGTAATTTTTATATAACAAAAAGTTGTTCTAACCCTAAACCCAAGCGAAAATGGTAAAAAAATAGCAAAAAAATTGAGAAACCAATAAATAAAACGACCAAAAAAGATGCCCCGTTTAAGTGAATGGGAAGGACTTGCGTATCATATGCACGCAAAAGTGAAATTTGGCGTATGTATTGCACGAGTTTTACACTTCGTGCTATTTATACGCATTTTCAGGAGACTGGGCTGTACAAATCCCAAGTAAATGATGACGTGAGTTATCGTCTGCAATGTAAATCTCTTTTTTTGGACTACACAGATTGTAGGCAACAGTTTACTTCCTTCAGATGTTTAAGGATTACTCCTTAGCCCCCCAGCTTCTTTTATTTTTTTTTTTGTGTCCCCGAGATTCGTTTACAGTCTGGGGAAACGCACGCTATATATTTAAAAAAAAAATTAGCAAACATGTCTGAGGAACAGCCGCGTCACCACAGTCACGTGACTTCATGCGGTTCACAACAGAACTGAAAGAGAAGAATAAAGTCGTAATTCTTGCTATTATTGGACCAAAATGTATTTTTGATGCTATAACACATTCAAGCTGACCCACTGATGTCACATGGACTACTTTGATGATGTTTTTATTACCTTTCTGGACATGGAAACAGTACATAGATTTTTAATGGAGGAGACATAAAGCCCTCGGACTAAATCTAACGTTAAAACATCTTAAACTGTGTTCTGAAGATGAACAGAGGTCTTCTGAGTTTAGAACGACATAAGGGTAAGTAATTAATTACATTATTTTCATTTTTGGGCGAACTATCCCTATTCAGGAGCAACGCTGTTCCCTTTGGGGGCGGGGGCGAAAACACAAGCCGCTTATACAGTATGTAAATACACACAGACAATGACGCTCCCCGCTGCACGCTAGAAAAACAAGCCGATTTCAACCGCAAAATGTACGCTTTTAAATGTACAAAAACTGCGATCTCAAACATGGAGAGCCTTCTTCGTGATCTCAAAAACGAAAATCACAAATTTTGAAAAAAAAAAACGTTGTTTCTCATTTTCTCAAAACTTGTGCTGCCGACTTGTGTCACTGCAACTGTTGAGGTTCACTAAAGTCCACTACATTGAGAAAATTCCTAAAACATAATTTCTTCTCGACTGAACAAAGAAAAACATAAACATCCTGGATGACATGGCGGTGAGTAAATTATCAGAATTGTTTTTTTATGAAAGTGGAGTAATCCTTTAAAGGTTCTATATGGAACCATTCAACTAAAAATGGTTAATCTGTGTCATCGCAAAGAACCTTTATTTTTTTGTGTATTTTTGTGATTTTCACAAAATCCAGATTTAGAAGGTGTCCAGCATCAGAATTTTTTAAAAGCCTTTGAAGCCATTTTTTTGCAAATATAAGATTTCTTTTTATGAACTTACTATAATCATTATTTTTAGAGGATTTAAAAAATATTTCCTATAGAATTATTTACATTTTTTTTAGATTATCATTATCAAAAAATGATCATTACCGCAACATGATATTACATTAAATATATACATTTACAAACTCATGTTGCGGTAATGAGAACTAAAAAGTTGTCTAGGTACTATGACAAACAAAATTTCAACTTTTTTCTGGAGAGAAAAAATAAGAACTGCTTACTTGGTAGCCATCTTGAGTGTCACAGTCAATTATTTCCCTTCCAACTATTTTTTTAAATGTTAGTTCCTTAAGGGCTTAAACAATGATTGAAAATTGTTGCGGAGGATGAGAAAATTGGTCTTGGACACATTTATATTCCTTATTATTATCTCTACATTTACCAATGATCACCAAATACCACATGTTTCTTTACTGTAAATGTTTATAGTATAACATGTACTGAAGCTTTTTATTTTTTAGATTTTTTATTATAAATATTTTCATGTCAAAGAACCCAAATCCAGTCATGGACACATTGCGGTAATGAAAATTTCCCCCTTAAATGTGGAAAAAAAAAATTTTTATGACGCCATTTGAAATCATGTGCAAAATAGTACATGAAGAGATGTTTATAACTGCTTCTTATTTTGATAGCATTTAGTTTTATTATCAAAATGTTTCATGACACCTCGCAAGTAATTTCGCGAGAAATTTGGATATTTGTTAAAACACAACTAATGTTCAATTTGAGGTTTTTTTGATCAGTGTTGTGACTTCTGGGTTTTTTAGTGCACCACTGTTACATAATAGATGGTTTCCGGAGTAAGAAGTTCTTCGTTAAACTTAAAAAAGTCCTCCTTTAGCATCAGCCTGTAAAACCTCTTTGTTTATGTTTATGTTTATTTTTAGATGTTAAGGTGGCTTTTGCTCGAATGCATGTTTGAAGGCCCAAATTATGGTCTGGGAACAGTGCAGCGGTCCACCGAGCTCAGATTTACAGCTCATTTGCCATGTGTGTGCAACCAAGTGAAGTCTGCCTGCGTTGCTTTTAATGATATCTTGGCACAGATGTATTCAATAATACAAGACAGCATCTTTAACTGAGTGATGCATCCGGTTTCACACTTAAACAAAAACAAGTTATTGCTTGTCACGTTCAGCAAACTATTATTCTTACACTCAAATGGAAATTTAAATTACAATTTGGTTATATGTAAATGATTCACAAGTAAAGAGCGAGATAATAGGTTTTAACTTGTTTTTAACTGCTATGTTTGCTGAATAATTACATGATCATTATAGAATAGTGAGTTTCTTGCTGTGTGTTTTAAATAATTTAACTTTAAAATGATTGCAATCTCCACACAGTAATAATACTCGTAGTTTCATGTATTGCTTGCAGAAAAGCTATCCTATAGATAGCACCAAAATCACAGCTAAAAATGGATGTGCGCTCTATTGATTGGCTATTTCAGTAATTAGATTATGTCTCACGGGTGGATATCTGTCCTAAAATTAGAAAGCGTCATGCTCAGCTGCCGTTTCAGGCCCATATTCATTCTGTTAAAGGAGCGCTGGGGACTGTAACATCTGTACTCTGTGTGGTTGGGGTTAACTTGTCCCGTGATTGCATATGTAAAAGTCGCCACCAGGTGCAACATAGACACAGCTGCCAATGCATACGCACACCAATACGCCCCAAGCGCGACAAAGTGAGGGACTACAGGCATGCATAGCGTACTGCTCCACGGTCTTGCGGTTGTAGTCAGGCTATGTGTGAGTCCCATGCGAAAAGCGTGAATGAGTGGCCTGCAAATCGATAGGGACAGGAGATGTGCTGTCTGGCAAATCCAGTGGCGCCTGACATGTTCTCTGTGTAATCTCCTTCATTGTGCTGCGAGAGGGAAGATTATCCTCCACTGACTGCTTGCTAAAAGGTTCCTCGCTCTCGGATCGTCTCCAAAGGGGCGAGAGAACGTCGCGCAAAACCTCACGTTCAACCCCTCCTCTTCCGTCACAGTCCGGATTATGCAGAGAAATGATCCCCTCTGACTCTCAATAAAGTCCTTTCTTATACGCCCTCGCCTTTTTATAGAATATCATTGGATTTGTGACACTGAATCTTCGCATGAATTCGGTGGTAATTTCGACAGGTTGTGAAATGCAAGCAGATTAACTGGTGTGTTGATGCGCTGCACTCGTTGCTACATTGTTTATGTTACTTAAGTGTTGCTTGGAAAGAGTTTGCATGTAACAAAATATTGTTACATCCAAAAAACATACTAGTATCTGATGTTATGCTGCTGGTTTTATGTATACATTTGTGAATATACCTCTGTGCGCTTTATTCATAATGTGCAATACTGTACCAACAATGTCTTTGAACGATAATGTAAAAAATACTTTACTTAACAATTCAATGTGCTTGGTAAATGATGGTAAGCACACTGTTGATGGTACCCATTGACTCCCGTAGTATTTGTTTTTCCTACTATGGAAGTCAATGGTACCCAACTGTGTGGTTACAATCATTTATCAAAATATCTTCGTTGGTGTTCAACAGAAGAAAGAAACTGATACAGGTTTAGAACAAATGGGTAAGTAAATCATGACAAAAAAATCATTTTTGGATGAACAATCCATTTAGTACTACACTTTTTGTGCATTACCATGATATTACCATGGTATTCTTTCTACACTGGTATACAACTGGTCAAAACACGTATTCTTTATTTATATTTTTATACATTGTTGCATGGTTATACAAAATCAAAAATATGGAATAGCACAAATGTACTTGTAAATATGACAATTATTTAGTGACTAAAACATCCTAAATATATCAAAACTGATATATATTATAATCTGTAGTAAAGTTTTGCCAACTTGCAAAATCGTACTTGTAGCATCTATTCTAATCTCTTATTGGCTGCTTTAAGTTATTTATAAAAAAAATTAATAATATATTTTTTTTATTAAAAAAAATGATATGCTTGGCACAAGTATATTATTTTCTCCAAAAGTAATTTCAAGTATTTAAACATGCACCTTTAGATTAACAGATTTTTAAGATCATAGGAACCATTTCAGTCAAGTGTTTCCAAACTTTTGTCCGGTAATGTAGCCTACTTTGAAGATTCATGTAAATATCTGGGTTTATACAGTAAATATTGATTACTATGGCATATTTTAAAGTACACTTTATATTGTAGTATATAATGAACTAGGGCTGCATGATTCTTACTAAAATGTGAATCACGATTGTTCTAGAAAAAATGTGCGACACATGACTTTGTTATAATAAAGTGTTGGTCTTAAAAGTCTCTTTTTCTTATTTTAGACCCCTTAAGATGAGTAATCTGTAAGCTGTTAAACATAAACAATAACATTTTAACATTAAAGGGGACATATCATTTTTTAAGTGCTATGGGTCCCCAGTGCTTCTATCAATCTAGAAAATGTGAAAAAGATCAACCCAGTAACTTAGTTTTGGTAAACCATTCTCTGCAAGCATGTGAAAAAATAGCTCATTGAAATTTGGCTCCCCTTATGATGTCAGAAAGGGATAATACCGCCTCTTAATCGGTACTATCCAACTACAGCACTGCAATTTAGTGCAGAGATCAGCTCATTTGCATTTAAAAGGACACACCCCAAAACGCCACATTTTTATTCACACCCACAAAGTGGGAATTTTAACATGTTATAATAAATTATCTGTATGACATTTTGAGCTAGAACTTCACATTCGCACTCTGGGGACACACAATATTTATTTGACATCTTAAAAAGTCTTGGGAAATGTCCCCTTTAATAAATAAAGAAAATTTAAATAAATAGCACCTGTGCTTTTTGTACACTCCCACTGGCCAACCTTAAAACTTTAAAACACTAAACCTTTAAAGGATTTTCAACAATGGCACAGATTTTTCCCTCTTTTGTGTTAAAATTGCCGCTCCAAATCCAGCAAGGAAACTGACTTTTTTTGAAAATATGCTTATTTTCCAGCTTCCATAAAAAGTTAAACATTTGATTTTTGCCGTTTCCATTTAGCTGATTTCCGGGTCTGGCGCTACCACTTTTAGCATAGCTTAGCATAATCCATTGAATCTGATTAGACCATTGGCATCGCACTAAAAAATAACCAAAGAGTTTTGATATTTTTCCTATTTAAAACTTGACTCTTCTGTAGTGACATTGTGTACTAAGACTGACGGAAAATTTAAAGTTGCGATTTTTTAGGCTGATATGGCTAGGAGCTATACTTTCATTCCGGCATAATAATCAAGGACTTAACATGGCTGCAGCAGGCGCAATGATATTACGCAGCGCCTGAAAATAGTACCCATGGTAACTTTCAATAGCAGGGCACAATATTATTGCGCCTCCTAACAAACCTAACAGCATATTATTTAGAACAGAGCTAAGGCATTATGTCAAGACTCGTAAAAAAAGCTGAACAAATGTATACAATTTTTAAAACCTTTTCTTGATAAACTGACGACTGAATGTGTTACTCATATTTTTATCAATTCAAGCCTTAAAAATAAATAAAGTTTAAAAGTTGTAAAAAATATGTAGAGATCCTTATGGTTAAAAGCTTGCAATGAGTTAAGTTGTTTAAAGACAACCTGTAGATGTTTTATTTGCTGTATACTGTACCTTTTGTCTTTTTGATGTGGTATATTTTTCATGTGTTTGTGCTAAATGTCCTTCCTCTAGATTTTCCAGACAGTCACCTTCACCAAAGTCTCATCTTCTGGGCCGTGTTTGTCTAAACCAAAGCAGAATGCAGGACACTGATTGACTGTGTGTGTTGTCATATATCATTGTGATTATGCTGTTCTGTCAGTGTTGGTTTGTGTGTGAGTGTGTGTCTATCCCGTAATATTGTTATAGTTCATAACAGTATCCTGTCTGTGTGGGTTTGTGAGCATGTTAAAGGAACAGTTTCCCCCAAAAGGAGAGTAAGTAAAAGCTTTGTATACTTTATAACTATTGCAATGTTTAGCTCAGCATTGTTTTTCACACAGTTTCTGCAGTAAAACATATTTAACTTTAACTACGCGTTGATCATTTCATGTTGCATTTTCATTGGCTCCTCAGTACAGTACATTTATATAACAAACAAAATAAACAACACGTAGATTACTTAGGAAACCAAAACATTTGTTCTTTTTTCTACGAGGTTTTTGTTCAAGAGTTCAGTTTAGCAACTACTCACCTTTAGCAACTAGTCACAGCACATGCCTCAGATGAAACTGCCTATAGACAGCCGGTTGTTAATAAGCCCCAATAGTGTGATCAGGACCTGCCGCAAGCAGATTTTATTACATATTTCATTAAATAAGATAAGGAACATTAAATATTATAATTAAAAAAATAGAAATATTTTATTTGCTAAATTATAACCATTGCAGACTTTCTGCAACCTGTTTACTTTTGGTTTTACGATAAGACAAGGCGTTCAAATATCACAAACACACTATTAGTTTAATTATTTGTAAATGTAATGTCATGTATGTTATTAAAAGACATATTTATATTTAGTTTTTGTGTAATATTATACTGTACCCGTCAAAATGATTTGCAGCATCTGGGTTACCGTGTGTTATTAGTTTTGAGCAGTTGTTATCTTGGAATAACAAACCTGGAAATGTAGCAACTCAGAATCAAGCATTGTAACTAGCCAAGTAATAAATGTTTAAAATTTTAAATGTGCACTTTTAAACCACCACTTCTCGTCTATCTCCGGTCCTGTGATGCGCCAGCGCGACCTCACGAAATACGTCATCACGTCAAGAGGTCACGGATGTGCGAAACTACGCCCCAGTGTTTACAAGTGTGAAGAAAGAGGACCGTTGCAGCGTTGTTGTATGTGGAATGATACTAATTAATGTCTTTGTGTCAGTTTATAACTGTCACCGTTCCTCCTGAGGAACACCTGACTTTACTTCAATATTTTGGATGTAAATGTTTATCGAATCATGACAAACTATATATCTTTGGAAAGGTCTAAGCCTCTAGAATACAGATATTTTCAGTGTTTTATAAAATAAATTGTGTAGGGAGAGTAATTGATTCATATATGATAAGAGTGCGCCTAAAACATTGATAATCCTACTATATGTCACTGTTCCGCCTTCGAGACTTCTACTGTTGCTTCAGTTTTTTGCATATGAATTCGTATCTAATCATGACTATTATAGACTATTAACTATATATCATTTGAAAACTCTATGAGTGTAGTTTTCATATATCATCGTCATTTTGGGAATAAAATTATGTTATGAGAGTCAGTTTGTAAATGGTCATGGGACCACAGGTGGGGCCAACTTTTTATACATATTTATAAGACTAAACCCCTCCTCTAAACCTAAAAAATCATGACAAACTATATATCACTAGAAAGCTCTCAGAATGTAGTTTTCATATTTCAAGGTCATCTGATCATAGAAATAATGTAGTGACAGTTTTTTTGTTACATGCCCCCCACCCATAGGAATGCATATTAATTATTATATATAGGGGTGCACCGAAATTTCGGTCGCCGAAAATTTCGGCCGAAAATGGCATTATCGGTTTCGGGCCGAAATAAAAAATCCAGCCGAAAATGTAAACCGAAAATGAATGTCAACCGCGCCCCTTTGATCTGTGCGCTAGCGCTTCACTCAGCCTCGGTGATCAGTCGTCTCCCACCCCTCCCCTTCGTGGTCAAGCAGGTTTCACTCAGGGTCCAGCTGTTTGCACGCGTCTGCAAAGATCTTGATGTGTAAACTTTAGAGAGAGTCGCGCTATGTGTCTCTTACTGTAATCCATTAACGTACATTTGGCGAATAAAGCAATGAAATACAACGTAACGTTTTTATGTGGAGCGACTGTTGCGCTGTTTGGGATTCACCATCAGTCTCTGTATATGCATGCGTTTAAGTGCCCTTAAAGCCGAAAGTATACTAGGGACGTCCGCGTATGCGCGCCATCATTTTCGTCATCAGGAGGGTCCGCGGCCGGCCGCGCGGACCGTCCACGTGCAGCCCAAAATTTGAGACCGCACGGACAGTGCGCGTACAGTCCGCGTACAACATCGCATGCGCGTGAAAATATTTAGACAGGACACTCCACTACAAACAATTATACAAAGGAAATAGACAGCATTTGCACACTATCGTTTTTCTTCTTTAATTTAATTTCATCCATAAACAGAAAGCTGTGGAGCATGTTTGTTACCATATTGTTTGATTCCTGTTCTTTGTTGTCTTGTTGTTTGTTCTAAACTGTGTTTGCAATGGTGGATCGGTTTCTTTTCTTCACCTATCCTAATGTTTTAATGTACTGTAAATGTCTCCAAATCAGTGCTGCACTAGAGTAATAATTTGAATAGAGACGCGTTTAAAAAAAAAAAACAAGCAAACATAAAATCTCTCTGTTATTGACAGGGCACATATAAACAAAATTCTCAGTACAGTATTCTTTTTCTAATAAAAACATTTGTTTATGTATGTATAGATTACAGTCAGATTAACCTACTGAAGTCTGTGTCATTAATGTTGATCAAACAACCCATGACAAAGAGACAAATAGCTCAAAAAAATAATAATATATTTAATTTATTGTGTTATGATTCATTTAATTTGATTTCTGTACCTAATGCTAATTTCAGACCTTATTAATGTACAACTTTGTTCTCTTTTATAAATGTTTGCAATTTCTTTATTGTTTATTAGATTTTTCCCACCTGCATTTTGCTGATCCGAAAAATAATCTGATCTGTGCCTCAAAAACTGTAATGTGATCCGAACTGTGAGTTTTTTTTATCCATCACACACCCCTAGTAAAGTTAGCACACAGTGATAGCCATAAATGCAATTGTACTAATAATTGGCATAATAATTTATTTCGGTGTTTCGGTTTCGGTTTTTCGGCCTTGGTTTCCTTTTTTCGGTTTTCGGTTTCGGCCAAGAATTTTCATTTCGGTGCATCACTAATTATATATTCATAAAACTATATTCTATTATAAATCTTCAAAAATGTTGACAAACTATATATTGTTGGAAAGCTCTATGAATGTAGTTTTCATATTTTAAAACATTTTAGCAGTAATAATAATGCAGTGAGAGTTATTGAATAAATTGTGACAAGAGTATGCAGCAAACCGTTGACACCTAGTGGCCTTTGTTGGTAAAACGACTAAAAGAGTGACACAAACCACATTTTTTTGTGATTTTAACTTGAAATTTGGATCACAACTACTTGAGACATATGGCTTCAAGTTTACATTATTTCTTTTTTGAAACATTTACATTTTTATACTTTCATTTATAAATGTAATATATACTGCATTATTTTTAATTATTAAACATACATTTAAACTGCTATAATTTTTTTTCTGTTTAACATTTTCACCTCCAGACACTTCAGTGAAAAACCTCAAAAGGGTGGAGTGACAGTTATGGGGTTAAAATGGTCCGCAAATGTGCACGGCATTAGGCGAGGTCGCGCTGGCTTGTCAAATAGCCGGAGGAAGACGAGAAGTTGTGGTTTAAAAGTGCATATTTTTTATTTTTCTTGCCAAAATGACAATCATTTCGCTAGATAAGACCCTTATGTCTCGTTTGAGATCGTTTAGAGTCCTTTGAAACTGCAATTTTAAACTGCATTAAAACGGTTAAGTATTGGGGTCCATTAAAGTCCATTAAAATGATAAAAATCCTGTAATGTTTTCCTCAAAAAACATAATTTCTTCTCGACTGAACAAAGAAAGACATCAACAGTTCTGATGACGTGGTGGTGAGCAAACCATCTGAATTTTTTTTAAGAAAATGGACTAATCCTTTAAGTCACACAAACGCTGTGTCCTTATTCAGTAATGATTTTTCCCTCCACCAATGTTTGGAAATTTTTATTCATGCTCACATTTAAATTTAAAAACATATTATCAATGCCAAGTTTCATTTGTGTTCTTGTGTATCAAGATTCGAAAAATGCAGTACAGTAAATGATTCTCATTCAGTGATTAAGTTCAATTCGGCTTCTGAAGAAAAACACTCAATGAGTCAATATGGATTCATTTTGTGGTGGTTTTTGGAAGCTTGACACAATTCTCAGTTTGCGTTCCACGTGAGGGTACATTTTTATTTCTTTGTGAACCTGTTTATATGTAACGCCATCACTTTTTTTGAGTTGTGTTATTGGGATTTAGGTCGTGGGTCTGCTGTAGGGCTCTAACCGTGAAGTCTTATCTCAGATCTACGTGTCGTGTGTTAATAAACCCGAGGTCGGCTCCCAATCTGCCCTAGGAGATCGCTTACATCAAAGCACCAATCAAAAACCGGTGCAGATATAATTTGTCATCAGGGATTTCCTGCCGGAGAATTATAGAGAAGATACTGGACCGATCGATACTATGGATTTTCACTGCAGTGGTTGATTGTCCAATTGCTGTGAAACATGTTAAAGGATAAAAGGCCACGCCTGCCAGTCTCGAACACTGCAGACTCAGCATAAGGCCTGTCAGATTCCTCCGGGCGGCCCTCCTAGAAAATTATCATCCGAGTCCTACTTAGAGCGCTCACTTGCGGCACGTGGAGCGCTTCGGCCGATCCTCTTCACTCGCTCCGAGTAAACGTCTGTTTGGTGCTGGCGTCTCGGATGACGTTTTGAGCTTCCAGAGAGAGATGTGAATGCTTCTCTCACAGTCTCTCCTTTTATTGAGATGTCTGACTGCATTAGAGAGGGTGTGCGTCGAACGGACGAAATCCCAGACAAAACTGACCCTTGCGTTTAACTCTGTCTTCATAAATCCCTAATCTTGCTCTCCAGACAGCCCAGCGCTGGGGGAACACGACATTTTATAGATTCGTTCGGATGCGGTTGACATAAGAAGTAAAACGTTTCACTTCCCGTGGACGTATTGCAGAAGAATCCGGTGGTATTTACGAGGTCCTCTCTAATGCTGATGGGCTGACATCTTATATTCAGAAAGACTGGAGTGTAGTATGAAATGACAGGCGTGCTGCAGTGCCTTATTGCGGCGCCTCGTACAATCTAGCGATTCAGGCTTCAATGAGCATTTATTTCACACCGATGGTTTGACGCATTGTAAGCCAACCAGACGTATCCCCGCGGTTAGGACGTAGTATCATGCAACGTCAATGCATCTGGGTGTTGCTGTTGTCTTTGGCCGTGTGTGCGTGTAAGAAAGTCTGGACAGTTCGAGACCTCTTAGGCTTGTCTTATCCAATGCCCCATGACAGCCCAATATCAAAGAGCTCTATGTGAAGGCAGAGAGCCAAGCGATGAAGATGACAAACCCAGACTCTGTCTGAATGCCCCTGAGGCAGATAGAAAATGAACTGACCACTGTAAACAGAAAGAGCAGTAAAAAGCCCTAAACAGGCTTCAACAGAAAAGATTTACCCTGGCAGGCATCCCTTTTCAATTTAAATGTAGTCACCCGCCAATTTAAGTCACGGATACCCTGAACTTGGACTTGTTTGTACAAAGAAGCATGTCAGTGTGTGTCATTATATAAAGTGGGAAGTTGTACCATCTATATTTCACACGTTCTTCTAGTACATTGAGCTTGTCCTGCAGGTTTGAGTCCAGCATGCTGAATGTTACTTCTTAGTTAAATCACATTTAGTTAAAAGTTCTGGCCATGATGTAACTGAGGCCAGCTATTATGTGAGACTCTTTGATCTCAAGCGATGCTATAGTGACAGACAGTAGATGCCGTGGCCTTTAACTTAAATCCATGTCAGACCGATCAACCACTTGGCACCATTCTGTTAGGACCGGTTACCATGCTATCTGCTTCATAACACATAAGCAAAACCATCAGTGGTGACCCCGGCGACGTCCTGCGACTTCTGCATGTAACACACAGTGTTTAGGGGGTGCACGTGATTTTAAAGCTTTTACCTTCACCCTCAGAAGAGGATGGAGCCATTTGTTTCATCATCACTCGTGAGAGGTTGAGTGTTGCGGTGTGATGTTATCTTGCCAGTGTTGGAGGAGGACATATGGGCGTGCAGTGACCCGAACAAACACCTGATAAAAATAGCTCAGCTGTTGTGAATGTGAACTGAGAGAGACGTTCTGGGATTACGAACCAATGATGAGGGTGCTGTCGTTGAGCTAAAGTCTTTAGAAACAAAGTGTAAAGGTAGATTAAATTAAAACCCATTTGTGACCCTGGCCCACAAAACGAGTCTTAAAGGATTTGTCAATTTTCTTAAAAAATATTCTGATAATTTACTCACCACCATGTCAAACAAAATGTTGATGTCTTTCTTTGTTCAGTTGAGAAGAAATTATGTTTTTTGAGGAAAACATTCCAGGATTTTTCTCATTTTAATGGACTTTAATGGACCCCAACCCTTAACAGTTTTAATGCAGTTTAAAATTGCAGCTTCAAAGGACTCTAAACGATCCCAAAAGAGACATAAGGGTCTTAAGTAGCGAAACAATTGTCATTTTTAGCAAGAAAAAAAGGCACTTTTAAATCACAACTTCTCATCTTCTTCCGGTCCTGTGACGCCACAGCGCGACCTCACGCAATACGTCAAGATGTCACGGATAACGGATGCAAAACTATGCTCCAGTGTTAACAAGGGTGGAGAAAGATGACCGTTCCGACTTTGTTGTATGTGGAATGATACTAATGAATGTCTTTGTGCCAGTTTATTGTTTAAAATGGTCCCCAAATGTGCGTTTCATATATGTAACACGTGACCTTTTGACATCATTACGTGAGGTCGCCCTGGCGCGTCACAGGACCGGAGGAAGACAAGAAATTATGATTTAAAAGTGCATATTTTTTATTTTTCTTGCCAAAAAATGTCAATCGTTTCGCTACTTAAGACCCTTATGCCTCATTTGAGATTGTTTAGAGTCCTTTGAAGCTGCAATTTTAAACTGCATTAAAACTAATAAGTGTTGGGGCCCATTAAAGTCCATTAAAATGAGAAAAATCCTGGAATGTTTTCCTCAAAAAACATAATTTCTTCTCGACTGAACAAAGAAAGACATCAACATTTTGGATGACATCGTAATGAGTAAATTACCTGGACTTTTTTTTAAAGGTGCAGTGTGTAATTTTTAGAAGGATCTCTTGACAGAAATGCAAAAAAATATACACAACTATATTATCAGGGGTGTATAAAGACCTTTTATAATGAATCGTTATGTTTTTATTACCTTAGAATGAGACGTTTTTATCTACATACACCGAGGGTCTCCTTACATGGAAGTTGCCATTTTGTGCCGCCATGTTTTTTTGCAGAAACTCTTAACAGACAAACTTTTTTACTAAGTTATATTCAATGGTGATATGTTTGTCCTGTAGTGGCTACCGTAGCTTCTCTATGCATTTCAAAAGCGAAGGGTGAGCTGTAAACTGAGTTGTTGGTTGCAATTTGCAACCTCACCACTAGATGCCACTAATATTTACACACTGCACCTTTAAGAAATTGACTAATCCTTTAAGTAGCATGGGTGTATTTGTAGCAAATATAGCCAAAAATACATTGTTTGGGTCAAAATGATAGATTTTCTTGTATGCCAAAACTTAAGATTACGTAAAGATCATCTTCCATGGACTTCATTTGGACAAATTTAAAGGTGGTTTTCTGAATATTTAGATTTTTAGAATATAACTTTGTTATATTATATTGTTAGTTGTTTTAACCCATTCTTGGGTCAAATATAAACATTTTTGTAATTTCTTTTCTTTTCTAAAGTATTTGTTATTAGGTCGACAACAGATTACATTAAATTTACATTACATTAAGTTGACATTACAATTTTCTTTCAAACCGAGCGTTTTCAAATAACACCAGGAGCTTGAATAAAGTAAATAGGGTCAATTTAGATTTCATGTTTACTTTAAAATTCAAATCATGATTCAAGGTGATATCGAGTTCAAACATAATCCACAGGTTACAAACTAATAGCGATCATTCATTTATGCATCCAACAAATGAGTACAACAGCGTGTGTGAAAATGCTTGCATGGGACAGAGGAAAAGACAACGTGTGTGCGTGTGTGTTTATCTGTTTCTGTTTGATTATGCAGCTCTAGCTGTGATGGGAAACAGCATATGAAGCATTCATACACGGCACAACAGCGCGCTATATTGCAACAGGCACTCTGTAATGATAGAGATATTGAGGGCTGTAATTGTTATTATTGCCAAACCCAAATTGAAACTCATAACCTGCCTGACTCCAGCTATCAGTTGTCATTAAGTAAAAAAACCGACGTCTCGGCGGCTCGGCCCCGGTGCCGCGAGCTGTCTGTTGACACGCAAAGTAATTGAAGAGGCAGTCGAGCTGTTTTGAACGCACTCAAAAGGAGGCGAAATGAGCACTTGATCAGAGCGTTTTTACGTCTATAGAGATGATTTGATTTCACGTAACGTCTCTTTTATAGCCTGGCACACCATTAATTTGCACGGAGGAGATTCACAATGTGACGTTGTTTTTATATGGGCTGTTTTAACATGTTTGGAGAACAATTGGCTTGCGTTTTGTGTGCCGTTAGACTCTGGCACGACGTCTCATTACATCAGGCCTTGCCGAGGTGCTTGGCACACACAAACGTACACTCGGTGTACAATAGCAGGTTTGTAGAGGTCACTTTTGCTTTCCACCAGCAATAGCAGGTGTGTGGGCCATTTATTTAAGGCGAGGCATAAAGAGATTTTAAAGCGTAGATTTTTTTATTGTGCCTTCGGGGGGAAATTTCTTTTAAAAATGTGCTCTGCTTACAATACCTTAATATCTAAATAAAAAGGACGATATATTTAGCCTAACATCTCTATGTAACATTTTCGGTATTGCCCTGTGGAATTGATGTAATGCAATGGGCTTTTATAAGATGCCCACTGGGGCCTTTGTCACAATCGTCACAATTACCCAGCATCCCCTCTTGGTGTTCAGAAATGTTTTAAGTGCTTTAGTTCTGAATCCTAATGAGCTGCATACCTGAAATAGCATTTACGCCCATTGCGATTGGGTACCAGAGTGGAGCCGGAGGGTCGGAGAGGAGGAAAAGCGAGCGGGTTTGATGATGAAGTCAGCCGAAATGAAAAGTCGTTTCAGAGGTGGAGCGGCTTATTACTGTACATTCAAATGAAAGATTACAAAGACAAACTTTCTTGTGTTCCTTTGGGACAACACGCAGAGATGAAAAGAGGTTGTTGGGTAATTGTTACTATATGTTGCCCAGTGGGCATCTCTTAAACGGCCTTGCATTACATTAATTCCAAAGGGAGATGCCAAAAATATATACACGGAGTTCATTATACTAAACACTGTATATTATTCTTTTTATCTACATATATAGATTCTATTTTATTAAAATTAAAGGAATAGTTCACCCAAAAATGAAAATTTTGTCATTAATGAATCACCCTCATGTCGTTCCAAACTCGTAAGACCTCCGTTCATCTTCGGGACAAAGTTTAAGATGTTTTATATTTAGTCCGAGAGCTTGTTGACCCTTCATTGAAAATCTACGTACGGTATACAGTACTGTCCATGTCCAGAAAGGTAATAAAAACATCATCAAAGTAGTCCATGTGACATCAGTGGGTCAGTTAAAATGTGTTGAAGTATCGAAAATACATTTTGGTCCCAAAATAACAAAAATTACGACTTTATGACGTGTTATCCTCAGACATGTTGCAAAGTTTTTTTTTCAAACTTACAGCGTGTGTCTCCCTTATGCTAGTTTCACACCAGACATGTTCGAGACGTCAAATTCTTGAACAATTTGAGTGTACTCAATTTATGCATGAAAGCCGCGCGTGAAATTCTACTCATTGAGACATTCACACGGAAATTCATGGGAGGGGCTTCTGCGACTCCGCTTGCTTCCTGTAATGCATCACTACTAGAGCAAGCTCCTGATTGGTTAGTATTTTTCCAACAAAAGTAAAAATTTTCAACTTTCAACCATTTGCGCGAACTAGACGCGCAAATGAGACGGAATTGCGTCTACCGTGCCGCGCTAAAAATGGCACATTTGTGCCGCAAGACCTCCAGATGTGCATCAACGCGTCTTTACATTGACTTAACATTGAAAACACTCACCCTTGACGCCTCTACCGTGGCTGGTGTGAACGCAGCATTAGACTGTAAGCGAAGCCCGGGCGCACCAAAAAAAAAAAAAAAAAACGAAATAAAAAAACAGCTGGGGCGCACCAGATAACACGTCAGCCACGTCGTACGTCATTCGCATCACTGCAATCACGTGACTTTAGTCTCGCCCATGCGCTTCACAACAGACGTGGAAGAGAAGACAATGCTGAATAAAGTCGTATTTTTTGTTATTTTTGGACCAAAAGTATTTCCGATGCTTCAACACATTCTAACTGACCCATTGATGTCACGTGGACTACTTTGATGGTGTTTTTGTTGCCTTTCTGGACATGGACAGCTGGGGCACACCAGATAACACGTCAGCCTTGTCGTATGTCATCCGCGTCGTACGTCATCCGCGTCACTGCAGTCACATTACTTTAGTCTCGCGCATGTGCTTCACAACAGACGCGGAAGAGAAGACAATGCTGAATAAAGTCGTCATTTTTTTTTTTTGGACCAAAATGACCCACTGATGTCACATGGACTACTTTGATTATGTTTTTATTACCTTTCTGGACATGGACAGTATACCGTACGTAGATGTTCAATGAAGGGTTAACAAGCTCTCGGACTAAATATTAGCAATGCTGACATCGCGGGCACGCGCGTCGAAATTCTTAAACTGCAGGCGCGTGACTTTTACAACGCTTCTTATGCAATATCCAATCCTCGTCACATGGTTGTAGTATGTTTTCACTAAATACGACAATAAATACGTCAAGTACGACCACCGGAGGCGTTTAATATTTTCAACCCTTTCAACCCGAAGTTGTTTTTAGTTTACAGCAACTGTTTGAAAATTTGTGCCAATTCCTGCCGAACGTCATGTCAGAACGTCCACTACA
This sequence comes from Misgurnus anguillicaudatus, assembly GCF_027580225.2. Taxonomy (NCBI): domain Eukaryota; kingdom Metazoa; phylum Chordata; class Actinopteri; order Cypriniformes; family Cobitidae; genus Misgurnus; species Misgurnus anguillicaudatus. The sequence goes on along the minus strand of NC_073349.2, from coordinate 27,836,149 downwards.
GGAATCGTTCTAAAAACCATGGTTACCATGGGTCCAATGCCCATTTCAACTAAAGTCTGATGTCCATTCCGACTAAAACAGTAAATGTTCATGATTTAATTTGAAAGAACTAACAAAATTCTACATTCTATTAAAATTTCATGCAAATATTTGATAAAATGAGAAAGTCATAAGCAAAAACATGTGAATAAGCAGCATTTTCGGTCACACGGCTTCCATAGACATCCATATATAACTTTTTTTCTGATTTCGAATATTTAAAATATCATAAGTTTCTCAATCTTTTTTTACAATCCAAGTATCTTTGTAAATGAGAATGTCTGCTCTGTCTAGTAATGTGATACATTTTGAGCTTTAGGGTTTTTGAAAATTTGAAAACATTATACCTATATGGGTGATTCTCACGAAAACTTGGTTTTAAAAATGTCAAGCATGAAAATGTAAAAATTGCTTAAATTTACTTTTTTCCCCACCAGACATTGAAAAACAAAGTCTGGAGTAAATGGGAACATTAATTTAAAAACTTTTACTTATCATTTAACACTTTTTGTAACATAATTTAAAAAATTAGTCCTAAAAAATCTCATTACCGCAACAGTCAGAAAACATCAACACTGACATATTTTTAAAATGACATGACAAACCTGAAAGAACATCATTTGGAGATTCTGCACATGCATTTAAAATCAAAGTATTATGCTTCTATTAATTAAATTAACATTTAATAAGCATCTGTTGCGGTAATGATAATCAAAATGTCGTGTAAGCATTCTGACAAGACAATATTTCAAATTAACTGTAAAAAATGATCTTACCTGGTAGCCATCTTGAAGTAACTGGTCCATGTGCTTGGTCACTCAAAATCAAACTTTATTAAAATTCTGTATGTGTGCTTAAACTGTTCTCAAAAAGTGTTGCGGAGGATGAGAACATCAGGCATGGACACATCATCTTTTTTCTAATTTTTCTTCATTATTATTATACATGAATATTCAGTAAATATTTTTTCTGTCATCTAAAGTAGTCTAGCAAAACATCCATTTATTTTTTTTCTTAATATTTTTGTGTTAATTTGATTAAATTACAACACAACACATGTTCAAACACAGCCGGACACATTGCGGTAATGAGAATTTCAGCAGAAAATGAGATAAAATTTACAATTATAAATTCTTATGTTGAAATCACACATTGTGCAAGGTAGAACACAGTATTGTGTTAATTCTGATGCTTTTTAATGTTACTATATTACACATTTTAAAGCTAAAATCATTAGTGCCGTGGTGTTTCAATGGTTTCGTTAAAATCACCCATATAAAACATCTTAAACTGTGTTTAAAAAAGATGAACGGAGGTCTTACAAGTTTGGAACGACAAGAGGGTGAGTCATTAATGACATTATTTTCATTTTTGGGTGAATGATCTCTTTAATCTTTTAAATTTTTTTTATGTTATTTAAATGTTTCGTTTTATGTTGAATTTCTTGCCTATGTAGAGAGCTAAAGTCTGTAAGCATCTTTTAGCTTTGTGGTTTCTTGTTTTCCTTGCAGTCGGTGTAATCGTAGCCTCCCACCTGCCTTCCCTAAAAGAGCGTTCAGGACCCGTTTCTGTGTGAAATCACCCTGCTGTAAGAGCTTTTGGCATTTATTATGTTTTATCGCACGAGTCTTTCTTTGATATCACTTTACAAGCTTTAGGCGCATCCTCAACGGGAGCGATACGCCATCAAAATGTTGTGCTAAAAATGAGCTGGCTTCAAAAAAGAGTTAATATGTAAAGTTATGGAAGTTATAAAAGTGATAAAAAGGTTATTTGAGCTTTCAATATTTTGCTCCACTTTCGTCTTTCATATCAGGAATTCATCATTTTCAAATTAAGAGACACCTCGCGTGTGAAGAGCGCACTGTTAGCGTCTGCAGTCTGACAGTAGTTGAGATCTACATGCTTGAAACTGATTTAGCGAGCGCTCAGGTGTGGTGATATTTCTCAAATATACTGTTAATATGACTAGATTTTAACAACACGAAAAAATGAAACCGCACTCCGCTTCATAAACGTTAGTAGGCTGCCGAAGATTTTCGGAGAAAGTTGAACTTTTCATATAAAAAGGAAATTGCACTGTTTTTGTCCATGTGCCTTGTGTGTTGTTGGGTATTTTAAGGGGTAATATCATGGTAAGCTTGATATTTTTTATAAAAGAAAATGTTGTGTACTTTCCAGATATTTTGCCCTAGGACCATCTAAACCACTTATGAAAACCTAGCTGGAGAAATGCGTAACATAAAGCATCCTCACGACCAATCATGGTCTGTCTGTCTGTGTCTTCCAAAAAAAAGTCTAAGGGTCAGAGAAACTTCATGTAAATATTCAGTAATTTTCTGTAATTCTAGAATATATAATATTATATAATTTTCTACATATACTCCTTATAGCAGACGTGACCTACTGTACTGGTGCTAAACGTGATGGGTGGGTTGGGGGGGGCTTCATCCCAGCCGGTGAACCCCAGCCAAGTGACTGCACTTAAGGTGAGCGACTGGGGTGGTGGAGAAGTAATTTAATCGCAGGCTCTGCCCTATTCCCCGGGCGGGTGAGTTTAAGAAAGGTCACGCCGGGAAACGGGACCGAGCCGCCCCTTCCCAATTACGATTGGCGCAGAACACAGCAGAGCGCCGCGTGGGGTGACAGTCATTTAGCAGCACCTCATCTAAGGAGAAGGAAGTTGCAGATGGTTGATAAGGGAGTAAAAAATGATTTGCCAGAACCTGTTAGCCAGAGCTGCACACAGGGCTGAGTCTCCCATAGCCACTAACCAACGACTCACTGCACCAAGACTATATACACCCATTCTATCTGTCAATCATTGGCTGTCGGTCCGTCTGTTTGTTTTTATCTTTCCGTCCGTCTCTTTGTCAACATCGTTTGTCTGTTGATCTGTCTCTGTTTTCTGCCTATCCGTCTTGTCTGTCTATCTATGCATCAGTCTATCTACTGTGTCTATCTGTTTATCTCTGTCTGTGATCTACCTCCACACCTGTCTGTCTGTCTGTCATCTATATCTATTTGTCTGTCTGTCTGTCTGTCTGTCTATCTGCTTATACAGTACGTGTTCCTTCCTGTCGACACATACTTTTGTCTCCTGTTTACTCAGTTCACTGTGTCTCCATCTGTCTCATCTGTCCATCCGTCTGTCTCTGTCATCTACATATCCGTCTGTTTGTATGTCTTTTTGTTTGTTTGCTTGTGTCTATCCGTCATGGACCTGTCTGTCTGCCTTTTTTCAGTTACTCAGTTCACTGTTTCTCCATTTGTCTCATCTGTCCGTCGGACCGTCTGTCATCAGTTTCTGTCTTTTACCTTTCCATCCATCTGTCTGTCTGCCTTTTTTGTCAGTTTGTTTGTGTCTGTCTGTCTGTCTGTCTGTTTATCTGTCTAACTAACTATCTGTCTGTCTATCTATCTATCTATGTATCTGTCTCTCTGTCTGTCATCTTCATCTGTTTATCCTGTCGACACATACTTTTGTCTCCTGTTTACTCGGTTCACTGTTTCTCCTTTTGTCTCATCTGTCCTTCCTTCCATCCGTCTTTGTCATCTACCTATCCATCTGTCTGTCTGTTTATCTTGTTTTTTGCTTATGTCTGTCTGTCTGTCTGTCTGTCTATCTGTCTATCTATGTATATGTCTCTCTCTCTGTCTATCTATGTATCTGTCTATCTCTGTCTGTCTGTCTACTGTGTCTGTCATCCACCTCTGTCTGTCATCTACATCTATTTGTCTGTCTGTCTGTCTGTTTGTCTATCTGCTTATACATACTTCTTCCTGTCGACACATACTTTTGTCTCCTTTTTACTCAGGTCACTGTTTCTCCATCTGTCTCATCTGTCTGTCCAACCGTCTGTTTCTGTCATTTACATATCCATCTGTCTGTCTGTCTGTCTGCCTTTTTTGTCTGTTTGTTTATGTCTGTCTGTCATGAACCTGTCTGTCTGTCTGTCTGTCTGTCATGTACCTGTCTGTCTGTTTATCTATCTGTCTGTCCGTTTGTCTATGTATTTCTCTCTCTCTGTCTGTATATCTTTTTTTGCTTATGTCTGTCTGTCCGTCTATTTGTCCGTCTGTCTGTCTGTCTGTCTGTCTGTCTGTCTGTCTGTCTGTCTGTCTGTCTGTCTGTCTGTCTGTCTGTCTGTCTGTCTGTCTATCTATCTATCTATCTATCTATCTATCTATCTATCTATCTATCTATCTATCTATCTGTGTCTGTGATCTACCTCTGTCTGTCATTTATATCTGTTTGTCTGTCTGTCTATCTATCCGTTTGTCTGATTATCTATGTATCTCTCTCTCTGTCTGTATATCTTGTTTTGTCTGTCTGTCTGTCTGTCATTTGTTTCTGTCATTTACCTATCCATCCGTCTGTCTGTCTGTCTGCTTTTTGTCTGTCTGTTTATGTCTGTCTATCATGTACCTGTCTGTCTGTTTGTTTATTTAGCTGACTGACTGACTATCTGTCGGTCTGTCTGTCTATCTATGTATCTATCTGTCTCTCTGTCTGTCATCTACATCTATTTGTCTGTCTGTCTGTCTATCTGCTCCTTCCTGTCGACACATACTTTTGTCTCCTGTTTACTCAGTTCACTGTTTCTCCATCTTTCCGTCCGTCCGTCCGTCCGTCTATCTCTGTCATCTACCTATCCATCTGTCTGCCTGCCTGTGATCCACATATCTGTCTGTTTGTATGTGCTTTTTTGTTTTTTTGCTTATGTCTGTCTGTCATGAACCTGTCTGCTTGCCTTTTTTGTCTGTTTGTTTATGTCTGTCTGTTTGTGTATCTGTTTATCTATCTGTCTGTCTACTCTGTCTGTCATCTACATCTGTCTGTCTGTCTGTCTGTCTATACGTACTCCTTCGTGTCGACACATACTTTTGTCTCCTGTTTACTTAGTTCACTGTATCTCCATCTGTCATTCCTTCCGTCTGTCAGTTTGTCTCTGTCATCTACCTATCCATCTGTCTGTCTGTCTGCCCGTAAGTTTTTTGCTTATGTCTGTCTGTCTGTCTGTCTGTTTATCTGTCTGTTTGTCTGTCTGTCTGTCTATGTATCTGTCTATCTCTTTGTCTGTCTGTGATCTACCTTTGTCTGTCATCTATATCTATTTGTCTGTCTGTCTGTCTGTCTATCTGCTTATACAGTATGTGCTCCTTCCTGTCGACACATACTTCTGTCTCCTGTTTACTCAGTTCTCCATCTGTTTCCATCTATCATATCTGTAAAACATTTCTGTCTGTCTGTCTGTCTGTCAGTCTATTGCATCTATCTATCGGAGCTTATACACACACTCCTTCCTGTCGACACACATTTTTTATCTCTTGTTTGTTCAGTTTACCGTTTCTCCATCTGTCTATCTCACTATATGTTTGCTCTGTCCATCCCACCACCTCTTCCCTGCTTTCTTCCTTCCATCTCTCTCTCTCTCTCTCTCTCTCTCTCTTTTCTCTCCCTCCCTCCTTCCTGCCCCGGGGCCACGTGACGGCCCTTTATGATTATTGGCGCAATCACTCATGTAACAGCCTGCCCAGCTTTTGGTGGGGCCTCCTGTATTTGTCACTGTCACTTCCCAAGTGCTCCGCCATTGTCTTGGAAATTGTATGTGTAAGGCAAGAGATGCCTGTGACCCACTTCGACAAGGGAGCCGGCGACGTGAGGGCGCTCAACGCCGCGGAGGGGAAGAGAAAAGCGAAAAAACTGAAAGGGATGGAAAAAAACAGCAGTTTGATGTGTCCTATTATGTGTCCCAGCTAGAGCCATAAATAATTGTGACAAGTTTTTTTGTTGCGCGTGAAAGTCCTTGACTCTGCCTCCTGTTCCAGCGCCTCCTCTCTGGCGCTGAGAAGCTGCCAAACTCCCCCCACTCGCTCCCAGATGATAGATGGCACGGCGAAGCAAATGACAACGGGATAGATTTTTAGTTTGTGCTTTGGAAGAGATCAGTAATGGTGCTTTGCTGTACAAAGCAATAAATGGGAAGGACGAGCGAGGGAGAGGAGAGAGAGAGGGAGAGTAAAGATTCATTGCTGCAGACTGAGGGGGCTGGAAGTGATCATCACTGACATGTGAATTACTAAATATGGACTTTGGGGCATTTTAGCAAAGTTTGGGATGAACGGCAAAGGATGAATTGGCAATTTTTACTGGCCAGGGAACATGTGGATCGGCTGCTTGGCATGCCAATGTTCATGCAGTTCATGCAAACCTGAAATTTTCTGTCAGAGCTGTGACTTATAGAGCAAGGCTGCTGATGTATTGAGATGCGGTGCTGTCTTTTTTTAAAGTATCTGTAATTTTAGAGATGTGGCCAACCTGTGCCTGCTGCTTGTGGTGCTCATGCAAAAAATGCATCGGCTCATGTATTTGCAATATCCCCATCACCCCTTTCTTTATCCTTATGATAAATAAGACAAAAAGAAAATGTCATCATGTGGAAAAATCAAAGCGTATAAAGTACCTTTGCATATTCATCAAGATAATTACAATACACATACATATGCGTTGAACTTTACATAATGAAAATGGACAGGAGTGAAAGCGGCCCCCGTGCTCATTACAAATGGATGTGACTTTTACCTGGTTAGCACTCTGGTAATGAAGTGCCATCATCTTGTCCACAGCTGCGTGATGGATACGTGGGCTTGGTTAAAATACCCTCCACAGATCCTCGTTGCCAATTAGACGGCTGATAGATGGCATTATCAGTCACGTTAATGAGCACGGACTGACACGCGTGCCCGCTGTGGTCACCTGACCCTCGTGCCCCCGGTACCACGCTGCACCACATTTACCAGCTCCCATCCAGCTGGGCGCGTTAAACATTGATAGCCCCTGATTCTGAACCCGGTACAGTTGCTGTAATCACATTTAAAGCTACAGGACGTGACAGTTTCCGCTTTATTATTGCATCCTCGTGCTAATTGCAATGGCAGATTTTGTGAATAAGATCATATTATCTTCATCCAAACCTTTCGAGCATTGTGACCTATATCAAACTCCTTATGCAAATTGTAGGCAACTTAACTATGTTGGGGTGAAATGTAAGAAGCATCGGATTTATCCAGTTGGTGAAAGCAATCCCAAAATGCATTGCAATAAGCTTACAGAGAAATGTTGATTTATAGATAGTAGTTCAATGTAATCAAACTGGATTATTTAGCAATATTTGTGCATGCAATTTAGTGCATTTAAAGCGTCACACGTTAAAATCATTTTAAAAAGCCGTCACTTATAGTTTGCTGTCTTAGTAGGGTATACTAGGTTTTGAAACAGATCTCCAATGTGGAGCATATTAACAAAGAGTGTCCTGAAGACAAAAAATAATTTAGAGATACATCTTAACTAAGCCGTAAGACCCACGTGGTCTTTTGTAAATGATCAGCGTGCGAATAACTGATTAGTTTTTCATTGTTTATCAGTGGTACGACGCAATGAAATGCAAAATCTCTGTTGTGTTTGTATAACTGCCGTTCCTTATGCAAACCCAGCAACACCCTGAATCTCTCAGTGGACATCCTAATTAAACAAACTCACACGAGCATTACAGCCAAGGTTGTGATTTATGATATCCCCTCAGATAGTTAAAACCGGCTTCCGTAAAAATCCATCACGTACATCACCGGACATTACCGCCCTAATTAAACACCCAAATGCCTGCAGATATCATAAAAAAAAAAAAAGAAATACTCTCGCCCTTAATAAAGCGCAGCATCTGCGATATTACAGAAGAAGACGGTATTTGGGATCCTGCGCAAATGAGAGCATAATTTGTCTATTTTAGGCCGAACGTTTCTCGCGATGTGAAGCTGATTAATTATTTGAAATATACTGATTACAACTAGCTGAGAATCTGGCATTAAAATAATGACTCCTGAGCCTCCTTTGAGTTTGTACATTTAGCATCGCACAACCATTAGGAATAATCTGTCCAATTAAAGGTTGTGTAATTAATTAAGTGCACGTTCTGTGAAAAGCCGAGAAGGGAGAATTTATCAAACCGCTGAAATATGACCTATCTTGTCCAAAAGACTAATATGTTTAAACAAAAGATGAAAATTGATGACAACATTATTTGTAACAAAATGCTCACTGTGCAACTATGATACATTTGTCCTCAGATTGCGCTTCTTAGCATTGTCCTTACAGGATTCGTGATGTATTACCCCAGGCGGCGTGGCAATAACTTTAGATGAAGGCTCTGCCTGTCTGGGGACTGTGTATTCGCAATGTATATCAGGCTTGATATCTGGACCGTAACGGCGTACACGAGAATCGCAACCCGTGGCAGCTGCACGAATGTGACATATGGCTGCGTCACAACTGTTTTTAAACATATACACGATCTTTGTAGGTTTATCTGTCGTGATAATCTCGAAACAGATTCTTTGAAACATCCTGTCAAAGGTTTTTTAAGCTTGGCAAACCGGTTCAAAACGTCCCTGTCGCCACGTAACTGCAGCCAAAAGCTGCGTGTGGGCTTGGCTGTGGTTGCATGGGCACGCGGGTGTGCAGAGGTGTGTGTGTTGATTGAATTGCGGGCATGGGGTGCGCGCGTGTGTGGGCGAGTTGGCACACGTGGGCAACATGGTGTTGCGGAGTGTGGCGTGTGCAGCTACCCACTGCGTACATGCAAGGGTGTAAACAACAAGTTGGAAGTGTAAAAAAGTGCTGGACCTTCTTAGGACAAATCTCATTTATGGAGTTAACCAACAAGTTATGTATGAAGTTAGTACCTAACCCAGAAAATCTTAGCAGAGTACTGTTAAAATCTTGTGGCGATTCATACATATTTTACGAGGTGACCATGACCACATATATGGTGGTCACCATATATGACCATACCTGTACGTTTCTGTACGATTTGCGATCGCTGCTGTGACGTTGAGGGAAGGTGTTAGTTATGAAAATTCATTTCCAGGGTTCCCACAGGTCCTTGAAATCCTTGAAAGTTTGTGAATCTGGGAGAAATAATTCAAGGTCCTGGGAAGTTTTAGAAAATATACATACATACATACATAGATACAGGTCTTTGAAAGTGATTGAATCTATTTTATGCAAGAAGTTTTCTGGTAAAAAAAAATCCATATTTTTCCCTGTGTAGTGTAGGATAAATTCTAGACTTTAAGCAAACGTGCTAAACTGTTTGCTTTAAATGCTTATATCTTCTGTATGCAAATGTTGATTCATACCAAAATGCTTTTTTGCATAGTTGTGTTTGACACATGAAAACGTCTCGGGTTACGTATGTAACTGTTGTTTCCTGAGAAGGGAACGAGATGCTGCGTCTCCCTTGCCATACTTGGGTGATTCTCACGAAACCATTGAAACACCACAGCACTAATGATTTTAGCTTTAAAATGTGTAATAGAGTAACATTAAAAAGCATCAGATTTAACACAATACTGTGTTCTACCTTGCACAATGTGTGATTTCAACATAAGAATTTATAATTGGAAATTTGATCTCATTTTCTGCTGAAATTCTCATTACCGCAATGTGTCCGGCTGTGTTTGAACATGCGTTATGTTGTAATTTAATCAAATTAACACAAAAATATTAAGAAAAAAAATAAATGGATGTTTTGCTAGACTACTTTAGATGACAGAAAAATATTTACTGAATATTCATGTATAATAATAATGAAGAAAAATTAGGAAAATGATGTGTCCATGCCTGATGTTCTCATCCTCCGCAACACTTTTTGAGAACAGTTTAAGCACACATACAGAATTTTAAAGTTTATAAGTTTGATTTTGAGTGACCAAGCACATGGACCAGTTACTTCAAGATGGCTACCAGGTAAGATCATTTTTTTACAGTTAATTTGAAATATTGTCTTGTCAGAATGCTTACACGTCATTTTGATTATCATTACCGCAACAGATGCTTATTAAATGTTAATTTAATTAATAGAAGCATAATACTTTGATTTTAAATGCATGTGCAGAATCTCCAAATTATGTTCTTTCAGGTTTGTCATGTCATTTTGAAAATATGTCAGTGTTGATGTTTTCTGACTGTTGCGGTAATGAGATTTTTTAGGACAAATTTTTTAAATTATGTTACAAAAAGTGTTAAATGATAAGTAAAAGTTTTTAAATTAATGTTCCCATTTACTCCAGACTTTGTTTTTCAATGTCTGGTGGGAAAAAAGGTACATTTAAGCAATTTTTACATTTTCATGCTTGACATTTTTAAAACCCACTTCTTGTGTCCCTGTAACGCCGTCTTTGGCAATATTTCAGATAGCGATATACTTATTGGCTCCTGCTTCACCCTGTCTTTGTTGTTAAGCCTCACGATTGGTTTAATATTTTATAGACACATTCAAACGCACTTACCCCTGGAAGCATCCCCAAAGTGTCACTGCAGTGACGCAGCGCAAGTTCCCTCGAAAGGGAACTGTAACAATATATCTTAAAAGGTAACACGATGTCCTCTTGCTCTCACTTGAAATGTGTCCCCCCATTCAGTCCTTGAATTTGAGAGTATTGGACCTGGAAAGTCCTTGAAAGGTCCTTGAATTTGAAGTTAACTAAGGTGTGGGAACCCTGCATTTCTTTTTACGGTAATTCTATGTGTTTGTACGATTCACTTAGTATGAATTCATGCCAATTAGTAAAATACACATAAAATATTTGCCACTCGGTTTTATATTTTGCAAAGACATTTAAACGTGTTTAAGTTTGGCCTAAATACTACTTAGGACTTTCGTGTTGCTCCATTGTTACATTCCTTACATTTTAGTTTCAGGTTAAAATATATCTTATTACTAAATGTATTGAAAAGTATTTTGCACAGTCTATAGAGTTTTGACAGATTAAATTTGTATTTATATAAATGTGTGTGCAAGGCAAAACATTTTTGCATACCCTAAACATTTGACTACTTAATGCATAAGCTTTCGTCGCAGCTCTGCATGTTCATTACCGTTTTGCCGCACTGTCTTTCCGTGCCAGTATCCCATATGGCGTTGATAAGCACCATGGAGATTCTGGCCAGAGACGAATGCCACACCATTCCAACACAGGAACACATGTCGGTCACCGCTCCCAACAGGATGTAGCGCTCAGGACATATTGAGCTGAGACTTACTGTAAAAAGCACAGGAACCTCATAAATCAAACGCACAATCCTGACACGCCACCCACTCGTCTCACATTAAACAGACATACCATTGTTCCAGCGCACATATTTGACTGTTGACATATCCTCGTCCTGTACTGCAATGAACAATAAACTTGCATTATTACACAGAGAAAGCAATGGGCGTCCCTGTTTGGGGCATTTTTGAGCGTGCAAAATTTACACCGAGGTATCATGTTAAAATGAAAAGGAAGAAGATAAACATGGTTTCGTTTTGGCTAAATGCCTTCTATTGTTTTGCAGGACAACATTCTAGTGAAGGCACACGATAGATTTCACTCTTGAGAGTGTACAGATTGTTTAAAACATAGAGAAAAGTATTCAAATTTGAAAACTGTTTCTTTAAGAGATACATTTTTTAGCATTAAGTAATGTGTTTTGGCTACAGTAAGCATGAGATTAACAAGAAATAACAAACTTGAACGAAATTTTCATCGCCGGCGTTGAGTGAATACGCTAGTTAGCGCTAGTTAACAAGCTGAGAATCAGATGTGTGGGCTGACATGTTGTCATGAACTGTCAAAACATGTCATGTCTTGTCATAGTCAGACACAAACTCAATGAGAGCCACATCAAGGGATGAGTTATAGCATTTAGCAAAGCTCGCGCCTGCCCTAAAATAACCACACCTGCGAACGTGCCGCTACAATCCTCCTACATTCAGCTGCCAGTGATGTTAGGGATCATGTTGAAGGAAAGTGCAAAGTTAATAATATATGCTAATATATTTTGCTAAATAAAGCTATAGCTTATTTATTTGTCTGCATAAAAAACATTGAAAAATCAAATGTCACGTTTAAAATGAATAAGCACTTGCTTTTAATTCCCAATCCGACACCAAGTTGCCATCATGAAGACCAGCATGACATCTTCCTGTCCAGAGAGAGAGAGAGAACGAGAGAGATGGGTGAAGACAGACTCAGAGAGAGTTAGTGGAAGAAATAGAGATGAAAAAGAAAGAGGTAGAAAGACAGTGAAAGAACGAGACCATGGCTGGCGAGAGAGAGAGAGAGAGAAAGAGAGAGAGGACGGCATAAATCCTCTGTCCTATATAAAAGAAATACTATCCATGTCATGGAAAGGTGGGATACCCTAAAATGAATGATAACAGACTCATTAAAAATAACGGCCGCCTGAATGATGAATGACCTGCCTCTTGAGAAGAGCAGCGCAAGGCGGCCTCTACAAATTAAGAGCGCAGTGCTGTTAAAGGTGTTATTTCCCCACTACTCCCCAGCACCAAAATATCAAGCAGCTACACCATTATTCGCTCTTTATTACTGCCCAGCGACGGGACCTTTGGAGATTTAAGGCGAGCCTGTACATTATCAGCCTCTGTTATTTTGTTAATTATGCTGATTCGTGATTTATGACATGGCGCGGCTTAATTAAAAAGTGAAATTGCATCAAATTGTAAGGGCTTTATAGGGGACGGTGCTGGAATGAGCGCTTGCTAGTGATGTGTTTATGCAAAAGAGTATTCATTGCATTGTAGGAGGGAATCATGGGAGATTTGTTTGGTTGTGTTTTGTAAAAATGAAACGTTTCTAAACATAGAATGAAGATATGTGGAAACTGATACGGCACGTGGGACGTGTGTTGGTTCATCTGAAAATGAAGATTTTGCCATTGTGTAAAAAATGCACTACGTTGCTTCGGAAACCATTGGGCCCTTTTACACCTGCACGGTCATCTCTGATCGGATAGCTATCAGATCGTAGCTATAAATGTTAGCCTTTCTGATCACATTCAATTTACAATGCAAGCACTTTTGTTGATTTTCATTTTCACACATTTTTTACTGTAGATTTACAGTACGGTGTCAGCATTGAATAGCAACTACGAATTGCACGTCTCAGGACTTTTGTATATAGAGAGAGTACATTTTTATCTCAGTTTTCATTCATTGAAATCCAGATACACATTTCGGGTTTGGTGGATGATTGATGGCGATACCTCCTGATGGGACAGTACACTGCTTTACGATGCCATAGAACAGGGATGGGCAACTTCGGTTGTTGAGGGTCGGTGTCCTGCAGAGTTTAGCTCCAACTTGCATCAGCACACCTGCCTAAAAATTTCTAGTATGCCTAGTAAAACATTAGTTGGCTGCTTCATGTGTGTTTAATTATGGTTGGAGCTAAATTCTGGACCTCCAGGACCGAAGTTGCCCATACCTGCCGTAGAAGAACCATTTTGGGCTGAGTGGCTCCATAAAGAACCTTTAATGACTGAAGAACCTTTCACAAAAGTTTATATGTGTGAACAAAGGTTCTTTAGATTATTAAATGGTAAGAACAAAATGCTTCTTTAAAGAATCTGAATGGTTCCTTGAGGAGTCAAAAATGGCCGATATGGCTAGAATCTATACTCTCATTTTGGCGTAATAATCAAGGACTTTGCTGCCGTAACATTGCTGCAGGAGGCGCAATGAAATTACACAGCACCTGAAAATAGTCCCCTGCTATTGAAAGTTACTAAGGGGACTATTTTTGGCTGCTACGTAATATCATTGTGCCTCCTGCACCCATGGTACGGCAGCAAAGTCCTTGATTATTACGCCAGAATGGTAGTATAGTTCCTAGCCATATCAAACAAGAAAATCGCAACTTTTAATTTTCCGTAGGCCTTAGTACACGATGTAACTACAGAAGAGTCAAGTTTTAAGTAGGAAAATTATCGGTTATTTTTGAGCGTGATGCTAATGGTCTAGTCAGATTCAATGGATTATGCTAAGCTATGCTAAAAGCGCTAGCACCAGACCCGAAGATCAGCTGAATGGATTCCAAAATGGTAAAAATCAAATGTTAAACTCTAGGGGAGCTGGAAAACAAGCATTTGTTTTTTAAAGTGGAGTGTCCCTTTAAGTATTTAAATTGGCAATACCTAAAAAAAGTGAAATGATAGCTTGTGCCGACGCAGCACTGCATTTGAGGTAGAGCCCGACCGATATATCGGCAGGCCGATATTATTGGCCGATATTAGGCTTTTTTTTCAAACTATCGGTATCGGCATTCATAATGGCCGATAAATGAATATTTAAAAAAAAACTTACGAAACAGCCTTCAACCATGTCATGAGTGTTGCCGTGGAATAGTTTGTCCACCAGAGGGCACTCTACAACCTCCCTGTTGGCAACACCCGTGTATAATGCGTCACACTTCCTGCAACCTGCTGATCCAGCCAGAGTCAGGCAGAGAGAACAACGGTGAGTTCATTGTGAGTTGGTCACGAGACATACATTGCTTGAATAACAATTAAAAGAGGTTTTGTTGCGCGTTTCTGAAATAAAAAAAATATCGGTCGATATATCGTAATATCAGATTTTAAAACCAACAAACATTTGTATCGTATCGGCCTTCAAAATCCTTTAAAGGTCGGGCTCTAATTTGAGGTGACGCAGTGGCAGGTCTACGCTGTTCCCGCTCCCATCCTTTGCAATTTGAAGCTCAACCAGACGCGTATGCACAAAAGATGATTCGCCTTAAAACGCTCACTTGTGATTGGGTATATGGTACTTCACTCAAATCGAAGTAACAAACCAAAAACAAGTTGAAAAGTGCGGCGGACAGAATAATCTTTTGCTCGAAGTGCATGTCGATAGGTGTCCCCCGCGTATTTTACGCCCATGCAAACACAGCCCATACATCTAGATTAAACACATGGCTGTCAGTGAAAATGTCTGATCATAGCCCAAAAATAAATAAATTAAAACCAAAAATGTTGTAATCACTGTTGACTATGCTTACATGATGGAATATCAGACATCTCGCAAGTTATTTTGGCAAAAATAACATGTAACCAGATTCAAGTTTATTTTGGCTAGAAGTGGGTTACTTGAGTCTATTGCTAACCTATATGATGAAATGAAGGCCATTTCTCGGCAAACCTCAACTTCTCAACGTTCTCAAACTGGGGGCCCTGAGATGGTGCCAGGGGGGCCCCAGTTTAATGACATTTTATAAAATATAAAAAATGTGTCTTAAAATTCGTTGTAATAAAACCTTAGAAAACTAAGGCTACTAACCATCAGCACTACATTGTATAATTTAATATGTTTTGTTTATTTCAAATGTTACGTTTTGGAATGTTTTATGTTTTAAATTTTCTTTGGGGGGAACATGAAGGGATGCACCGTACACAAGGGTGGCCGAACATCGAAAACGTTTGAGAACCACTGCATTATGGTATTGCATGACTTCATTGCTAGTGTTTTCTCGGTTAATTATTGAGAGAAGCAAAATGACTTTTGTATTCACAACATTCCACAGTTGTATCAAACCCAAAATAATCCTTTAAATATCTGCTTGTTTTTCAAGATTCCTCTCTTGCCCTTTCTAGAACAGCAACATTATCTCCCATAATTCATTAGTGGTGATTTATTTACTAATTTAAAATAATTAAGTTAATACTTGATGATGACTGCGACACACCCGCAATCACAGGCAGACTCTCTCGAATCCACCCGTTTGTGTCAAATTGATGTATTATAACAGGAGTCATGGTGTCTGATTCTCACCATTGTTTTTATACATTTTCTAACAAATTACTTTAAACGTTTACCTGCTGAATGCAGGTCTCACCTTTGTACTTAATTGGCAATTGATCAGAGTTGTCTCTGATTCTCACGCCATGGAGCTGCGAGGCAGACAGTCTGGTGCTCTGTTTATTCCTTAACTGACAGATGTCAAACCGAAGGATGAGGATTGAGCGATACTGTATATCTGAAAGTGCTGGGTGTCTGTCTTTATTCTGTAAACTGTGGCATTCCTTTGCCATGAGAACATTGGCTGGCACAGACGGTTCAGTGTTGTCAAAGCATTCAAAGACCTGTGAAGACAGGAGTTAGGTTACAAGAGTGTGGTGTGTTTAGCTCCATGATCTTCTGGAATCTTTTGTGTCCATGTTTTCTCCAAAATGTTGATCGAACCATGATATTATTACATTTAAAAAAAATAAAATAAAACACTGAGATAAATGTTACGATTTAAGGTCATGTCTTCCTTGGCTTTTGATTTATGTTATGTTGGTTTTGTAATACCAGTTGATGTTTGTTACGGCAAACATCACCATTACTGTTGCTACTAGTTATATGAGTAAACCCCTGTCTCTAAATGTGAAGAGTTGGCTTTTAGGATGGGTGCTGGTAACCAACCACCAGGAACACCTTAATAACCACATAGCAACACGTGACCACTATCTGAAGGTACTTAAAAAAGCAGTTCACCCTGATGAAAACTCATCTGTCAGTATTTACTCACCCTCATATTTTTCATATGCATTGTTTTTAGGTTAAATCTCATCACGCTAGGGTTTAAAAATTAAGCCTGACAGCGCATCACGCCATGTTTTAATGTGGGTGATACCAGCTGCAAATTGGTTCTTATCAGTCATGTGGACATATGGCTTCAGAGCACTACGAATATAGTGTACAAATTGTATAAGCTACTTTTATTACATAATTGTGTGAAATAGTACTAAATTATTTTATTTTGTATATATTTGCATTTATATATTTTACTTTTTTGTAACATGTTAAAGTAGCTTTCTTCTCTGGCCAACTTTGGGGGCGGCGCCCCAGCGCCCCCTAATGACCAGTCACCATTGCGTTTAAGTTATAATAAGCCTTAAAATTCTGCATAATTAAGGGCGTGGCCACTTGAGTGACAGGTGAACTGCCACTGCTGTCACTATGTTAAGTCAATGTGAAGATGCGTTGACGCGCATCTGAAGGTCCCGCGAATGGCGCGAATTGAGCATTGCTGCGGGAAATGCGCGAGTTGAAAAATTTGAACTTTGGCGGAGAAACGTGCCGTGTTAACCAATCAGGAGCTTGCTCTTGTAGTGATGTGATTACAGGAAGTGAGCAAAGTCGCAGAAGCCTCTCCCATAACACGAATTTTCGCGTGAATGTCTCGATGACTAATTTCACATGCAGCTTTCACGTACGAATGAAGCGAGTAAACTCAAAATGTTCAAGCGGCAAACTAGACGCAATAGATGCGAATTTCATGCCTCAAACGCGGCTTGTGTAAACCCACAGTAAATGTTCACAAGTTTTTAGTTATTTGTACCGCTAGCACTTTACAATAAGTTTGCATTTGTTCAAATTAGTTAATGCGCTACCTAACATTAACATTAAACAATACTTTTACAGCATTTTTAATCTAAGTTCATGTTATTTACTAACACATTTAGTTAAAGCACAATAAACTTAGGGGCTGTTTACAATTGGTATTAAGATGTGTTTTCGTCGATCGGATCACAAGTGGACGAGAGAGACACATCACGTTTACACCTGTTATTTAAGTCTGTCGAGACGGTGGGCGAGTCTCTCTGCTGTCATTCAAACGCGAGCGGCAGTAATTATTTATTTAGTTTATATGGACGCGAACTAATATTATGTCAGAGTCCTCTGCTTTTGTTGTTAGTAATCATGCTGCACAGTGTTTTGTACATGTATATGTTAGAGCTTTCTCTGAATTTTCAGCGCAATTGATTAAATAGGATCGCGCAACTTTCACACACTTGCAAAATGAAACTGCGGAGATCAGCCGCTTCAGTTTTATCAATGACAAGCTAAAAATAGCGCTGTTCGCGCCAGAAGTCAGAAAAGATGTAAAACATTGTGTTCAGTACCTCAGATTAGATAAATGGGCAGAGAGAAGGCGGTCGCGTGTGGCTTTTCGAACACATTCAACCACATGTGCGTTTACACTACAAAAGCAATCCGATCGAAAGGGGTTTCGACTACCTCTGAATGTGGTTGAAAGTGGTCGAAAGTGGACGAGCTCAAAACGTTTACACCTGGCATTAACGTCGTCCACATGTGATCCGATTGACGAAAACGCATGTTAATGCCAAGTGTAAACAGCCTCTAAGATGAAAAAAATTTACTAACATATTCAAAGATTAATAAATGCTGATAAACTATATGGCTTATTGTAAGTTATGTTAACTAAAGCCTTTACTAATGAATTAACCATATTAAAAAGTGTTACTGTTGATCCTTTAAATTGTCGGAAACTGCTGACATCATTTGAAAAGTTTGTAAGTCACATACATCTCCTAACCCTTTTTTCTACTTAAAAAGTGAAATGGCCTTTCCTGTCCTGTCCGAGCTTTCTCACATCCAGTCATTAGGTCTTGTTCTGCAGTCTTCCAAGTTAACAAATCCCTCAGAAGCAGACATTAAGCTGAAGTATGTGAGCGCAGGTATGTCTGATGTCCTTCAGAGCTCAGCTTCCTGTCCCTGCCTGCGGAAATGAGAGAAATCGCCCAAAGTAGGTCAGTCCTCGCTCTCTTGGGTCAAACATGCCTTTTTATCTGTGCAATACGGGGTCGACATGATGGCGTCTGCTGTGACAGCGTTCTGCTGTTGGGGACGAGAGGTGTGGTGGTCTGGAGCTTCTGTGTTTAGGGGGTGAGGTTTCAATATCAGCACCGCTGTTGGTCATCAGAGGAATAAGAAGGCCGTTCGCGTAGCCGGAGGCATGGAGAATGATTGAAAGTCTTTGCACAGGTTATTTATATTTACACATTTTCTCAACGATGGATCTTATAGTGCAGCGCAGCAAAATTCCCAGAATAAAGCTGTCATCAAATGCTTGTCACAGCTGTCACATGACCAGAGTGTGCAGATGCTTAGTCAATTAATTGGCTGGTAAATTAATTTCTATGCACGCCATATGTTTAAATTTGTCATTTAAAGGGGACATATCATATCATGTGAAAACAAGTGTTGTTACTCATTTCACGTGCAAACAGGTTAATCAGTGATGACTGAGATTATTTACTTACTAGAAATAGCAGAACTGTCTGGTTAACCACACTATTAAAAATAAAGGTTCTGTATCAGCCGGTATGATTCAATAAAAAAACTAGTTTTCTGTTAAAAAAGTATGGAAAAGGTTTTACAGACTACAAACAAGTAAACATGGTAAATTGGCTTTTAAATCATCTTTTAAAGTCGACTCCTATCCGATATCTGCCTTTAACTCATTCCCCGCCATCCATTTTTTTAAAGGTTGCCCTCAAGCATTTTTTGTGGTTTTCTCAAAAGTTTCACAAAATGCCTTCCAGGAAATTTTTCTTCAAAAAATGTATAAACATACAAAATATATCAAATGAAAGAACAGACCCTCTGCTTTCAAACAAACAATAAACAAACAAACAAAACTGGGAAAACCGTTTTATCCTATCTATATATTATAGCAAAAAGCTGAAATAATTGCATTTTGTGAAGGAATTATGTTTAAGATCAGATTCAGAACGATTATCAACATAGAGTTTAAAATTAGTAAATAACGTTCAGTTATTCTTCAGTTTTTTCATAAATTGGGTAATTCATCTAGTGGATAAACACAGTATTGCCGATTAACAAAAAAATTCTTCAGAAACACATTGTTTTCTCTTAATTGACTAGATTACTCAGTAATGGTTAAACACTTTGCAAAACATTTCAAGGCAGAATAAGCCTTTTTTACACAGAGATTCGGGAAAATACGTGGAAAATGTGTCCGGGATCGTTTGATTTTGGTTCGTTTACACTGCCAATGATTTTCTGGAACCTGTGCGTGCATTCACAAACATACCGTAAAGACACATGGTGTATTTAAAGTCCTGCACTTGGTAGGTTTTTTCCACAGCGTCTAAAGTTTGCTAATAATCCGTGATTTCTCTCCCAAGAAACCATGCGTGTGCATTTTTCTTTATGATAAGACCATAAGCAAGCGTGTGATGCGCTGTTACGTCATGCTGGTGCATGATCTCAGCTTCAGCGCGGATAGTGTTCTGTAAATGTTACTAGGTCCTCTTTATGGGTAGCCTGGGTGCCAGCCGATCTTAGCCCCGCCAACAACATTTTGAGGAACGGGAAGATCGGTCTGGGGATTCACCGTTGAGGAGCTACTATGCTCGACCCAAAGCTGGTCGACCAACCAAATTGTCAGGGCAGGCTTTATACGATGATGGACAGATGATCAACAGTAACGTATCAACCACGTCACCAAAGAGCGCGAGTGTTGAATCTGTTTACAACGAAATGGCTGCCGCGGTAGAAATCAGATGTGTGGATTCTGACATTGAGTCTGTTCTAAAAGATATCGACAGAGCATTGATTTTAAAAGAAGAACAGAGAAACGCGAGCAAAGCATTTGTTGATGTTTTTGCCGTCCTTCCTACGGTATTCGGCAAAAGTTGTCGCACTTATGAAGGATCAAGTTAAAGAAGCAACTGAAATGGGTATCACGGCGATGCAACTCGGTGTGCACGACGAGATGGATATAATTAGCGGTCGTTGCCAGCTTCTTTTCAGAAGCCCAGAGGGACATGCTAGGCTCCGATATTTTTCAAGCAAACGTAATGGGTATAGTCGTGGATGAAGTTCAACTAATGTACAAATGGTAAGAGATAGTCTTACTGTATGACTTAATGTGATATAAATAAAATGTTGTAAACATAGTAGGTGTTGATGTACGTTCGCTAACTCAAGACTTGTAGTGTGTGTCATTGTAGCGAAAAAACTAGCAGTTCGGTCAAGCTGCAAAGACGTCATTTCAACATACGTCACACACTCCGTTGCTCTGATTGGTCATAGGTCTATCCAATTGAGTGCAGAGGCATTTTTCGGTTGAGACACGCCTCATAATTATAGCTCAATGGAGCGGTATCAGACTCAAATTCTGACTAGAATTGAGTATGACAACGTCAGGCTACTTTATGGGAGCGATCCCAGAACATTTACGAATCGTGTTTGTTGTGCTTGTCCTCCACTGCACTGTTAAGAAGAGTCATGTGATCATGGATGGTGTCCACTTGAGTTGATGTAATTTGCTACTTTAGTTTTTTTTTAATGATACGTGATGGCACGTCGTAACACGGGAATATCTGATCTGCCCGCATACATTGTGGATGCAAATGCATGTATCCGATTCATATCCTGAATGAGGCCTAAAACAAATTTGAGTATATCAGAATCCAGGGCCGGCCCATCCAACAGGCAATACAGGTTAGAGTTCTCAACGGGTCGGGCCGGGCCGACAAACCCGACGGGACCCGCGAATTCCGGGTTCGGGTCGAAAATATAAGCAACTGAGTCGGGTCGGACCTCGGGCTTAATCTTTTACGCTCCGCGAAAAAAATTATTAATCATCACTGCTGTTCACCGTAAAGAAAGTCTGGTCTGGCTGCTGCAACATGCATCACAGAGAGGGGCGGAGGATAGCAATAAGCTCCGGGGTGGATCAGCAACGGATCCAGACCGGAGCTGCCGGCTTCAGAGCGGATCCGTTGCGGATCCGCTTCAGAGCAGATCCGTTGCGGATCCGCCCCAGAGCTTATTGCTATCACTGCGTGCACGCCTGTTGCCTGGAGAAGAAGAGATGGAGAAAAGTAAACTTGCCGCAGGTGAATTCATTTTTAGGCATATTTATGTAGCCTATATTTAAAGTTTATTGTTTCAGTTGTTTGTATTGTTATAAGGCGTGAACATTAAAGCTTGGTTTGAATTTCCGTCTGCTGGTCATGATAATAGCGTAACGTTACGTGTATGATGAAAAAAAAGGCAGGGGGGGGGGTGCTCGGCGGTGTCGGGCCGCGGGTCGGGTTCGGACAGATAATTCACGTTGATGTGTCGGGTTACATCGGGTCCGGCCTTTAAAAGCCACGGGCCGGGTCGGGTCGGGTTGTAATTTTCAGGCCCGTTGAGAACTCTAATACAGGTGATTGCCTAGGGCCCCGCGAAAAGAAGAGGGCCTTCCACCATAAAAAATTATTTTGTCGTTGCACAAATCTCATAGATGTGATCAGCAGACAGTACGCACTGCATGCGCAGGGACCTTATTGATTAAAATAGGGATCACAAAGACGGTAGGTGAAAAAAAACACAGGGATTGAACAACAGGATAAATTCCCCACAAAACAATCTACAGTAAAATGAAAATAAATACAAAGCCTTGGTATAAGCAAAGACATAAAACATTATAAAATAAGAACAGAGTGGGCTAATTTGCATAATGTTAATGACGCAATGGCGCTTGCGGAGATATGTCTCATTGCCCGTGCTTGGAAATGAAGCGTTTTGGATTATGGGTAATGTAGTATCTTATAACAACGCAATGTTTACGTTACATCTTTCAATAATGATAAAAACAAGACTTATTTTAGGTTGCGGTGGTTTGGCTAGGGTGACTATACGTGCCATTCTGCCCGGGCCAGGATTTCGATGCGTCTTCCGGAAGTCATATTTGTTGACTGCATATGCCATTCAGTTAAAAACATAAGACATACAATCGTAGTTTCATTCTTACCTTAAAATGTAACGGTTGCTTTTCTGTAATAACAATAACCCTCTTTGACGTATGCGGTCGACAAATACGACTTTCAGAAGACGAACCCGAAATCCTGGCCAGGACGCGTCCGGAAGGAATGGCACGTACTGTATGGTCACCCTAGGTTTGCAAAACTATGGCATTAAAACGATACCTTTTAGGAGCTGAAGAGAAAAACACAAACACAAGGTAAATGTATTTTTTGCTTTACATTGTTTAATGCCAATGCTAATTTAAAAACATTAGAAAAATGTCCATCACACTTTCTAAATTAACCCACATGAAAAAAGACTATTATACTATATAATTTACTGCAGTAAACTGTATAGTAAATTTTGTTTACCTAAAAATATACTATAGTAGGATTCAAAAACAGTAAACAGCCATATAGTATTTTTTTTGTATTAATATCCATGATATTTGTATTGATACATAGTTCTGTTGCACTACAGATGTTGCACTAACAACATTGCTTAATATGTTTCATTTAATAAAAACTTCTACACTTAAATATAGACATTTTCATTTTTGTCTGTTTTAATTTCACTTGTCAAATTGCATTGCTATGAAATTTTTTACACCAGTGGGGCCCATTTTCAAGGTCTCGCCTAGGGCCCCATAACCCCAAGGGCCGGCCCTGTCAGAATCGATGCGCTTTTTACCTGCTTACACGTTCGTGGGTCATATCTGATCTGTGCCACATGAGAGGGAGAATAATCGAGTCACTTTTAGAATGGGGCCTAAAAGGTTCTTTGGGGAACCTAAATAGTTCTTGTATGGCATTGCTGTGAATAACCCTTTATTGAGGGCATGCTCAATGCAGCAGTGAATATCAAATGCTAAAAGAAATATTTCTTTGTCTTAACTAGCCGATTAGCAGTAGGTCATTTTGTTGGCTGCTTGGTTATGATATCTGTGGCATTTGCACAGTAAATCCTCATTGAATCGATTTCCTGCTTCACAAACCTTAAGTTATTTTGGCTTTGGCGATATTATTTTCAAAATAAAGTCATGGAGGGTGTTTAATCGTCATGAAAATTATGTCATAATGGAAAAATGCTTTATCACAATTTCATAATCTCTAAAACATGCTGGGTTATTCTCAAATCATTGTTCGATCAAAAACCCAACCCTTGGGTTAAAAATTTACCTATGCTGGGTGGTTCAACCTAGCCTGGCTAACACCAGATTAGTCTCATTGAGAACGGCGTGGTTTACGAATGCCAAGAGCCTTTTATTGGGCGCTACAAATGTCTATCAAATGCATCTGTACGTAGCTCATAGCCAATCGGGGTGTCGCATAGACGTCGTCATTGTCTTGCTGCCCCCTCCCCGGTCTGTGATAGGTCCCCTATTTCAGGGGGAAATTTGGGCCATGGTTTTCATGCTAGACTTGCAGCGTGAATAAATTTGCACGCAAGGCAGCATGGGGAAACCCAGGCTAGGTTCAACCCAAAATGGTGGATTGTTTCAACCAATGACTGGGTCAAATTTAAACATTTTCTGAGTTACTGTAATCCAGTGTTTGTACCTTTCTGACCCAACCATGTGTTAAAAAAAATTACCCAGCATTTTTCAGAACGTCTGATTTTTATGGCCCAGAAACTTCTTTATAAGTTTTACTGACACGTTGTGATTGTAAAGAGGTGAGGGTCACTCCCAAAAGTGTTGTTTTGACAACCTTCTATCATAAAACGCCCGTAGCCAGGAGATGTCCGATTTAGATGAAACAGTAGCCTAGTCTTGCATAACAAACCTCCTTCTCTCATGCTCATCACCATCAGAGCACAATGAGTTCCTCTGACATGAGAAGCGTTGCTTTTTTCAGGTTAGACCTAGTTCCCATCAGCCCAACGCTTCTGAACGTACCTCAACGGAGGCCTCATGGGAAGTGTGAGGCGATACATTTTGCATAACTCGAACGCACACACGCGTACACATGTTTTAAATAAGAAGCTTCCCTGTCAAGAGTTTTCCAGGTGGACATGCACTCTTTCTGTCCATCCTAAACGTACTTGATAAGTCACCTTGCCATCTCACGCTGCAGTCGTTCATTGTTAGCCGTCGCGTCAATGCTAACGCTCGGTGCGGCCCGCTCTGGGATCCCATGTGTGATCTTTATTGCGTTTAAAAATGCATTCGTGACGGATTTAATTGCGGGACGGTGATCCCCTGGTGGCTTCTCTTTGGAAATCGTTGGTTGGATATGTTGGGTTTCTTATGAGATACAGGTAGCATATGTGAGCAGTCACACAAGCTGTCCTATAGAGCCAGCGGGCACCAATAAAAACACCATATCAGAGACCATCAGCTTTTGTGTCATTGTGATTCATGAGCGAGCTTTTGTGGCAAATGGGGCTTCTTGTTTTGCTGATGGGTGGATTCCAAACAGCGGTCTTGTTTTCTGTAGCAGGTTTGAGCAGCGAAATAGATGCAATCATTTCTTGTTATAACTAAAATGTTAACCATTCAACATTGAAAAAGATTGAATCAACTTAATTGAACAATTTAATTGTTTATTAAATATCCCTTATATTGTTGTGCGTGGCTCACAGGGCATGCTATTACAAAAAATCCAAATATTAAGACTTTAAACACTTAATTTATTATGACATAACTAACTAAACATGGAGAGTTAAGTGTAAATTGAGTGTTTATTGATTTACCTACACTGTAAACTATCGTATACTAGTTACTGTAAATGCAACAGCCTAGTTTTGTAACAGCTCATTGGATCGCTGAAATACACACAGCACACTTTGTGCTTCACAGAATTTTATGTCGTGCACAACAATGCTGCGTCTGTGCATTTGCTTTGCTAACTTACACGGCACACCTGCGTATGTATTTGCCATAACGTATAAATACTATTGCGCATTTTTATCGCAAATGTGAAGGGCTACAGAAGGTACGCGAGATATCATTAAGCTTCATGTCCTCTGTAAATTGTCAACGGTTAGATATTAGGTGAAATGGAGGTATACAAACGAATGCTAGCAAATATATAATTGAGGTTTTATAGACTTAATTTCAAGACTTGTACTGCTTGATTATATGTATCCAGGCTCTGATACGACTTCATTGAAATTTACAACAAGTAATCTTCTACCATATGGACTCACCAAATGGAGATCACAGACTGGCAAAAGCAATCAGCTTTTTAATTAACAGAATTAACAGTGCGATGTTAAACTATAATGACAGCAATAAAAACACTTGATGGAACAATGGCAGCCAAGAGGAGCTCATTCATAACTGTTATTTTCATTTCAGGGGGAGAGTGACAATGGATCCGCACAGATGCTTTGACTGCGACAGTCACCCGTGAGCTGATATTGACGTTGTACACAGGAACCATAAAACAAGATCGGATGAACGTCGGTTTGTTACGAACTGGTGCCGGTCGGTTTCGATGCTTGTCGGTACTTTGATGCCGTAAGCAGGCATAATGGTATTATTTTGATACTTTGGCCAACAGTTGTTGTTTGTAAATGTGCTTTAGAAATGTGACCTGATCTCACGGGAATTTCGTACATATTTTATGAGTTTACTAATTTGTGTGAAGTGAGTGAATCAATCTATTGTTAGATAAAACAATAATAAATTCACACTCCTAATGCTGCGTGCACAATGCCTGCGACTAGCAATGGCGGAGCGACACGATCTCATTCATTTTAATGAAAAATTGGAGATTTCCAATGACACGAGCGACAGCCAATGCATTACAAGTAACGTGCATTACATAATAATATTACTTTTCTGAAGTAACGAGTAAAGTAATGCATTACTTTAAAAATGTACACATTAATATTTGAGTTACTTTTTTGAAAAAGTAATGCCAGTTACTGTTTAGTTTAATTAATTCGATTTAAAAAAAATAATCAGTCAACTTCTCAGTCATAAAAAACACTTGCAAGGCCTTAAAGAGATCAAACCTCAGCCAAGTAAGAAAGAGTAACTTAAAAGTAACTTAGTTACATTTCATGGAAAGTACTACTTAAGTAACGCAATTCGTTACTTTTTGGGGAGGTAACTAAATATTGTAATGCATTACTTTTAATAGTAACTTTCCTCAACACTGGCGACAGGAAGTGGGCGTGTCCAGCTACGCAACAAAGTTGAAAACGGTTCAACTCGATATGCAAAAGTCGAGCAACTTTCAGGAGCGACAATCAGTGAGAGTGAATCAGTGGAATTTACGCTATCCATCTTTCGTAATTTATTGACAAAGCCAGAATTAGGAACGCCTCTTAACAACCCATTGAAAGAGACTAGCGACACAAAGCGACTGTGCACACACGGTCACCCCAAATCGTACAAATCGAACAAAACGTTCGAAGATGGTGGTATGAGTTACCACCTCATAAAATACGTCTGGATTGCATTGAGATTCTGGACTGACTGATTGACTGACTTTGATGTAATCCTTGTACCCAGCGTAATTAGTAATAATGTTTCTAAAAGAAGTAAAGATTTCTATCTATTATCTCTAAATAAAATTAAATGAAGAAGAAAATAGGGCTGCAACGCTTAATCGTGCAAATGTGCGTTTTCTCAATGAATGAATTTCAATGAATTACAGTGAAATCCCTGTACATCCCAAAGGCAGGGGGCGCTCTCGTGCAGAAACTCCCTTTGTGCCACAGAAGTAGTAGCATTACAAACGCTATTCCAGGAAATGTCTATAGGAATATTTTTTTCACTGTTCTTCAAATTGTTTCAGGTATTTTCATGATAATAAAGAATATTTTGAATTATTTTGTTTAGCGAGTGTTGCTTTTTTAAATGCACATTATAAACGACTCCGACTCATAATGAATTTAGATTGATAAAGACTTGTGCATGAAACACAGAATCGATTCAAAAACGATTCTGAATCGATTTCAGAGGCATTTTTAATGAGACACGCGATTAATCGTTGCAGCCCTAGAAGAAAATAATTTTGTTTGTTTTGACTGATCAGTACAGTTAAGCAGTTATATTTTAACGAATACAGAAGGGTCCGCAAAGTACTTTGCACGCGTAGGACGCACATGCGCGTAGAGTACAATGTAGTATGTAGCCCAGGACACGCATTGCGACAAAATGTCGAACGTCAGTGTACACGTACGAGTCAAATAAACTTTGCAAGGTTGTGTGCTCGACTGTGCTCGTGCGTTCGTGTACACGTAAAAAAAAACGTACTCCAGGCTTTACACAACGTTCTGATATTAAGTTGGGATGTAATTATCTTGTCTTTGAAAAATATTACATACTTATCTTTTACGAATATCTAAAAATTTATATTTAATAACTCTTGAGTAGGTCTCGATAAGAACAAAAGGAAAACAATCAAGTATGTTTTAATAGTGTGTCTGTTTTTAATACTCAAGTTAAATTTAAGTCAAGGTTTTGTATTTAAAGGGATAGTTCACCCAAAAATAAAAATGATATCATCATTTTCTCATCCTCATATTGACCTAAACCTGTATGAATTTCTTTTTCTGATGAACACAAAAGAAGATATTTTGATTAATGATGGTAAGCACACAGCTTCCATAGTAGGAAAAACAAATATTATGGAAGTATTTTGCTAAATGAAGAATAAGATATTTTGATAAATGATGGTAAGCACACAGTTGACGGAACCTATTGAATTCAATCGTATTTGTTTTTCTACTATGGAAGTCAATGGTTACAATCAGCTGTGTGCTCATCATCTTTTATTAAAATATCTTCTTTTGTGTTCAACAGAAAAAGAAATTCATACAGGTTTAGAACAACATGAGGATGAGAAAATTATTACAGAATTTTCATTTTTGAGTGAACTGTACCTTTAAGGCTCACAGGGAATTACTGGGGAACGGGTTAACATATTTTATGGTGTCTGTGTTTAGCAAAGTTGGTTTCCTTTCTTACACTCTTGATTTTATCAATCTCTGACTGCAGATGGTGCTCAGGTTTAAACAGCATCAGTCCAGCTCATAGATCAAGGTCACGTGATCCTCTTTAACAGCATTAGTGTCATTGATCTATTAAGACGAGACAATCTGATTGGCCATAAGAAGCTGACAGCGGTACATTGACCCAACCGCACATTAAAGACATGCTCGCTTTCACACATGCACACAAAGGGTGATAAACCGCAGCCGCTGACCGCCACCGTGCACAAAAAAGTCAAATTATGAGAAATAATGAAAAGGCGTCAATATGAATTCAGCCGAGACTCGTTTCATTTTGTTTTCGACAGCGCTTTTCAGCCTGTAATTTTCTGTAAATGTTAACATGGTCAGACCTACCTATTGATTCTATTATTTTTGACCTTGCATTAGTCGGCTAATCTCGCATGCCATAAAATTTCATTTTGTTGTGAAAAATACTCGCAGGCCCTGAGGGTGAGTTAGACACAGGCTGCTGAACCCTTGGGATTCATAAATGCACACACGGGTAAACAAACCATACAGCTAATGCTTCTTAGAGGACTGCGCAGTGCTGCAGGTTACATTTCTTCCTAAAGCTTTTATTTTCCTTTGTAGAGCGACTTGATGTGTGTGGGTGCGTTCGGAGATAAATGCAAGCGTACGCTGAACAGATATTGTTTTCTCTTCATGTGCAGAAGGTGACGAGAACGGTTATTAAAGAACGTCCGATGCATTGTGCATCTGCGGCGTCTGGTTAAGCGTGCCCTCTCTCCCTTTAAGGTCGAGGGAGATCCAAATGTTTTGCCTATTGCTTTAAAAGGGTAAATAAAGGCCTTTTTTGTTGATAAAAGCTAACATTGCAATATTTATTTGTGGAAATGCATTTAGACTGGGACCTTGTGTGTTGGTAAAATACAATAAAAGCAGCGTGTGATTTATCTTTAGTAGATATTTTGGCAAATACAGTATTGTAATGTTTACAGTACACAAAACAAATAATAAGCCAGCGAGTTTCGGATTTAAATGACAACTTGTAATGAAAGTTGTTTGAGGTTCAGGTTTATTATGGATTTTATCTTAATTGTAATAATACCAGCATTGCACCTGCATGTCTCTGTAAAGCTCCTTTATGGATTCATGTAAAATGTTTCTCAGCTGGGTCACTTTAAGTCAAGTCACATTATTTGTACAATGTTTCATTGCTTCAAAGCTTTACAAGATAGACAATAAAGCAAACAACAACAGAAAAATTGGAAAATTATTTAATATAAACAATATAGTATGCAAGGTTTATGGTCCTTAGAAATAGATTATAATCTAAAAAAGGGTATATGTTACCCTGGACCACAAACCAGTTGCATGGGTATATTTGCAACAATAATCAACAATACATTCATTGTATGGGTCAAATATATATATTTTTTAAATGCCAAAAATCATTAGGATATTAAGTAAGATCATGCTCCATGTCGATATTTTGTAAACTTCTTACTGTAAATATATATATTTATTACTTATATTACTTTAAAGGCACTTTTCTCAATATTTTTATTTTCTTGCATATTCCAGATTTTCAAATTTCAATGGAAAGTTTATTTATTCAGCTTTCAAATGATGTATAAATATCAATTTCAAAACATTGACTCTTGCTTGAGACCATACTTTTTTCCAGTAATTAAACATATAGGGGCGGTTCCCCGGACAGGGATTAGACTAGTCCTAGACTAAAATAAATGTATGAGCTGTCCAAACTGAAAACAACTTGCACTGACATATCTTAAAATACATCAGTGACCTTTGTTTTGCCTCAAAATGCACACCAGTAATGTTTTTTAGTTAGACATGCTTTAATATAGTTATATTTCCTAATTAAACTAAGGTCTAGTCCGGGCTTAAGCTAATCCCACGTAGTCAATTAATATGCGAAATAACAAGCATTATATTAAACTAGACATGCCTTTCCATCTTACATTCAAATAAGAACTGGCGTATATATATATATATATATATATATATATATATATATATATATATATATATATATATATATATATATATATATATATATATATGAAGAGTTTCGTTGCAAAACGAGATAAATCCATTTTTTTACATTTTTGTCAAAACATGTTTATTATTATGTTATCATGTTATTATTTTCTTTTATGGTGCTACTTAGCTGTATTTTTTAAGTTATAAAGGTTTAAATCAAAACTGCAGTTGCATTGAAATTAATTGGAATGCACAACCAAAATACGAGATTTCTGTACAATTAAAAAAACGGTGGTTATCTCGTTTTGCAACGAAACTCTTCATATATATATATATATATATATATATATATATATATATATATATATATATATATATATATATATATATATATATATATATATATATATATATATATATATATATATATATATATATATATATATATATTGTAATAAATCCACAAACAGCAGTGTAAAAACACTGAGAAACTATAGCAACATTAAGTGCACCTCAGCACCATACACCTACAAAATTGAACTTGTGATGTCTGTAATATCAACATTAACTTTACAGTATATTAACTTGTTCCCTTAACGTATATGCTTTCATTTGTTCAGTAAAATATTACACTAGCTATACACATTATATTTTCAAAGATTTTATTATCTACTACTGTAGGAAATTAAATACTGTGCAAAAGTATTAGACCACCAATAGTTAAATTATTAGAATCAGAAAATCCAGGAAATTTGTATGCAGTATTAAAAACAGTATACAAGTATAAACAACAACAAATCACCATGTTGGCCTAATAATTTTGCACAGTACTGTATGTCAGGACCCAGTCAAGTATTTATGACTTGTGCTTTGTAGTATTAGATGGGATTGATCAAAATCTGATTCATCCTATCTGATATAACCAGTGTTGGGAGTATCGCATTACAAGTAACGTGCATTACGTAATAATATTACTTTTCTGAAGTAACAAGTAAAGTAACACATTAATTTTTAAATTTACACATTAATATTTGAGTTACTTTTTAGAAAAAGTAATGCAAGTTACTTTTTTTAGTTTAATTATAATTTGATTAAAAAAAAGTACTGAATTAAACTAAACGTATAGTCACATTACGCACTTTATGCGTACACGCCTGTGTGGGAACAGTTTTAGTCAGAAACTAAGATGGCAGGCCAGAGGTCGACATTTTTGTGATAAAATACGCAATTTCTGAATGCAGAACTTTTTAGTCATTAAAAAAATACATGCAAGGCCTGAAAGAGATCAAGCCTCAGCCAAGAAAAAGTAACGCAAAAGTAACTAAAAAGTATTGTAAACATTACTTTTCATGAAAAGTAACTAAGTAACGCAATTAGTTACTTTTTTTGGGAGTAACTTAATATTGTAATGCAATACTTTTAAAAGTAACTTTCCCCAACACTGGATGTAACTACACAAATTGATATTTTAAGATTAACATTTCAACCAAAAACACTTAGCCCTCGTTGAGCAATGTCTGTTTGTTTTTAGGTTCATGTTTGTTTTAGATCTTCATGTTTTTGAGTGTAATAGTTACTGTAGGTTCTCAATTGATGAATGTATATTTTTGGGCATTGGAGGCCAGCGAGAAAATCATGGCTTTATATTCATGACTTTACAGAACAGATTTGAAGCTCTGCAGAAGCAGCTGTCAGTCTCAGTGCAATGACTTGTAAATATCAAAGAGCAAGCATGCAATGCCCACTGCACACATGATTCTTACATGAGCACTAGAAAATCATTTATTTAAATTATGTGCTGATCACAGAAAATGACTGACGTGTTTCATAAATGTCTAAAACTGTTTCGAAATGCTGAAAAGATTTAAAAAAAAAACATTTGATTTTCATGTTGATCTGCAAATAATGAAGACTTGTATACATATTTGTTTTATTTGATCCTTCAGGTTGACCAGTTGAACCATTAGTGTTGTAAAGCTGTCAGTTCTGCAAGATTATGCAGAAAGTGCAGTAAGTAAATTCCATCATAATTCTCAAATCTGATTTGCATCTCAGAATACTAAATACAAACAGCCAGTAGCTTTTAGCTTATGTCACAGCCTTGCAAAATTATGATTCATTGCTTATTATTTGATCGGAGAAATCGTTGCTCCTGCGGTAAGAAATGTTGTTGATTCATTTCCTGGAAGAGACATTCTGTACTTGTAATTGTGTGCTGTAAGTTTTACTGGATCTTATGTGCAGTACTAAAGCATTATATAGCATTTGAATGACCTTTAGACATTAACATTGCATTTACATACTGTATGTGACCCTGGACCACAAAACCATAAAGGTAATATTTTGAAATTGAGATTTAGAGATTATCTGAAAACTGAATACATAATATGTTGATGTATGGTGTGTTAGGATACACTGTGAAAAATTAGCTGTAATTATACAGCTGGTTGCCAGTAACTTACTGTAAAAGATAAATACTGAAAATGTTTCGTGTTCATTTAACTTTGAACAGTAAATAACATAAATGAAACATCTACAGTAGGTTACTGGCAGATAGTTGCCAGTAATACCCAGTAATACTGTAATTTCTAAAGACATTTTTTACAGTGTAGGACAGTATTTGGGCGCGATACAAAATTTTTTCACCTTCATATTTTAGATTTTCAAAATCAAAATATTGAGAAAGTCGCCAAATGAAGTCCTTAGCACTGCATCCACTCGCAAAAATAAAAGTTCTGATAAATTCACGGTAGGACATTTAAAAAATATCATTACATGATCTTTACCATCATAATGAATTTTGGCATTAAAGAAAAATCTATAATTTTGACCTCACCCAATGTATTTTTGGCTATTTCTACAAATTAAGAGTTTGGTTCCAAAACGCAATAAATCCATTTTGAATAATTTGGGTAAAAATGTTTTTCTATACCAACAAAGTGACAAGATGAAAACCACTATTTTCTGTTATAAACTTTCACATAGCATATTTATGTTATAATAACATTAAAAATTCTAATCCATAATTTGACTTTCAAAGATTTATTATAAAATTATGATTATTTTTTCAGTAAAATGCAATAAATCCTTTAAAAAAAATTCAAAATGCTATACATCTATTGAATCAATATATAAATGTGCATTCATCTTTGGCATGTTATATTAATTTAGTTGACTAGTGGTATACGCTGATTAAATAAATAAAAAGAAACTTTAATGGCATTAATCAAAACACTTACTTTGTCATATTAAGAACACTGTCATTGCTGTTGTCATCAATGGGAGGTCACGTGGTCACTGAACTTTTTTGACAGCGATCAGCTTTAAAATGTTTTGGTCCTGCTCGATTTACATTGGCTTCGAGTTAAATAATGGAAAGTTTTTCAGATCCTCTGGGATCAATGTGTTAGCATGACAGAAGCTTGTTGCTGTCATGTGAGAACAAGCAACAGCCGGCATTTTTTCTTCGCCCGAGTGCCTTCGCCTTGTACATTATTCGATTTTGAAGGCTAACGCTTCTTCTCCGCCACAGAAAACCACAATAGGTTTATCAATGCCATCAAAAGTATTATTTTGTTTTTGTTTGTTTGTTGATCACAAACAAAAAGTAGATGAGGAAAACTAGGATTTTGTGTGTATTCAAAGCGCCATCATTAATGTTTACAATGGTGCGCTGTGATTGGTTGAGCGGATTTATTGCATTCTGCAGAAAATAAAGACTGGAGTTGTCGCTGTTTGGAAAAAAAGGGAGAAGAGATAATAAGACAGAATAAGACGGCGGATATTGGATTTTGCGTAAAATGAAGAATTTACTTTTTAATACTGACCTGATACAATACTGATTTTGGCGGTAATTTTTTTTTAAAATGGCGTTTATCGCGTTTTGGAACCAAACTCTTTAAATAAACCTGTGCTTGACAACTTTTGTAGTCCAGGGTCACATATTCATTTAGGGCTTGTTACCTTGAGTCGAACCCATGATGTTGGCATTGCTAGCGTAATGCTCTATCAATTGTAGTTAAGAATATACTTCAAGTCAAGAAAATAAAGGGTCAAAAAATCTCAGTCATGCAAGATTGGGAAAGAGCTGGTTGTTTAACCAATAGCAACTTTCATATTCTGTTAGATTTTAGTTAACGGCGCTTGATTCATTTGTTAAAGCAGCATTGTTGCTGAAACTCTCATCATGGCTGACTGATCGCCGAAAATCTACTGCAGAGAAAACACCGAGACTCTTCCATCACCGGACTCAGTGTTTCTGCATGTCACTTTGCTTAATAATCTCCTACCAATCCTTCAACTCGGCTGCACATTCCCGAATTCTCAAAGCATGAAAACAGCTGGCTTCCAACAGCCCAACTGTCAGGGTCTCCTTTGCTGTCTGTGATGGAAATATCAAACCAGTGAGCTGGAAGTGGACATCTCAATCTAAGTCTTTCTCCTCACCATTCAGCACCACGCACATCTTTCACATAATTCATGCGTTCCAGGCATTCGCCGCATGTTTTTCAGCCTATAACGCTTTTCTTTTTCTCTCAAAACTGTGTTTGTGCAACCCTTCCGTCTTGTTTTAGAAACATTATTTTGCACATCATCAGCACGTCGTTTCTTCGCAGGTGGCTGAACAAGCGCGCGGGAGCGTCTTTCGGCGTTCTCGGCTTGAACAACATTAAAGTACGCGGGCGAAATATTTCAGCTTTGTAATGGACGCATTAAAAATTTGACATTTAATTCTCAAAGTGGTCTATTGGAGCATGCGACACGCAGGATAGATCTGCCCCATTGCTTCTAAAATGAACCGTTCCTATTCCCAGAACAGACCAATCAGTTAATATAAAAAACAGTACGCTTACATAAATTGTGTACATCCAAGGGTTGTGCGTCATTGTATTTTCTCATAATGCCGACTGCGGATAAATGAATGAAACACAGAAACACAATCGCAGGGTTTGGTGAAAAGCGCCCCGTGCGCAGCGCCGAATGAAATGACTGACATCCATTTAGCTGATTTGCCGTCGGCAATGAAAAAACACTTTTGAAATGAATAGCATCTTTCCAATCCCTTTCAAAATGTCCATATCTCTCGGCGTGCAAGATTTCATCTTCACAAGGTCCCGCTCGCATTCAGCCCGGATGCAATGTGTTTGAATCGGTCGAGGCCTTATTGTCGCATCTGCATTCACGAGGGCATACGAGGTTTGGTGAGCAGAATATTGTGTCAGAAATGCACTAAATGTAGGTTTCATTCGACTGAATATCCAATCTTTATTTATTAAACACTGTAGCAGTTTCTTGCATTATGCTTTATACTTTTATTTTGTAATTTCATCATCTGAAGATGATTCTTGTGTTTCTGTAAGGGGCAACAAGTCGTCTCCTTGGGATTCTGGGTGTGATAAATAAATGAGCAGATGAGTTGGTCTTTGACAAGCGAGGGACACCACATATCCGACACATTTTTTGATAGTGATCTAATTCGTCTGGCAGCGACGGTTGTTGATTACATCAGATTGTCAGACACTTTGAAAAGCCTGTCGAAACAACACCAATGTGCCATGAGGTGGCCTGAGAGATGTGCTGCACGCCGTCAGGCCTTTTCCTCACACCACCCTTGCTCGAATCATAGCCGTCGTGTTTCCAAAACGTGTCTGGAAAGGAAAAGCACACCGGGAATTGTTCGCTGTCCTACCTGATGATGTCACCAACCCTAGGACCACATCGGAGACCCACCGACCGCCAACTGACAACGACAGGCTCGGTTCCCTCATGAAGCGGAGGGGTGGGTGGTGTCTGCTTTTTCAGCAAAAAGGCAGAAGTACAGTTGAGGAGAACCCCTGTAATTACAGAGCGAACAAAAGCTTTCTTTGGAGAAGCAGCACAAAGGAGTATCAGTGACACTTCAGTCGGAGGGCTGGGCGGGAACGCCGCAGACGGAAGCCTGGCTGAATAGCTCTTTGAAAAGGGGTGGATGTCGGAGCAGAATAGCTATCACGCTCCAGTAAGGATGTTTTCCGATGACTCTGTCAGTGTCGTTTACACACGAAACTCACATTGTGTTCTTGTATCTAGTGTTTTTGTGCGAAAAGCTTCGGAGTCGTAATTCGATGGCCTCCGAAATAATTCAATGCGTGCGCTCTTTCAATTTATAAAGAGTCTCTGAATATTTATAAAAGAAGGCCTTGGCGTTTTGACATGTCGATCGGATTAAAATTTCAAAACCAGAAGTAAATACAAGACGCAAATACGTACAGATGAAGCGGCTAATGAGCAAGACAGTCGATCAAGTCGTCCGTTCCGCGTTTACCTTCTCCGCACGCCCACATGGAGGTCAGGGTAACATGTAGCCAGACGTTGCGCTAATCTTCTTTGTCACTCATAAAATTTACACTACATCTCCCCATTGGAGGCCTGTCATTTTCCTACCGACTTCAGCTGTCACCACACTCGAGTAATTACTCTGAGGGTTTGAATGGGCCTTAGATTATTTATAGGGTCGGATGTCTGAAAAACCCTATACGCTGCTTTGAATTATTTCACATTAGTGATAATGCACGAAAACGAGGAGACTTTCTCTTTCCACGGCTCAGGATAATCACGAGCACATAGGAAGTGTCTTTCTCCGGCAGGACTAATGATCATAAAAGGTCTTCTTCAGATGCTCGGAAGGAGTGAGACAAAACATAATTTTTTATAGCTGACTGAATGTCAGATGAGAGTACTGTGATCTTTTCAATGTTGTGTTGAACCTGCCGACGGATGTCAGTGAGCTACGCCTGTGATCCGATGTGCTTTATAAAAGTTTGTTTGCAATGTTATGTCTTTTATGAGACATGTTAAACATATGAAGTGCGTATGATTTGTTTTCTTGCATATGAGCATTTTATCAGACTTTAATTCTGCCAATAAAGCGGTGTTCCTGAATGGCCTGAGGCTGGGATTAAGCGGATTTGAAGCGAAAGTATTTGATGAATGTATAATACTTATTATTTAATTTTTGATGGAGGTGACGAGGTGACGTTTAGCTGCTTTTGTATCTGAGCTCCTCATATTTAATATTTGAAGAGTTTCGTTGCAAAACGAGATAAATCCATTTTTTAACATTTTTGTCAAAACATGTTTATTATTATGTTATCATGTTATTATTTTGTTATGTGTTGCTACTTAGCTGTATTTTTTAAGTTATGAAGGTTTAAATCAAAACAAACCAACTACAGTTGCATTGATATTAATTGGAATGCACAACCAAAAAACTAGATTTCTGAACAATTAAAAAAACGGTGGTTATCTCGTTTTGCAACGAAACTCTTCATTTATTCTTTAACTATTTCCCCGCCGGCATTTAAAAAAAAAAGTTGCCAGCCAGCGTCAGCATTTTTCATGCTTTTCACAAAAGTTGAATGCCTTTCAGAAAATGTTCTTCTTTAAATATATAAACATACAATATATATCAAATAAAAGAACGGACCCTTTGCTTTAAAAAAAAAAGTTTCATCCTACCGTGATTAGTTTTCTTCTCATCACCTCTTAAATATGGGTAGGTTTCTTCAAATTCTGAGCAAAAAGCTGAGATAATTAAATTTTCAGATTCAGAGCGATCCTCATAACATACACGGAGTTCATATGGTGCATTCACACCAGAAGCGGAAGAGGCGGCAAGCGAAAGTTAAGTCTACATGTTAAGTCAATGCCACAAAGACACAAATAGGCATCATGCAGTGCGTTTCGCGTAAATTGAGTGTTGCCGCGGGAAACACGCAAGTTAAGAAATCTGAACTTTGGCGGGTATTCGCGGCGCGTTAACTAATCAAGAGCTTGCCTCTAGTAGTGACGATGTCTCGAATGACTAGAATTTCACGCGCGAATGAAGCGTGTAAACTCGAACTGTTCAAGCGTCCAACTACGCGCGAATAACGCGTTTTTGCTGCCTCTACTGCGTCAGATGTCAACGCACAGTTAATCTTTCATGTGAAGCGTTGCTTCTGGGTTGTATACGTTGCGGATAATAGCGGTATATAATAGCGGTATTGCGGATTGCCAGAAATACTCGCCATTGGCAGGGAAGCGTCAATTAAGAGCATTTTCTCTTAATTGACCAGTTAACTGACGAGTTAATTGACGAGCGTCAATTAAGAGCGTTTTCTCTTAATTGACGAGTTAACTCATCACTTTGGGTAACTTGCGGTGACCATATTTGGGTCATCTTATGTTGAGAACTTTGGCCTCTAAATATTAAAATGTGATCTCATTTCTTGTCAGCGGCCCTGGCTTCTATTATGTTTCGTCCGTCTTTTTAATGATTTCTTGTGCTGTCGTTACCACTCAGGTAATTATCAGCCATCATCAACATTTTAAACCCCCCCCCCACCCCGCTTTCCATTCACGGTGAAGGTCAGAGATGAAACCTCTGCGGCTCTCCGTTCACCGTCACATCATGCTGACTATAGTCACAACCAAATCAATATACAGAAGAAATGTGTGGCATTGTACACTTCTGAAAGACAGATTTAAAAAATGTTATGTGATTTCATGTATGAGGTGGACTTTAAGGATTTTTTAATATTTATGGGATCAAAAGATGTTATCAAGGGTTTGCAGTTACTGTAGGTCACGGTGGTCCAGGCATGTCACTTAATAGATCTAGCTATCACATACATTTAAGTGAGCTTTATTGTCATTCAAAAACAATACAAAAAGAATAAAATATTTTGTCTCGTACCATGGTGCTACATATTTAACATATAAATGTTCACAAAGCTAATCTTCCTATTTCATTGCTAAAACAACATTATTTTGCGAATTGGGTATCATACAATGGTTCATGTCATTTATGGTAAAACAACATTTTTTTTCCACATACTGTACATTTTTGTAGATCCAAATTTCCTTGTGTGCTGTGTCCCTGATTGGCCAGCTAAACTTTACGTTGTGATTGGCTTGAATACCCCTGTTGTCAGCAGGAAATGTGACGCTCCTTACCATGTTTAAAAGGTTCGGTCACAATGCAATGCTAACAGAAGTTAACTTATGGCGCTTTTCCATTGCATAGTACCCCACGATTTGGTTTAGTTTAGGTCGGGTCAGCTTACTTTTGGGAGCTTTTCCATTAGGTGCAGTACGTGGTACCCGATACTTTTTTTCGTACCACCTCGGCTGGGGTTCCAAGCGACCCGAGCTGATACCAAAAGTGACTCGAAAACACTGTAGATCACTGATTGGTCTGAAAGAAACGTCACTACCAGCGTCATCGCTATAATGTTAGCTTTACCTTTAGTGCTAGCTTGCGCCGTCTCGAGCAAACATGTTGTCATCTGTGCTCTGCTTTAAGTTCCCAAACTCCATTTTAGCGAAGAAAAACATCCACAGGTTGAGACTCAGGAACACCATAACAGTTTTTTCCAGACTTGCAGTTTGTGGCGGCACATTTGAGACGAGCACGTCAGCATTATATATGCTTAAATGCAACTTAAATGAGGCTCAGCGGAGCGCCGTCGGCTGACGCCACGGGTGTTTGAACAGAAACTGTCATGTGATACAGAGGTAGTGATAAACGCGATGTGCAAATATCTATTTGTTGTGGCCAATTTTAATTTTGTGGCGGACTGAGAAATAAATAAATGTATGGGAATGTACAACGACGCTCTCCTCTTGTATGATGTCACAGCAGTAGGCAGCGCAAATATAACGACACGCCTATTATCCCTCCCACTGCGAAGTGATACTAAACTTGATGGAAAAGCTAATCACGCCAAAGTGAGGTGAGCTGACCCGACCCAAACTAAACTAAACCGTGGGGTACTATGCAATGGAAAAGCGCCATTACAGGCTGTGAGTCCGAAGCGGGACAAATTATGATAATGTCGTCATCATAATTGTCTACATCACCAATTTCAGGAAGTAAACTGTTGTCTACTATCCTTGTGTTTGTTGTTGTCCAAGAAAAGAGATTTACATTGGAGACGATAACTCGCGTCATCGTTTACTCTGAGGTTTGAACCTTTCGCATATCGTTAACATGAACTAATACACACTTACAGACCAAAGGAAATGTAAAATCGTGAATCGGACAATTGGTGCTCTTTAAAAGTTTATAAATATGGTTTGAGTTTAACTAAAAGCTAAACTTGAAATTAATATGCAACTTAAACATATAGTAACATACATACATATAGTTTGAACAGAAGCATTGGGTTTACACGGTTTGCAGTCTAGACGTGTTACCGCATTAAAATCTGATTCACATTGTTAGAGATTGTCTTGTAGTAAATTTTTTCTGTACGTACTGGATTTTTGCTTTCATTACGTCATTGAATTCTTTTCTGATTAGTTTATTACATTTTATTGACACTTTGGCCTATAAAGGAGATGACATGAATGTAATCCAGCAACTTCGACTGCAGTGCTTCAGTAAACAAACCCTCTGACATGAGGACAGATCGTCTTTCAGTGATGGACAATGCAACCTTCACCATTATCAGAATGACCACGGCCTACCTGCACAACACTTATCTTTATCTGGAGCAGCAGATGGCTTTTCACACATGTCATTGTTGTGACTGAAGCCACTTCTCCTTCTGATGTGACCCAAAACAAATGAGCCATGAGAAAAGATATACCATCACTAATACACACTGGAGCCATTTGAGCCATTCTCTCTCTCTCTCTCTCTCTCTCTCTCTCTCTCTCTCATGAAATAACCAAAAAGTAACAGCTGGCAACTGGCATGATTTGATTTTTTTAATTGTACATGTAATGTTAGAAGTTACAATTGAAATTGAAATGCAAAATAACAATTTTGTACTTTCTTTTCTGACAGTATATACTGTGCAGTATTTAGTAAGCTATTCTACTGTAAACAGCATTTGTAATGCATTTAATTTGTTGAAATGATATACTGTAGAAAGGAACTGGATTTTACTCATTAAAAGTAGACTATGATATTATTGATTAATATGCATGTTCTCTTTGGCCTTGGTTTCTTCATAATTCAAGTTTTTCCAAAGGTGGACAAAATTTTTATGAATGCTTAAAAACATTTTTGTGCACTGACGAATCATGCGAAACAAGACAGAGACATTAAGAATTAGGTGCGGTCAGTTTCGATTTGATATTTTCAGCCGTTTAAACAAAAGCGGTCAGGTGAGGCCTTGAGGATTTTACCCGAATCGAACAGTCGGTTTATAAATGTACAATTAGTCTCATCTTTGCAACTTAAGGTTTGTGACGGTGTGACAGGCTCCACAAAAGGCCATGTGCGTGAAACCGTGAATTTCCTACGACAGCCCCTGATACCCGTAGAGCTATATTTAGGGTGGATAACTAGTACTGCACAGTATAATCTGACATTTGGACCACGAGGGAGTCTTACTGCATCGCTCGCAAATGACAGTGTCACTGTTGGTTTGCGTCCCCGGTGGAATAGGTTAAAGAGAACAAAACATGTTTTTGCAGTGAAGCACTGGCCTGGCAAGACAGATCTAATAAAACTGAATTTGATTGCAGGATATGATCTGACTGCGCCTGTCATTGGTGAGTGAACCCCTTGAGTCCCAGCAAGCATGGAGGAAAAACAGAGGAAGGACGGAGAGAGAACGACGCTGCGGGCAAGAAAATATGACCAGCAAAAGGCCTTTGCTCTGAGTGCTTGACAGAGGTTATGCCAACCGTTCTGCATTGATACCAATCTTGCACAAATTAATGCTATACTGTGTTGTGTAGCGTCAGACTGACATATTCATGTCTGTCCAACAGATTTTTCAAGTGCTGTGATATTTTACAGAGCAATATTGCATCTAAAGAGGTGCTACACAATGCCATAGAATAACTATTTTTGCCTGTATGGTCCCATAAAAACATTTAAGGTCCGAAGAACCTTTCTGTTTCACTGGAAACATGTTTTTTAGACTATTAGGGCGGATCCATGGACTGTAAAAAAAGATGGACGACGCACGTTCGCTCTCTTCCATTGGTGAAAAGTGAAGGCGCCAGTGTCCCAATATGGCGCTGACATCTTGGGTCTTGAGTCTGCGCAGTAGCGATTTTGGGACCTGATGGCTGTCTAATTAGCTTATAAATTTAATTTACTGAAAAAAACTCAGAACATGCCAGATTGGATAGCACATTATGCCGGTGTGAAATTATATTAATTATAGACATTTAGATATTAAATTTAAAGCTCCAGTCCTCC
The DNA here is from genome assembly GCF_027580225.2 of Misgurnus anguillicaudatus. NCBI lineage: Eukaryota > Metazoa > Chordata > Actinopteri > Cypriniformes > Cobitidae > Misgurnus > Misgurnus anguillicaudatus. The sequence continues at coordinate 27,793,549 of NC_073349.2, read as the reverse complement.
GAAGATTCCAAGTGACTACTTCGCTCAGCTCAGATAGCTGTCAATCACAGCTGTCAATCATGATTCACATCACTGTTTTTATAGCATTAAATAACTAACTAAAACAAAACTATTTTTAAAACAAACACTTGAATTACATCAGCGTGATAAAACTACAGTAAATGACAGAGACCAGCTTCGGAAAAAAGATAATTGAAGTGTAATTAAATCGGTCTCAATTCCCAATAAATTACATGTGGGAGGCGATACCAATACGAGGACCAGTCACTGGGTGGCGATCCAGACATTTTGGCTTCACTTTACGCGCTGACTGCCGCGCCATGCATTTTTGCAGGAGCACTCTGAGCACCTGAAGTTGAAAAAGTCAACTCGGCGGCCCGTATGTTTTCATTTGTTTCCAATAAAAGCACTGCGCTTTTTAGAAATGCCAGGGTATTCACCACACTGAGTTGTTCTGTGCTCAGCGCTGAGCGCCAAGAGTTAAAAAACGTTCAACTTTGGGTGAAATGCTCAGTTCGTCAATGTCACTTCTCACTCGGATATCCAATCACAGTGATGGAGGGGAGGGACAAATATCACAACAACCAACGGCACATCGTTTAATGAGTAATAAACAAAGCAGAAGCATCATAGCAACCAAAGCGATCAGCTGAAAAAAGCTTGCAAGCACCTACAGTCGTCATCCACCTGGCATTTACACCCGTGTTTAAATGCTTTGGTGTACACGCGCCTCAAGTGAAAAAGTGCCTGATGCCATTTGCATTTTCCATTGTCCAATTGAATGCGGGTAGAGGCGGGACTTTCTTGTGGTGGCAGAAGTTTACAGTTGCTGTGAACAACCGGAGACTGCACTTACTCCCTGTCCTCTGCGTGTTTGTGCACATCTTCCCTTGATCAAGGTCAGAGCAAGCGTCCTCTTTTAAAGTTTCGGCTAATACATCAGCCAGAAACGTGACGCTCCTTACCATGTTTGAAAGATTCGCTCGCAATGCTAACAGGAGTTAACTTACAGGCAATTAAGCGGGAGGAATTACAAAAATGTCTTGTCTACATCACCAATCCCAGGAAGTAAACTGTTGCCTACAATCCTTGTGTTTGTTGTAGTCCAATAAAAGAGATTTACGTTAGAGACGATAACTTGAATCAGATAATTGGTGCTCTTTAAGTGTGTCCAGTCTTAGGCCATATTCACACGAAGCCAGAGCTTTCCCTATCCAATCTTTTTCCTTGTTCTAAAAAAGTATTTTGAAATATTTTAAAAATATTTTATATAAATAAAAATACATATTTTTATTTATACATATATGTTTGTATTTATATATACATAATAATTACACACAATATACAAAAATATATTATGCAAACACAAACTTTTATTTTGTTTGCGATTAATCTTTTGACAGCCCTAATATTTATTTATTTATGTTAATAATGATGTTGACATGCCAATATTGTGATAAATGCCAAAAATCGACATATCCTGCTTCATTGTAATCGATCAATGCAACTAATACTACCTGTGCAATAAAGCACATTTGTCTTTCTTTGCTCCGGCTTATACTGTACAACCTTGTTTTTGTCTTTTAAACCTGTATTATCAGCTTGGATGGACTGTCAGGTCCTCTCTTAAGACTAAACTCATCGAACGCGTAACCCTTGGAGAGTTTATTAGCTTGTCAAACACTGATCTCTCGGTTGCAGTGGTCTCCTCGTGGTCTCCGGAGCACGGCTGGTCTCGCGTGCATCCAAGGTGATCAAACCTGCGTCAGTCTGTGCCTGCACCTGCCGGGTCTTTGGGGAGAACACGAAGAGCATGAACAACAAAATCTAGACAGCACACACACTGACAGATCCAGCGTAGAGGACTTTCAATCGTGTTATCTGTTTGCCTGAGGTAAGTATTAAAAACCAGGTGAGTCTAGTGTGTGCTGAACAGTTTGACTCTAACACACGTACTGATCAAAAAAACGACAAATGTTACCCAGTATCACTTCTGTCTGCGAGGATGGAGTTTTTCTAATACGTGGGGTTGACGGTAAATCACCTTCAACAAACAACTGTACAATTTTATCCCAATCTAGTTTTGCATCAGTCTTACAAGAACATTGTTGTTTTGAAACCTTGCATGATGATGACGACATTATTGACATCAAAGGTACCGATTTCTTTACCGCCGGTGGGTGTTCGCCACAACATCAGGCAACGCTTAAGTTGCTTAGCATTGGCACATGCTACAGGAGCGCCCAAGCACTTTGGAAAGAAGGAGGAAAGCAGCACAGTCACGGTTTTAGATGCAAAATGTGAAGCTTATTTTTCAAGACATTGTAGATATTACAACTTGGAAGATCCACCAATCAAAGAGGCTCATGAATTTCAAGATCAAAATTAATTCACAAGATGCTTAAGATAATTCGGAGGATATAGCTTCATATACCTTAGAAATAAATGCTCTCACACCATTCGTTTAGCTCTTAATGGGAGTAATCTGGTTTTGCATCACTCTTACTAGAACGCTTTTGTTTTGAAACCTTGCATGATGATGACATCATTATTGAAATCATAGGCACCGATTTCTTTACCATCGTTGGGTCCTCGGCATAACGTCAGGCAGCGCTTAAGTTGCTTATCATTGGGACATGCTACCGGAGTGGAGTGCCCAATCGCTTTGAAAAAAGGAGGAAAGCGGCATGATCGCATGGTTTTAGATGCGAAATGTGAAGCTTATTCATCAAGAAATTGTAGATATTACAACTCGTGATACCACCAATCAGAAAGGCTCCCGAATTTCAAGATCAAAATTAATTCACAATATGTTTTAGATCATTCGGAGGATATAGCTTTATATACCGTTGAAATAAATGCTCTCACACAATTAGTTTAGCTCATAATGGGAGCAATCTGGTTTTGCATCAGTTTTACAAGACCACTGTTGTTTTGAAACCTTGCATGATGATGACATCATTATTGACATCATAGGCAACGATTTCTTTACTGCCGCTGGGTGCTCGCCACAACGCCAGGCAACGCTTAAGTTGCTTAGCATTGGGATATGCTACAGGAGCGCCCAAGCACTTTGGAAAAAAAAAGGAAAGCGACATGGTCGCATGGTCCCATTTAGATGCAAAATGTGAAGCTTATTCATCAAGAAATTGTAGATATTACAAATTGCGAGATCCACCAATCAGAAAGGCTTCCGAATTTCAAGATCAAAATTAATTCACAAGATGCTTCAGATAATTCGGAGGATATAGCTTTATATACCGTAGAAATAAATGCGCTCACACCATTTGTTTAGCTCATAATGGGAGCAATCTGGTTTTGCATCAGTCTTACAAGACCATTGTTGTTTTAAACCTTGCATGATGATGACATCATTATTGACATCATAGGCAACAATTTCTTTACCGCCGCTGGGTGCTCGCCACAACGCCAGCCAACGTTTAAGTTGCTTAGCATTGGCATATGCTACAGGAGTGCCCAAGCACTTTGGAAAGAAGAAGGAAAGCAGCATGATTGTAGTTTTAGACGAAAAATGGGAAGCTTATTTATCAAGACATTGTAGATATTACAACTAGCGAGATCCACCAATCAGAAACGCTCCCGAATTTCAAGATCAAAATGAATTCACAACATGCTTCAGATCATTCGGAGGATATAGCTTTATATACCGTAGAAATAAATGCTCTCAAACCATTTGTTTAGCTCATAATGCGAGCAATCTGGCTTTGCATCAGTCTTACAAGACCATTGTTGTTTTAAACCTTGCATGATGATGACATCATTATTGACACCAAAGGCACTGATTTCTTTACCATCGTTGGGTGCTCGGCACAACGTCAGGCAACGCTTAAGTTGCTTGGCATTGGCACATGCCACAGGAGCGCCCAAGCACTTTGGAAAGGAGGAAATGACAGATGTGAAATGTGAAGCTTATTCATCAAGACATTGTAGATATTACAACTCGTGAGATCCACCAATCAGAAAGGCTTTCAAGATTAAAATTAATTAAGCATATCTTGCGTTTTTTTGTGGATGCTTGAGCCGGGATCGGCACCTATGATTGACATCAGCGGTCCCACGTTTTACACCGTCAGGTTTGGGGGACCGTTCTATTCAAATCTCTGGTTCGAACCACTCCTCCACCTGCAAATAGAGAGAACAAGAATTCTCCATTAGGTAGGGCCTGGTAAAAGTTTGGGGATGTGTAACTGGCAGATTTCGCACTTTATTCAGCGTTTGAATTATTTCTCAAGGGAGAACATAATGGTCATATAAATCTCTCTGTGTGTGCAATTACTAAGACTGGCAAGGTCTATTCTCCACCGAGTGATCTTCTGCGAACAATGACATATTACCGGCCGGCCGGCTACGGTCATTAAGATCTGATATGGGATTTATGGCCAGTCTTTAAACATGAGATGATATAAAAGAGATTTGAATACAGGCAAAATAGCGCAGAGGAATCTTTCCCCCGTGTGGCGTAATGAAGTGTGATGGAAAGGATAGGGGATGAAGGGTTATTTTTGGGCCAGATCAATTTAACAATGAGCGGAACGAGTCAATTGCTCTCCGAACTGTCACTCCGCTGTCCGGATGTCATCACGGGCTGCTCATAATGGTGCAAGGCAACTGTAAGCAGCCCGGGACAAGATGGCGGCCTCGTCACATTGTTTTGACACATGAGACGTCCAATGCTGCACTGTAATTGACGTACCTTTCAAATGGCCTCACGGTTTGACATATTTAAAATAATGTAACAATGAAATAGCCTATTATACGAGAGCTCTGCCTTAACTACCTCTTCTCTAAATAGATGTTGTTAGGGAAGGAATCATTTCAGCCGGTCTTAGGAAATATGAATTTCACTCACTGCTACAGCCGATGTCAATCTTCATATTGTACACAGGGCCTCATTAGCGACTGCAGTAATCATGATGGAATCGTTGCATAAGAGACGAACACATTGTGACACACATCGCTGGTATTTAATGACCACAGTTTAGGTGTGATTTATCGGTGACGGGGATACACATGCACTAGGATTTGGAATTTGAAAATTGACCTAAAGCAAACATTTATTTATTGTAATGCAAAAAAAATTCTATGTTTGCATATTGCAATTTGGCCTGCATTGAGTAATGTGACTTTGTCTGATGAATTCACGTCTCATGATGAGATTTGAAGCATTAAAGTTTAATTTCACATTAATTTCAGTCTTTGACACGATCTTACTCAGTTAATATCAAAGATATCAAGGTTATGTTTTCACAGAATTTTATTTACATTATGTAGAATGATTCTATATTTTCCAGATTGGGTCACATACTTTATGAGCATTTTTTTTGGTTTAATTGGTTTGGTTGAAAATTACCCAGCATTTTTCAGATTGTTTAATGGTGAATTTTGGCACTTCTTCACAAGTTTTACTGTTAACATTACTGTAGAAATTACAGTAAAACGGGCAGCTGTTTGCCAGTAACTTACTGTAGATTTAAATGTAGGTTATTTACAGGCACCACTAAATAAACATTAACAAGTCTTTATCTTTACTGAATTAAACTAAAATAACAGCATCATGCAAAGCATTCTGGGAAGCAAAATCTGAAGAAAAAAAACAAAAAAGGTTAATGAGGATTTCTGGTTCCCAGAATGCTTTGCATGAGACTGTTATTTTATAGTTTTATTCTGTAAAGATAAAGACTTAATGTTTAATGTTCATTTAACTCTGCACAAACTTTTGCCATTTAATAAAATCAATTTAAATTTACAGCAAGTTACTGGCAAACAGCTGCATAACTACAGCTGAACTTTTAAAGTGTACACGTTTATTGTACCCATTGTTGGGTAAGTTATTCAAAAAAAGTAATTCATTACTCGTTACTAATTACATCTTTAATCATGTATTTATATTACTGTATTACCAAAAAGTATTTAATTACTTATTACTATTTACTTTCTAAATCATATTTAATAAATGATACAAAGATAGGCTGGAAACAGCTTGAATAAATCATATAAAAGTACATCAATAATTCTGGTCACACTTTTTAAAGTCCAATTCTTACAATTGACAATTTTTGAATTACTTTTGCCTCAATATACTCCTAATTTCTGTTTATTAATACTTAGTAAAGTAGTTGTTAAGTTTAATTATTGATAGGATTTAGGATGTACAATACGGTTTTGCAGAATCAGTATTAATTAATATATCTTTAAGTATTAATACATCGCTAATATGTTATATTATGATAATATTTATGATAAAAACCAACCAGTTAAGATTGAGAATTGTAAACTACACTAGTGTGTTACCATTATTTTTATTAACTCACCAACGTATTTAATGTGAGGAGGATACATAAAAAACATGCATTTTAACCTCAGACTTCACATTTTTATGTTAAATCCACAATTGTATTACATATAATTGATCTGCAGTCCATACACCGTATTTAGTTCAATTACATCAGAAATATCTCAAAATTAATTTACTTGGAAAATAAGTGTAATTAAATTACAATAACTACACTGAAAAAAAATATTCATTCAATTTACAAACATTTTTTTTAAGGTGGTCGCAATCAATTTATTTAAGCTACAAATAAACAAAAGTTTTTTGTTTTGTTTTGTTTTTGTTTTATTTATTTATTTATTTATTTATTTTTGTTTAAATGTAGCTTAAAAAATTGATTGCAAACACTTACCTTAAAAATTGAGTAAATGAATGAATCTTTTTTTTTCAGTGTAACTACTTAGTAACTAGTTACACCCAACACTGATTGTACCTTTATATTTTCATTGTCTAGAGGTGGGTGTCACTCTCAAATGTGTTGTTTTGACACGCTTCTATCATAAAACGCCAGTGGCCAAGAGATGGTCGATTTAGATTAAATACTTACACAAATATTAAATGGGCCAGACAGAAATCTTAATAGCTTAATAGTAGAGCAACACAAAGGTCAGAGGTTTGATTCCTAAGGAACATGAAAACCGATAAAAAATGTATAGATTGAATGCAGCGTACGTCACTTTGTCTGCCAGGATGCATAACTGTTTTATCAAAAAGTAAAATGGGGTCAAGTTAAATCTAATTTCTGCTGAAAAAAAACTTGAGTATATAAGTGAATTTAAGGGGAAAGAAGAAATGCTATAAAACTGCAGAATATGGCTGATGTAAATGCATAGATCATCCAAAAATAATGAAAATGTCATCAGCTCTCATTTAGCATCATTTAAAGGGATAGTTCACACAAAAATGAAAATTCTGTCATCATTTACTAATTTTCAAGTTGTTCAATCAAAACCTGCATATATTTCCTTTGTAATTTGATATTTTAAGCAATGCTTGTAACATTTTTGGAGCACCACTGAAATCCATATATTTGTTCCTACTATGGAAGTCAATGGTGCTCCTGACTCCAGCTTGGATAAAATGTGACCCTGGACCACAAAACCAGCCATGGTTTGTAAGGATAGGACAATATTTGAGTACAATACTATACTGAGTGAGTTACAACTATTTGAGAATCTGAGGGTGCAAAAAATAGAAATATTGAGAAAACTGCTTTTACATTTGTTCAAATGAAGTCCAAGCAACAAATATTACTAATGATAAATACACTTTTCATATATATTTACGGTAGGAAATGTACAAAATATCTTCATGGAACATGATCTTAACTTAACTCTTTTCACGCCATTGACGAGTTATCTCGTCAATTAAGAGAAAACATTTGCATAAAAAACATGTTCCTGATGAGGTTTAATGTTAATCTGTAATACCGCACTTACCCAATTTATAAAAAAGCTGAAGCAAAAAATTATTTACTTATTTTAAACTCTGCATGTTTTGATAATCATTCTGAATCTGATCTCTAACAAAATTCCTTCACAAAAATGCAATTATTTCAGCTTAAATATATATAAAAATATAGATAAGATTTAACTTTTTTTCCCCATTTTGTTTGTTTGTCAATTGTTTGTTTGAAAGCAGAGGGTTTGTTTTAAATTTGATATATTTCTATGTTTAATATATTTTTAGAAGAAAATTTTCTTGGAAGGCATTTTGTGAAACTTTTGTGAAATATAAAAAAAATGATTTTCAGCATAAAAAATATATAATTTTGACCCATACAATGTATTGTTGGTTGGTTATTGCTACAAATATACTGTACCTGAATTATGATTGGTTTTGTGGTTCACGGTCACGTATCTTCATTTGTGTTCAGCAGAACAAATAAATGTATACAGGTTTGCAACAACTTGGGTAAACGAAGACTGAATTTTTATTTTTGGGTAAACTATCCCTTTAAGCAATCCCCTGCATTCCTTTGTTATACAGGTCTGAAACGTCCGGATAAGTAAATGACAATGAATTTTTATTTGGAGGTAAACTGTCCCTTTAAAGAAACCTTCGTAATTCTTTCTGATGCCCTGTGCATTGTGAGCTCCGTTCTAATTTCCGAGGCAATTAAGAGGCCCGCGTTCCCGAACGCTCCGATGAGAGAAGTTAGGCAGAAGATGTGTTCATTGAAAAGTGAGAAATAGATTCTTTACCTCATCACATTAGTGCCGGCCCTTTAAAGTGACTGTTTATCATGAGGTGGTGCTCCAGGTTTTAATGAGCTCAGTTTCTGTACTAGTATAATTCCAATTAGTCGCCTCTTTTCAAAGGGGGACGTGATTACTGTGCGAGTCCTCTATTGTTTTGTATTCAGCGGCGAGAGCGACGCTTTGGTTGTTTCAATCTTGTTTCTCTATGCCGGCCGGCTGACAGGAACATTACACCTTGTTCTGCGTACCGGTGGATACTAGCTCATTAATACACAGAGGATGGTTTAATTCACTGACTTCACACATAATATGATAGATGTGACAGAGTGCTCAAATTCAATCCAAAGCGCTGCCGATTCACAGCAGAAACACTTTGAAATGCTTTTAATTTTAGAGTTAATATCAGCTGATGTTTTATTCGCCTTAAATGACACAGAAGTAGATGTCAAGTCATCAAATATGTCGAGAACATTTCATATTTCCCACAAAATCTGATGAAACAAGTACGAAGAAGGTAGAAAATATGTTTCGTAAAAGTAAATGATTATTAAACATTCAGGTTTTTGTGCACTGTGATACATTTGGTTTTATGAGGATTAAGCGCCCCCCATATATTATAATATATAAAAAAGTTATATGGTATTTCATATACAGATGCAAAAAAATCTAAGAGAGCACTTTAAGTTTGATCTCCACACTGTTTTCGGTGCATATTTGCATACAGTATGATCCACTCTGTGCTATCGCTTGTACTGAAGCACCCTGTATGTTGATTTAAGAATTTTTTGATATTTGTATGACTTCTTATACACATAGGTTGCAGACGCTGCATTAAAGGATTAGTCCATTTTCTTTTTAAAAAATCCAGATAATTTACTCACCACCATGTTATCCAAAATGTTGATGTCTTTCTTTGTTTAGTCGAGAAGAAATTGTGTTTTTTGAGTAAAACATTCCAGAATTTTTCTCATTTTAATGGACTTTAATGGACCCCAACACGTAACAGTTTTAATGCAGTATAAAATTGCAGTTTCAACAGAGTTTCAAAGGACTCTAAACAATCCCAAACGAGGCATACGGGTCGTATCTAGCGAAACGATTGTCATTTTTGACAAGAAAAATAAAAAATATGCACTTTTAAACCACAACTTCTCATCTATCTCCGGTCCTGTGACATGCCAGCGCAACCTCACGTAATATGTAATCACGTCAAGAGGTCACAGATGACGTATGCGAAACTACGCCCCAGTGTTTACAAGTGTGAAGAAAGAGGACCGTTCCGAAGTTGTTGTATGTGGAATGATACTAATTAATGTCTTTGTGTCAGTTTATTGCTTAAAATGGTCCGCAAATGTGCGTTTCATATATGTAACATGTGACCTTTCCACGGAATTACGCAATTACGTCACAGGACTGGAGATAGATGAGAAGTTGTGGTTTAAAAGTGCATTTTTTTTTTGTCAAAAATGACAATCGTTTCCCTAAATAAGACCCTCATGCCTCGTTTGGGATCGTTTAGAGTCCTTTGAAACTGCAATTTTAAACTGCATTAAAACTGTTACGTGTTGGGGTCCATTAAAGTCCATTAAAAAGAGAAAAATCCTGGAATATTTTCCTCAAAAATCTAATTTCTTCTCGACTGAACGAAAGAAAGACATCAACAATTTGGATGACATGTTGGTGAGAAAATTATCTGGATTTTTTTAAAGAAAATTGACTAATCATTTAACACCTTCTGAGTGAAGCAGTAAAGCACAAACAGCAGTGTTTCCCTACACGCAAAGTTACCAAAAAAATGCACATCCCCGCCACACGCATCCGCCCACACATTCAAATGTGTTAGTTTGTGTACGCTGGCGGGCGGACGTGTGCGCTAATGCGCGTGGCGATTGTAGCTTTGCGCGCCGCTCATCATCCTCCACCCATCATCGGGAAGCTTTTCTTCGTCTTGTTCATTGGCGGGTGTCGTTTGAGTGATATTTTACAGATATACTGCCGCCTGCTTTACCGGAGGTGAATGTAGCAAACATCAAATACGAACAGTGGGATTTTTTATAGAAATACAAAAAATACGGGAGAAATATGGGAAATTGTTTAAATGGGATGATGACGCGAAAGAATGTTAAAATACAGAAGAATCCCAGGAAAACGGAAGGGATGATGGGTATGATTATCAAATGTCTCATTTCAGGCACAATAGAGGGGGCGGGACACTTCAAGGTCTAGATAGCATTTGATTGGACAGGAAATTTGATGAGAAGCTGAAGTGTAGGATGAGATCACAAAATTCTTTTTTTTAGCGCATGTGCCAAAAGTTTTGAATGCTTACACTGCAAAAAATTATTCTTAAGAAAAAAACAATTCTTAGTATTTTTGTCTTGTTTTCAGTAAAAATATCTAAAAATTCCTAAATTAAGATGTTTTTTCTTGATGAGCAAAACGACCCAAGAAAATAATTGTAGTTTTTAGACCAAAAATATCAAATTTAAGTGATTTTGTGCATAAAACAAGCAAAAAAAAAATCTGTCAATGGGGTAAGCAAATAAATCTTGAACATTTTTCTTAAACACTAAATTCAAGAAAAATTCAAGAAAAATTTGCTTACCCCATTGGCAGATTTTTTTTGCTTGTTTTTTTCTATATATCTTCTGTATGCAAATTTTATATAGAAATCCTTTCATAGTTTAAATTTTGATTTCATGGGGACTTTAAACAGAAAAAAATCTATTTAAAAGTATACAATCTTTTTGCATTACTATCCGCCAGACAAAAAGCATCCTATCATCTACAACAAAATGTCTGATCGCCTAGAAAAGGTATATCGCACTTCCCTGAACCTCACTTGAAGCACCATTAACTAGAATCACTTATTGTCTCGTAAAAATCGACCATGTCTCTCAAGTACTGTCTGAAAATCATCAAAAGTTTGGTGCCGCACTGCCACAATATCTTTGAGCTTTTCTTCTGGAGGAGCTCTTCACGTCTAGGCACCCATTACAACAATTCTGACCGATGCCACTTGACGAGTCCGAGTTATTTTTGATCAAAACGCATGCGAGAGAAAAATCTGTCATTAGCAGAAGCCATTTCAGCTGTCATCTTGTTTAGACAGCTTGCTCCCACGTCACGACAGGCCAAATCTGAGAGAAATGGGTGTGTGAATCTGTGATGAGACTTTCAGAAGCTCTGCTGTCATTTAAATGCATGAACTTTATTTTAAACATGCGCGCTCTTGTTCAAAGAGTAATGATTTAGGTGTATGGAGTGAGTATACAGTTGCACATGAGATAAAATGAGCATCTTGCAGTGATGCTTTACTGTACTTCTAAAACTATTTTCATCTGCATTTTTCTAATTATTTTATCATTAGTATGCATGCATTTTTAATGAGCTCATTTCAGCTCTACATGAATATTTGTCCTGATGGTGAATTTGTCACACCACAGGACTATTTAAGTGAACCGAAAGGTGATTAGAAAGCTAAAGAGAGATGGTGACCAGTTACAGCACCTAAAACAAATTCATTTCAACATAAGTTTTTGTTTTACTTTAACTTTAATAATTTCAATATATTATATAACAAATTTTAAATGGCATGACAATTGGCGCCCATGTGCAAAATATAGGGCTTAAACATTGCATGAAAAAATCATGATGTTGGAAAAGAATCCATAATAAGAATAGATTATATTATTTTAGATATTCTTTTTTTGGACAGATCAAAATAAGATGTAGGAGATGTGCCAAAATAACACTTTGGCAGCTGAGTGTTTTGAAAGATGACCCTTGGCCCAGATTCCAAGGAAAACAAAAGAACCGAGAAACAGCCCGAGACAGACATTTATATAGGCGAAAAGGAAAACATCTGAAAATCTACACAGGGTTTAGATTCGTCCTACAAATCGCTGACAGACGAGAAGGAGGGGATAAAAAGGATAATCTGTGAGAAAACCCTTAAAAGAATCAATTTGGCAAGGTGTCTGGGAATTTGACTTTCTCCAGCTCTGTGATTCCGGCTGTCTCGCTGTAGAGTCGGATGACTGTCTTTCTTTCTCCGTGACAGGCGGACCAGGGCCAAATTGACAGTTCTTTAAAACGCCTGACAGAAAGCGGCATTAATTAAGTCATTGCCGGACTTTAATTGTGTTAAGGAATAGGAAGAAAAAAATCTAATATAAGAAAAGGTTACCAAGTCCTCTCTGGTGTCAGATTTTCTACTTTCCATGAATATTAATGCGTCTAATGAAGACAATCTCATCCTCATCTCCCCATTGTTCCATATTCAGGTGCCAGGCTTCAAGAGCCCGTGATTTGTTGTTAAAGAACAAATATGTCAGAAAGAGACGACTGCCACGCTTTTATCAGCAATTTATAAAAACGCCTCCTCCCCGCGACGGAAAATCAGAGCATTTGGAGTGCATTTCCCTTTCTAAACGAGATGGAAGAGAAAGTTGGATGGCATATGTGATGTACGGGTTTGCCACGCGAGATGATCTTCCTATTCATTCGAAAATGGCATGCAGGCAATCAGTGCGGCCTTCTAATTTTATCATATCCATTGGAGAACAATTAGACAGGAGGCCACGCAAATGGCATCTATTATGGGTCATTGAATTCTCCTGTTGCGGTCTCACGGGCAGCCCTGGAAAAAAATCTTTGAAATGAAACAAAACAGGTCTATTAGAATTCTGCCGGAGAGCTGATCTCCGTCACGTGTCAGAATTGTAGTCGAAATTGAACACAGATAGGCATCAGGCGACGTGTCGGTTGTTTTCAGGTGAAAAAAATTAATTACGCCTAACAAATACCTCTTAGCCTGGCAAAGAGTAACATGTAGTGATGGAGAGGTTAATGTTGAACTGGAGCCAGTCGAGCTGCAACAACTCACGATTTGCCGAAATAAACTGTATAGTTAACATAAAAGTATAGAAATTGAAACTAAGCCCATCAGTATATTTCTAAATAGCCAATGTGATCTCATGGGAATACGTGTGAATATTTTTATGTAAAGTGTGGTTGTGCCACATGTACATTTACTTAAATTAAATTTTAAAGGGACACTCCACTTTTTTTGAAAATATCCAGCTCCCCTAGAGTTGAACATTTTATTTTTACCTTTTTGGAATCTATTCAGCTGATCTCCGGGTCTGGTGCTACCACTTTTAGCATAGCTTAGCATAATCCATTGAATCTGATTAGACCATTAGCATCGCGCTAAAAAAAATCCAAAGAGTTTGGATATTTTTCCTATTTAAAACTTGACTCTTCTGTAGTTACATCGTGTACTAAGACAGACAGAGAATTAAAAGTTGGGATTTTTTAGGCAGATATGGTTAGGACTATACTCTCATTCTGGCGTAATAATCAAGGACTTCTTTGCTGCTGTAACATGGCTTCAGGAAGAACAATGATATTACGCAGCAGCCCAAAATAGTCCCCATAGTAAATTCAATGGCAGGGGACTATTTTCAGGCAGTGCGTAATATCACTACGTTATGTTTTTAGCGCGATGCTAATGGTCTAATCAGATGCAATGGATAGTGCTAAGCTATGCTAAAAGTGGTAGCGCCAGACCCGGAGATCAGCTGAATGGATTCCAAAATGGTAAAAATAAAATGTTTAACTCTAGGGGAGCTGGCAAATGCAGCCCAGTCTCACAAAATCTCGTTATATAGTCACGTATTTTTTTGATTATTTTTTTGTGCTATTATCACAAAATTTCGTGTTTTTTTGTGATCGTATAACGAATTCCTGTTTTCGTGTGATTATCACGTATTGGTTACTCGACTGTTTTGTCCTATTTTCTTACCATTGTCGCTTCGGTTTAGGGTTAGATTTACATAAAATGACATCCCTAACCAAACCCAACTCTAACCCTAACGCCAGGCGACATATAAAAAAATAAATCAGAAAAAATAGTATAGATCAATATATAAAGTGACATTCTAATGCAAGCACCAAATCTAACCCTTAACCGAAGCGACAATGGTTTAAAAATAGGAAAAAACAGTCGAGTAACCAATACGTGATAATCACACGAAAACAGGAATTCGTTATATGATCACGAAAAAACACGAAATTTCGTGATAATAGCACGAAAAAAGAATAAAAAAAATACGTGACTATATCACGAAACTTGGTGAGACTGGGTAGGGCAAATGAGTATATTTTTAAAAAAGTGGAGTATCGACCTGTTGACAGGACTAATACATTAATTATTTATGGATTAACAGCTTTACAGACTTAAAAATGTATACATATTCCTATTCATAAATATTAAAATTGCAGACATTGGCGTTTCTTACACATAAATGACATGTTTTCAGTTTTCTCACTTATTTATTTAAAACTAAATTTACTCAGTTACCTAATAAAATGTTCATGGCTCAGTTTTACACAATATTAAACACGAATACACTTTAAAACCTTAAAATGAATAACATTTTTGTCATTTAACCATTTTGTCAGATTTAGTTTGTTTCCCATGACACTCAAATGGCTTTCCCTTTCCAATCTCAATGCTGTCATGCTAACGATTTAGCGTCTCATTCCCTATCTCAGGGAACCGAGTTTATAGTCGTAACCAAGACTTTTTCTCCAATTCAGTCTTTACCTAATCAATAATAATGCAAACATTAAATCACCAAAGATCATTCGCTGTAATCCACATTTACAATTTATACGACTGCGAAGACCAAATCCAAATTCAGCCCTTTATCCAGCAATCTTGATCCCAGTTCTCATTAACACTTGTACAATTCAAATCTTGCTTTCAAGATGAATTTGAATTTAAATATTGCGCTTAAAGAAGCTTTACGACACATTGCTTTACGGCAGATATCAAACGCTCATTGGCTCTCACGTGGTACATCACGGATTTGCGACTTTGCCGTCTTTCAGTCGATATGCCCTACAATGTAAAAAAAATATGCAGCATTTTTGTCAAATCAACGTATATTTTTATGTTACTAAAAAATTTAGTTAAACAATTAATAGTTGGTTGAATTGACAGTGTAGAAATTTGAAATATGCGCCTTAACAGAGAGAAGCCGGATTAACGTTTTCGTGGATTAATAACTTTATCACTTCTCTTTACTTCAAATACTGCAGCAAATCATCTTTTGAAATTTCGCAATAAATAAGTTATTGTGATTACACTTGTCTGTCTGTTATACTTTTTATTTCTAACATGATTTTAATAAATTGTTTTAGGTAGGACTGTATTAGCGGCTTAAATTATCTCTTAAATGCTATATTGTTCTAAATTTGTCCTACATATTTCTGTCCATTACGTTGCATAATATAAAAAGAATTACGGATTTTAAATTTTTTTTTTATTTAAAGTGTTTGGGTTTAGGGTAAGGTTTGGGGTAGGGTTAGGGTGGTAACACAACCTGATCTCACAAAATTCTGTGAAATAGTCACGCATTATTTTGCTCAGTTTTGCGTGGCATTGTCACTCATTTCCACCATTTTACGTGCCCGTTCCATGACTTTCTTTTCAATTGTCGCTTACGTTTGGGGTTAGATTTGCTGTATGCGTTAGGATGTCACTTAAAGTATTGTTTTATACTATTTTTCATATGGTTTTTAAACCATTGTCGCCTGACATTAGGTTTAGAGTTGGGTTTGGGTAAGGATTTCATTTTATGTAACAGAAAGTTGTTCTAACCCCAAACCTAAGCGACAATTGTAAGAAAATAGGAAAAACAGTTGAGTAACCAATACGTGAAACTGACACGGAAAAGATAGTCGTGGCACAGCACGTAAAATGGTGGAAATGCATGACAATGCCACGCAAAACTATTTCACATATTTCGTGAGATCAGGCTGGGTAACATTATCAATAAAATGGTTAAAGGAAAATTATACAGCAATCTTTATGGTATGAAAGATTTGTAAATGTTTTACATTTTGTAGCTGTAAAAATGTAATAATACTACAATTAAATGCTGCAAATACGTCTACATTGTACGCTTTAACATCTATTTAAACGTTTAAAAATATGTTTTGTGTTTTTGAAAGTTACATATTAATACTACGTATTACAGTAAGACCAGGCTGAAGTAGCAAATGGTATAAGGGGAGAAATTGTTCTCAAAACAAAGCATGCAATGTAAAAAACAAACACAACTGATCGGTTACTGAAAAGTTTCTAAAATGCACTGAAACAGGTCTGAAACTGAGATTTCATTATGCAGGATTTGAGGTCATGGTTAATTTGCTCAGATTTATGGTCCCCAGGTTGTCCGGCACAAGCACGCACAAGAAGCCGCAGTGATTTGTGGGCAACATTAAGGGAAGGATGCTGCCAAGAGCTCTCAGACCCTCTCGAAATCCCCTCTGCAATCTGTTAAGGTGCTCAATGACGGCAACTGCTAAATCAGAGCGGTGTGTTTTTAACAGAAGACGGGACGGCCATTACCACTGTTGTTTGTTTATTAACAACATCCGTGCGATGCGTTTCGACTCATTAGCATCTTGCACACAGATCAAAACATGCGTTTTTTAAGTGGGGTTTAGCAAAACCCAGAGGTAAATGCTATTGCTCAGAGGTTTCTGGAGGTTTTGTATCAGTTTTTCCTTTTTTGTTTCCCTAAATTGGAGACATTTATGCATTCGACAGACATTTGTGACCCTGCCATTGAAACATTGAATTCTTATTGAAATCTGGAAAAAAATTAAGCACATTTGTTCTCCATTTAATGTCATTGCTCTCTAGGAGAAATAATAGAGATGATATGGAGATCTCGCTTATAATATTTCTCTCCTGTGTGAAGTTACGCCGAAGTTCATAATCTCTTTTCGTCTGAGATGGCGGAAAATGCTAAAGTGCAAATGTCGGCCGTTCCTGACAGCCCGACTCGCATGATAAGATGTCGGGTGACACGTTTCGTGTTCCCAGCGCATGCCAGGAGCCCCGCAGGGGTACAACACTCGGCATTCTCAAAACTTCAATATTAACTCCACGTCATAATCGCTCAGCTCATCAGAGGGACAGAAATTCAAATGAGCAACCCCCCCTTCGCGATAAGACAACCTGAGTCCTTGTGAAAGATGAGCTATGGCTATTTCTGGAGACTGAAGTGCTCTCTGTTGCCACAGGGCGAACCCTGAATAGCCATGGCTGGAATTACTTGAAAAGAAGGGACTGGCTTATGCACTTGGGGCTTGTCATTGTACAGCCGCTTTTGTTCCTGGGCCTCATAGATCACTCTTTGAAAGCATTTCTCATGGTTTAGATGGATATGAAACTGTAGCGCGGAGCATATGTTAAGAAAATCCTGGGAGAGATGGTATGACCCATTTTAGCGAGTGTGGTCCATGCATGCATTGATTGATCATAAGGGCTTGCTGATGTTTGATGGACTCTTATGCTCAGCGTAATAAAGATTTTGAATTTGGCAGCTACTGTAGGCTATTGGTCTTAAATGTGTTATCAAATATGATTTGGGATTAATCTGATAATTGAGATGATAAATTATGATTTCATGGATGAGATTTCTCAAATGCCATATAGTTGAATATATAAACAGTCCTTCTGGTGGATTATTTATGAAAATAAGCTAAATAAATAACAAGTTAATGACCTTATTTTAAATCATAGCTAAAGCTTATCAACTTATACACTTACTGTGTAAATTAATTTATACATTGTTAGCTACAGATCCTTGCCTGTTTGCCAAACCTCTCTTCACACAGTGGTGATCCATGTTCGCCATCTCCCCTGGTCTTTAGGAAACCGATTTTTATTTTCGACAAGGTATCATTACCACTAACTAGAACGATAAACAAACACAGTCCGAAAGTTAAAGGGTTAGTTCACCCCAAAATAATTTTTTTCATAAATTACTTACCCCCGTGTTGTTCTAAACCACCAAGTCCTTTGATTGTCTTCAAAACACATTTTTAAGGGCATATATATGGGCTGTTTAATTATTGTTTACGATGTTTGCATAATTGTGTAAACAAAAACGTTGGCAACTACGTCACGGCGCATGCGTCATAGTTTGCTCGTGAACGCGCACTAAACGACCAAGGTAGAGAACAAATTGTTGAATACAATCGTTAGTTTTGTTTTCTTGCATTTTTTCTAGGCTTGATTGTGAAAATTAAACTGCAATATGGGACAGTCCTCACAGTTTTCATCAAAAATATCTAAAAATGTGTTCTGAAGACTTACCCGACACAGGGGTAAGTGATTTATGATCAAATTGAAATTTTGGGGTGAACTGACCCTTTAACTTCGGCCAGGTGCTTAACCATGGCAACGCTTGTGCGTCCAATGAAACAATCTGTCCGTTTTTTCCAAAATTCCAAAAATGTGTAGAACTTTGTGCCGTTTGTTACCTGTCCTTTTCAGCATATTTTAACTAAATTCAACTTTGCAACATTTATAACATGATAAACATACTTTTATTTATATTATTTATCAACATTGTTTTATTTTATGTTGCTGCATTTTGTAATTTTTTAAACGCATAAATGAAAATAAAAATATGTAGGCATAATGTTGCTAATGCT
The DNA here is from genome assembly GCF_027580225.2 of Misgurnus anguillicaudatus. Lineage (NCBI taxonomy): Eukaryota > Metazoa > Chordata > Actinopteri > Cypriniformes > Cobitidae > Misgurnus > Misgurnus anguillicaudatus. Next base: position 27,774,472 of record NC_073349.2, on the reverse strand, counting down.
AATGTATAATATTGCCATTATGGTTCTGCAATGTCTTATGGGACTTCAAGTGGGTTAGTAATCCGCAAGGTTGCATTCATTGCATCCTCGATATCAAGAACACATCCGGGTACTTCCATGCGTTCTCTGTACTTGTGTTCTCGAGTATTGGAACCAGACTTTGATGTAAAGCGAGGACACGAGAACGCAAAATCACATAAGAATGCATATTGAGAAATGGCCTCTTTACATTAATGTGTTATGTTGCTTGGCAACCATAAACAACTAAGGGGGTGTGCACACCAAAGCTTTTGCACCTGCAGCTGAAAACGCCCGGCGGACGCCAACTGGCAGCTTTATTTCAGCTGAGCGCTTCGGTTGCTTTGATACTTCTGCTTTGTTAATCAGTCATTGTACGATGCACCAGTTGTTGTCCTATTTGTCCCGCCCCTCCACCATTGTGATTGGATGGCTGACATTGAAGAGCTGAGCTTTTCACCCAAAGTTGAATATTTTTCAACTCTCGGCGCTCAGCACTGAACGCTGTAAAAACCACCGAGCGTCGCCTTTTAGCGCGGAAAAAAAAATTGCTAGCTGATGGGTTTAAAAAAAAAGTAAAAGCTTTGGTGTGCACGCCCCCTTACAGTTCTGCAATTGAACTCTAATACACTTTTAAAAAAAGGTACAATAGCTTTTACCGGGGGCGGTACCCTTTCAAAAAGTACAGATATGTACATAAAGAGTGCATATTAGTACCTCAAATGTACATATTGGTGCAACAATTTGGACTTTTTAAAAGGATATCATCCCAGTGACACCCTTATTTCTGAGAGTGTGTTGTGGATATAGTGAATATATACTTTTGGATGTTTTACGGATATAGTCATTCACACTATATAAGTAATTTAGGTAGCAATAAATAGCAATAAAAATCCAGTTTACTTGTTTGTTTATTTATTTATTGCAGATTAAAGATCTCAGTCTTCAGAGAAATGTTGGCTTATTTTGAAGTTTTAAAGGTCCCCTGAACATGCCCCGCGAAGACTTTACAGTGATAAAATCAAGGTTTTTAGCTGCTCAGTGTTCTGCTCAGATGTTATCTGTGGGAGGGCAGAGCTCATCCAGTCAAACCATTACGATGGACTGCTGTTTATCACGTCAAACTCAGATGTTTGTGTCGCTATGTAAACTCTGGGCTAGATGTCTTACAGCACATGTTATTCAGTCATTTGTTGAGCTTTACCTTGAGTGTTGAATCATAGGAACTGAGATCAAATATAAGACATTCAACATAAAATATTATTTAAAAGTAGTGACTTTTAATAGCAATTGAAAAAGTAACAGGAAATCCAGATTAAGCTTTTAAGAGTTTTACAGTTACTCGACAAATTCCAGGTGTTACACAAGAGCACAGCTTAAGGTAAATCATCTTAAATAAACACTCTTAGACATTGTAAATAATTGTCACATGAGATTATTTTTAGTATTACTCGAGCTTGCCATGATTGTAGAGTGTTCTGGCTGGTTGCTAAGGCATTGTTAAGGTGTTGCTAGGAATTTCTGGATGGTTTCTAAGGCATTGCTAAGGTATTTTAGATGGTTGCCAAGACATTTTTAAGGTGTTGCTAGGGTGTTCTGGATGGTTGCTAAAGCATTGTTAAGTTGTTGCTAGGGTGTTCTGTCTGGTTGCTATGGCATTGTTAAAGCATTGCTGCAGAGATCTGGATGGTTGCCAAGTTGTTGCTATACAGTAGTGTTCTGTCTGGTTGTTATGGCATTGTTAAATAGTTTTTGGGGAGTTCTATATTAGAGGTCTTCTCGGGTCCAAAGAAATGTACCCGACCCGAAATGTACCCGAATCACTTCATACCCGAACCCGATGTGCATAAATAAAAAAAAAATTAAAGAAAGACCCGACCCGAGACAAACCCGAGAAAATTAGACCCGAGTCCGACCCGAACTAGTGAAACATTGTTTTTAACCCGACTGGAACCGAATGTAAACGGCACTGACGTGTGTGCATTCTGCATTCCACGCGCAGACAGAAAGAAACTCCGGTGGCCTTGCAACCAATTTGGCGAGCTGCTCCATTCGTTTTACTTTGTTATCTGACGACGACACCAACGTAACCGCTAAAACGTACATTTATAATTGACTGACATGTTTGTCTCAACGAAAATTAACCTTCCGACAACCACACAATGTCGCAAGCACTCTTGGCAAACAGATGAGAGGTTTGAAAAGGACATTGACGCACACAGGCGAGAGAGTTCGGGTCTTCTCGGGTCCGTTCAGAAAAAACACATTCATTTTTAAATTACCCGAGACCCGATGCCGCTATTATTGTACCCGACCCGTGTCCGAGGCACATGTGAAACTTTTAGACCGGACCAGATCGGGTCTCGGGTCGGACCTCGGGTTTTCGGATCTAAGTGGACCCGTGAAGACCTCTATTCTGTATGGTTGCCAAGGCATTGTTAAGGTGTTGCTATGGTGTTCTGAATGGTTGCTAAAGCATTTTTAGAGTATTCCAAATTGTTTGCTAAGGCATTGTTAAGGTGTTGCTAGGGTATTATGACTGGTTGCTAAGGCATTTATAAGGTGTTGCTAGGGTGTTCTGTCTGGTTGCTATGGCATTGTTAAAGCTGCTGAGTTCTGGATGGTTGCCAAGGCATTGTTAAGGTGTTGCTATGATGTTCTGTCTGGTTGTTATTGCATTGTTAAAGCATTTCTGGAGAGTTTTAGATGCGTGCCAAGGCATTATTAAAGTGTTAGGGTGTACTGAATTGTCACGGACATCACCGAAAAATTCACTTAAATATTTCTTACGTAGATCTATGTACAAAGGACAATCAAACAAAAAGTGCTTCTCATCTTCTATCACAGAAATATTTGTTAGATTACAATAATGACACTCTTTCTGCAACTGGTGTATTACTCCATCTACCCATTTCTATAGCTAACTGATGCTAGTATTCTGGCTGGTTGCTAAGGTGAGTGTTCTGAATTGTTGTTAATCATTGTGAATGCATTGTTAGTGTATTCTGGATGGTTGCTAAGGCATTGTTAAGGTGTTGCTAGGATGTTCTGAATCGTCAATGCCGTAATAATGGCGTTGATGGTGTGTTCTGGTTGGTTGCTAATTGATTATGGCTTAGGTCCCTCCTTTGATGTACAGTCTATATTTTTTTTCACATGCAGTTGTCCATCACCTAAAAACTTCAATGCTGATTGGTTTGTCGCAGTAATAGCTTTTATTTATTTTCTCCTTAGAAAGCCAGAATTAGGTATCATGCAGAAATCTAATACTTTAGCATATTTTCCGCTACGTAAACATCTTACAAAGTTGTTTTTCTGTAACAGTCACCTTTGGCCATGGCTTTAAACATAAAAGCATGGTTTTCTGTAAAACTGCTTTGAGACTTTAGGTATTTTTGAACAACACAAAAAATAATGAAAATGAAAAACAATTGTGGTTAGGATTCAAATGAACCCCTAACAATAGGTATGAGCAGTAGTAATAAACACGTTTGACCTCACTTTTACAATCAGCAGTGCTTGCCAAGTTATTTTGAAATGCATCTTAACAAAAACATGATGAGCATGGCCCACACAGCGTATCATAACTAACCCGTGTCTTCCTGTTTAAAGCCTACGCAGGTTCTTACTTGCCAGCTTTCTTACCTTCAGTCTGGATTTACGACTTCCTGGTTGGCAGTTTGTTAGTTTCCTGGTTTCGGCAGCAACACGGGAGGCCCAGGAGACAGAGCGAGGAGACGCAGATCATAGTGGAGGTAATGATGGCTCTCTTCTGCAGTCTTTGTCTTGCTTCCTGCAGTTTTGTGGATCTGGGATAGCTATTAACCATCTCCTTGAATAATTCACACTGATGGATAAAACACCTCTACAATTAACGACATGCCACGGTGAACCACCCACTCCAAAGAGGACCGCTGGAATGACGTCTCAATGTAAAATATTCACACATCTCTCACTCATTTAACTACATGAAGATCAGGGTTTTTACATCTATATCAAATACATTCATTCAGGGGTGCGCTTTTTAACACAGTTGGCTTTTTACATTTTGTATGAGTGGGCAATGCAATATAGTAGTTCCTAGGGTGTTTGCTTATCTGACATCACACGCCACAACTTCCAAGTACAAATCAGATGCATTAAGCAAACAACAAACTATACTATTATAAACTCACAATATATATTAGTGCAGTAAAACTACTGAAAAATTGCGATCGTAACCTTTATCAGCATATGGGGGGCTCGATGCAGTGTTGCATAGGTTATTCATGAGTTTCCGAGGATACAGGCTTACAGTATCATGCAGTTTGTAAAATTATTTAATATATTTTTATGTATAACACTTACTGTGAAGCATTCTTAAAAATAAAAGTGCTACATGATGCCTTAGAAGAATCACTTTTGGTTGTATGGTTCTATACAGAACCTTTAACATCCCAAGACTCTTTCTGTTTCACAAAAGGTTCTTTAAAGACGCCATAGAATGCAAAACTGTATTTACCAAGGCATAGATGAATAATACAATATGGTAATGACATATCATAAACAAAAGACATTCAATTTAACACCGACTATCGAAATTACAGATTAAATTAAGTGCAATGTTGTTACAATGCTAAAAACAAAGTTGTGACTGCTGAGATGTGCTAGATGCTAGTTAATGCTATATGCTAGCATTTAGGCTGAAGTACTACTATTGACGATACAGTTACATTTTGCAGGTCAATTCTGAAAGAAAACACAAACTTACCACTCAGAAACGTCCATTGAAGGGGGGGGGGTTCAATGGTATTTCATGCATTCTGACTTATTAACACAGTTATAGAGTTGTTTCCTCTTGCTAAACGTAGGCAAAGTGTCAAAAAAGCAGTTGGGCGTGTTACAGAGTATTTCTGTGCCGATTCGCCAGGGTTCGTACAAGTTTCGGAAAGTTTTTTCCGATTACGGGTCCAGCTGATGTTTCAGGGGTTTCTATACATATCACTTCTTTTTATAACCCCGCCCACCCATCAATCAGCAGGAGACACTAGAACGTACAAATATCACATCACGCAACAGCCTTGTTTAATTTCAAAACTCAACAATGGCATGAAAGAAAAAGTGTGGTTTTGGATGTAAGGAGAAGAAAGTCAGCCTTATGGAAACAATGGATATAGTTTATTATCCGGGGTAGGAGCGGAGTTTTGTGTGTGTGTTTGATGCGCTGGATTTCATTGAAAAGTCCCAACCGGGTCATAAGTTGCATGCGGTAAGTAAGACTTCTGTCTTATGTTGGAAATAGGTGCGTTCATATTATATAAATACCACGAACGTGTAAAGAATCATAAGTTAAACAGTGTTGTATAAAGTGTTGCATGACTTGTACTCGCTCCTCCTGCAGCTCGTAACTCCTCCTTCTTAATTTTTTTGTACGTTATCGGAAAGAATTGGTAAAGCTAATCTTTTTTTTATAAATCTGATTAAACTAAAGACTCTTCAGAGATATAAATGATGTAATAGTACTCTATAGGTACTCAAAATTAACATTAGAAATGCAGAAACAGCGTGTTACGTGAGCTTTAACAATCTCCGAACAATTGATTTTTCCTCAAATTCTGTATATTCGTCTGATACAGCCTCAAACATATGATCTGTTTACACACACACACAGCTACTAAAGGAGCTGCTCTGTGAAACAGCCAATCAGAGCAGAGCTCAACATTATTATTTATGACCCTTCCAAATAAGGCAAAAATAGACCATTTCATTCTAAAAGGTTGTAAATAGACATGCAAAACCGTCTTTGGATCATTTTTGCACTTAGCCACATACTCTCTATCTACAATAACATACCATTTCAATGCATTCTTTGGTACCTTTAAGGTGAAAAAAGGTTATAAACATGTATAAAAAAGTTGGTTGTTTAATAAAAAAGCTTCACTAAATGGTTCTTCTATGGCATCGCTGTGAAGAACCTTTTAAGCACCTTTATTTTAAAAAGTGTAATGTATTTAAAAAATATAAAGGTTTTTGTATTTTTTGAACAACAGTGCCTTTGTCCATGAAAGAAATATAAGACAAAGTAAATCAAAAGTTTGCGATTTCTTGAGGCATCTCCCCTCAGCATTGTCCTGTCGTAGCAGTAAGTATTAAGGAGTTAAGAGCCCCAAAAGACATTCAGTACAACTTTTTCCAGCTTGTGTATTCTGTTTCAAGAGCAGTACTTCAGAGAGCAAATGAGCTACACATACCCGACACTCTCATGTAAATTAAATAAGAACTTCAACCTTGCCCCAGCGCAGTGCAAACTTCATTTGCTTTTATATTTTAATCATAAACATTCAATATATGCAGTATTAATTGGCCTACATATTATCGGGCTGTCATTTAAGACGGCCTTAACTAGATAAGAGCACAAACCAGGAATCAGGAGGATTATTGTGGTTTTTATATGTGACCCAGTCTAAAGTCTTAAATCATGAAATAAAAAGTTTGATTTCACATTGATTTCTATCTTTGACATGATCCATAATATATTTTCACAATGTTCTCCACATTATGTATGATGAATTAATGTTGAGCTTTTCACAGACTGAGTAACAATTTATGATAATGTGTGTTTCCCAGGATCTGAACCCATGACCTTAAACACGTTGCCTGTTGTAATGCGGTCTCTGAATGTGTTGCTGTGCAGTTGCTAGGGTGTTCTGGGTGGTTGCTAGGTGTCCCACGATCACACTCCCAAGACTGATTTGTTTAGTCCTTAGATATAGCTTTCCCCCCTTTAATATGGATTTTTCCAAACGAAAGCTATTTTATTAAGACAGATTCAGTGCTAAATCTAAACTTGACCTTTATGTGCGCTCAATTCAGTAGACTTTAGACCTCCGTTTTTCATATTCAAATGATGAAATTACAAGCACAGTACACGGTGTAATTGTATTTTGTATCCGTTGACAAAATTCTGGTTGCACTCAAAGAGAAAAAAGCCGGCCCAAATATTTATTGCCGCACTGTTTTGTTCCACTTCAGCCCGAAAGGCTTCAAATCATCGGGGAGATAGTTAAGCTTCTGTGGAAATTACGGAAATGCGGGGGAAATGGACGAGCTACACTTCATAACAATTAATCAGAGGCTGCTGATTAATAAAGTTCATTTTTTATTCTCGATGATTCAGGGTATTATCAAAAGGACGCTGTCCTTGTCATTTTGATTAACACACCCATCCTCCTCCTGCGGTGGGACGCGGCAGAGGGAAACGCTCTCTTGTGCCCATAAAATAAATATTGAATGAGAATATTAACTCGTTAACCTTGACAACTATTTGTAATTTTCATAAGGGCTAAACTCGCAAATTCAGCAGAAAAAAATAAATAAAAAATAATGCCGGCTGTGGGGGTTGAAGGAAGGCATTGGCCAGGGAGGGGTGGGCAATAACGACGCACAACAAATTAGAGCGAATGAAGAATGCTACTGCATGAATCCTGTCATTTTTATGGGCTGCAATGATTAATTTGTTTGTTCAAATTCTCAATTAAGCAGAGAGGAGGAGAGTTACAAAGCCGGAGAGATGCATTGCGCCGTCGTCTCGCGTTTACCCGCAGCATCAGGGGAGGACCGTCGCTCGTACCTGCGGCGTCGGACGAGATCCGGCGCGACTGCCCCCAGCGAGATTTTATTTGGAACGCTAAGCAAATCGATTTCAAGTCCCAGATTGTTTTAGTAATGTTCACCCACAGAGTTTCTTTTGTTCTTTGTCACGTTATTATGTAGACACCAGTGCGACGTTTCGAAACATCGACTGATTGACTGTCGCACGTCATGTGTGTCCTCCTAGTTTAGCAGTCACACAGAAGATGATGTATGGGGCCCCGTTTTTGTCCTCTCAGGGGCCCCCGTGCTTTTATTGTGTGCCGGAGTGACAGATGTTTCTCAGATGACCGTGTCCCTCATGCGCTTTGCACCTTACAAAACCCTGTCTTATGTGACATGAATGGAAATGCTCCTTTACTGCACACCACTATTATGGATTTCTGAAATTCTGAAAGGCGTTTGTCAACGACTCAAAGATGCATGCCTGTGGATGACCGATAGTGCCAGTTCAGGACAAAAAATGTTTTTTAGAAACATCCAGACAGCTTGTTTTGCCATTTGTGAATGCCATTTACCTTTCGATTGCTGTGCATTTTTCCATATAGAATTAGAAATAGATAAACCAAGTAAAAGGGAGATTGTAGAATCTAGTGTATTTTACATAGTAATAGATCATAAACTATTTTTATCTTTGCTAAAGCTTGCAAAACTGTGGTTGCTAGGGTGTTGCTAAGTGGTTGCTATGGCTTTTGGGTTGTTGCTTATTTTACCATGGTACTGTTAATCCCATGTTCCTATTAGGTCTGTGCACAAACATCATATATAATGTCAAAGGTAACAAATTAATCTCAAAGATGCATCAGGGTGCATATTTTTACCCTTTTAAGAACCGAAAGATTTTGCCTGTTAAACTCCAGTGCATTTCACAGATGAGTCGGTTTATTTATTGCCCTCAGCCGGCTTCTCGCGAAGAAGGTGTCCTTTACAAGCACAGGACAACATTGACTGGGGTCTGTGCTTGTGCAGTGAAAATGCTTATTAGTCAAACAATCCCCATTGGAATAATGCCACTGTCAGCCGGTGCTGAAGGATAACCACACTGTTGACAGTCCGGCGCCCGGGTCCTGCAGGAGATCAGGTACGAGGAAGAAATCACTCGAGTCAGTCGAGCTTTATGTTGACATTCAAGTGGATGAAGAACAAAGAACGTACTGCAAAGGGGAGCATCACTACTACTGTTTAACTTGTCTTCCATTATGGACATGAATGTCATGTAATGTCTTACACTATGGATATGAATGATACAAGAGAGATTGATAGTTACATTGTGTACTAAGACCGACAGAAAATTTAAAGTTGTGATTTTCTATGCAGATATGGTTGGGACTTTACTCTCATTCTGGCGTAATAATCAAGGACTTTGCTGATGTAACATGGCTGCAGCAGGAGTAGTGATATTACGCACTGCCTGAAAATAGTCCCCTGCCTTTGAAAGTAACCAAGGGGACTATTTTCGGGCAGTGCGTAACATCACTACGCCTGCTGCAGCAATGTTACAGCAGCAAAGTCCTTGATTATTATGCCAGTTTGAGACTATAGTTCCTAGCCATATCTGCCTAGAAAATCACAACTTTTAATTTTCTGTCGGTCTTAGTACACAATGTTACTACAGAAGAGTCAAGTTTTAAATAAGAAAATTATCGAAACTCTTTGGTTATTTTTTAGCTCGATGCCAATGGTCCAATCAGATTCAACAGATTGTGCCAAGCCATGCCAAAAGTGCTAGCGCCAGACCCGGAGACCAGCCGAATGGACCCCAAAACGGCAAGAATCAAACGTTTAACTCCAGGGGAGCTGGAAAATGAACATATTTTCAAAAAAAGAGGAATGTCCCTTTAAAAAAATTATTATTTTAAAAAATCCCCAAAATTTACTCAGCCCCATGTCATCCAAGATGTTGATGTCTTTCTTTGTTCTGTTGAGAAGAAATTAAGTTTTTTGAGGAAAACATCTCAGGATTTTTCTCATATTTTATTGGACCTAAACTGTTTTAATGCAGTTTAAAATTGCTGTTTCAATGCAGCTTCAAAGGACTCTAAACGATTGCAACAGAGGCATAAGTCTCTTATCTAGCGAAACAATCGTCATTTTGGTCAAGAAAAATAAAAAATATGTACTTTTAAATCACAACTTTTCGTCTTGCACTAGCCCTGTGATGCGCCAGCGTGACCTTGCGTATTACGTAGTCACGTCGTCGTAACGCATGACGTACGTTTCACATAACGCATGACCTTTCGACGTGATTGGGTAGTATGTGGGGTCGCGCTGCCGCATCACGTGGCTAGTGCAAGACGAGAACTTGTGGTTTAAAACAACATATTTTTTATTTGTTTTGGCGAAAATTACTATAGTTTCGTAAGATATGACCCTTATGCCTCGGTTGGGATCATTTAGAGATCTTTGAAGCTGCGTTGAAACTGCGAACTGTTGAGGTCCAATAAAGTCAAATTTGGCCACTGTTAATTGCTGCTATCCAAAATGAACAAACAAAAAATTGCCAAATTTAACTTCAAAAGACCAAAGTGCCACTACTGATTTGTTATTGTGATTCTTTGAAATGATACAGCTAAAGCCCAATGGATCAAATTTGGCCTAATCCTAAATTAGGGAATAAAGGGTTAAATTTAAAAATTGGATATTTTGGTGTTCAGTGAACTTATAGCAGTAATTTAATGCATGGTTCATAATTTTCCAATGTAGAAAAGGGTTCTCCAGGGTTAAATTGAGAAAAACTTAATTTCTTCTCTACTGAGCAAAGAAAGACATAAACATCTTTGATGACATGAGGGTGAGTAAATTATCTATATTAATGAAAGTGGAATATTTCTTTAAGATCTAGATGTTAGTTGTGACTTGGGCCAAGAATACCCTATAGCAACACCCCAGCAGCCCGATAGAACATCTTGCATATTTGCATTTCCACAAGCAAACACCAATCTTAGATTAGAAACATGAATTCTAGATGGCTGTTTTTGATGCTCCCATGTCCAATCTCGGCATGTCCGTATTGTAGAATAACAGGCAGCAGGCATGTCCTGATATTACAGGCTGATTTAAAAGGAGGAAGTGGCCCTCTTGTACCAGTTGGCTTGAGCAGAATGTTCCAAAGCCCATTCTGTTGTCTTGTGATTGATGGATGGTTAATGATAAAAACATTTCCATACCTGGCCCTTATGGCCTCATTGTTCAATGCAACTGTAACATCCTGCCCTATCTCGTACAATCAAGCGGTCCGCAGCTGAGCAGCTTACAGAATCTGGCAGCTGTGCGCTGTGACGTGTGGAAATGTGGGCCACAAACTGTCAATGATCCTTGCGGTAACCGTGTGGTTAATAATGCCATATGCCCCACTGTGCATCCCTGAATAATGCTTTTGTTAGGCATATATATTTTAAAACGCTGCAAAATGTAACATATTTTTAAAAATCAGTTTGTAAGCGCTGTCAGGTATGGTTTTGTGGGAAATGTCAGTTTGATGTCACAACGCGAGTAAAGCCCAGGATATACAGTAGTTAGTTTTTTACGTGTATGCAAACGTATGCACACGGTTGAACGCACAGACTTGCAAAGTATAGTTTATTTGACTCCTACCTGTACATAGATGTTCGACTCATGCACATTGCGACAAAATGCAATCTCCTGGGCTACATACTACATTCTCTTGTAGGCGCATGCGCAACCAATGCGTTCAATGTATGCAGGGTTTCAAAAATCTGGTGGTGTACGTACAGTACGCGCGCACTCTTCTGATTTTGTCATGCGCATTGAACGCAGACCCCTGTGTACATGTAACAAATTGACTATATTTTAGGCCTTTAGGATGAGTACCTAAAATAACCTGCAATTAAAGTTTCAAACAGAGATGGTGATAGAGAGGCAAACGTTACAGATTAAGGATTTAAATATGCTCATTTTTCAGCTCCCCTATTGTTAAACAATTGAGTTTTACAGTTTGGAATCCATTGAGCCAATATCCGTGTCTGGCAGTACCACTTTTAGCATATCTTAGCATAATCCACTAAATCTGATTAGACCATTAGCATGTGCTCAAAAATGACTAAAGAGTTTTGATATTGTTCCCATTTACAACTTGACTCTTCTGTAGTTACATCGTGTACTAAGAACAACGGAAACATTTAATTTGCAAATTTTTTAGGCCGATATGGCTAGGAACTAAACTTTCATTCTGGCGTAATAATCAAGGACTTTGCTGCTGTACCATGGGTGCAGCAGGCGCAAGATATTACGCAGTGCCCGAAAATAGTCCTCAGCTATGGAAAGTTACCAAGGGGACTATTTTCGGGTGTCACGTAATATCATTGCGCCTGCTGCACCCTTGATTATTACGCCGGATATAAAATATAAACATTTACTGGTTTAATTTAACCCAACGTTTTGGGTTCGTCCCTTTTTGACCCAATGGTATTATGCTAATATGCAGTCTGGGTCAAAAATGGGCAAATCCAACTCGTAAGGTTGTAGTTTAACCTCTGCTGGGTTGTTTTACCCAAAATGCCCCATAATCCCATTTTTGGGTAAAATATAAACACTAGAATCTGGATTTATTTAATCCAACAAGTTGGGTTTAACTTTTTTGACCCAACACTGGGTTAAAATATCCTAGCACTGGGTCAAAAAGGCATGAGCCCTCCCCATGGGGTCGTAATTTAGCCAATGCTGGGTTGTTTTCACTCAAAATGCTGGGTTGTTTTAATTCATTGTTGGGTCAAATATAAAAATGTTCTGGGTAAATTTAACCCAACGAGTTGAGTTCATTCCTTTTTTGACCCAACGGTTGAAATATCCCAGCAATGGGTCAAAAAGGCATGAGCCCTCCCCATGGGGTCGTAATTTAACCAATGCTGGGTTGTTTTCACCTAAAAATGCTGGGTTGTTTTAACTCATTTTTGGGTCAAATATAAAAATGTTCTGGGTTAATTTAACTCAACGAGTTGGGTTCATTCCTTTTTGACCCAACACTGGGTTGAAATATCCCAGCAATGGATCAAAAAGGCATGAGCCCTCCTCATGGGGTTGTAATTTAACCAATGCTGGGTTGTTTTAACTCATTGTTGGGTCAAATATAAAAAATGTTCTTAGTTAATTTAACCCAACGAGTTGGGTTCATTCCTTTTTTGACCCAACACTAGGTTGAAATATCCCAGCAATGGGTCAAAAAGGCATGAGCCTTAGCCCAATTGGTGGTAATTTAACCGATGCTGGGTTGTATTAACTCAAAATGCTGGGTTGTTTTAACTCATTGTTGGGTTAAATATAAAAAAGAGTTGGGTTCATCCCTTTTTGACCCAACACTGGGTTGAAATATCCGAGCAATGGGTCAAAAAGGCATGAGCTCCACCCCATTGGGTGGTAATTTAACTGATGCTGGGTTGTTTTAACCCAAAATGATGGGTTGTTTTAACTCATTATTGGGTCAAATATAAAAAAAAGAGTTTGGTTCATCCCTTTTTGAACCAACACTGGGTTGAAATATCCCAGCAATGGGTCAAAAAGGCATAAGCCCCACCCCATTGAGTGGTAATTTATCCAATGCTGGGTTGTTTTAGCCCAAAATGCTGGGTTGCTTTAACTCATTGTTGGGTCAAATATAAAAAAGAGTTGAGTTCATCTCTTTTTGACCCAACACTGGGTTTAAATATTCCAGCAATAGGTCAAAAAGGCATGAGCCCTACCCCATTGGGTGGTAATTTAACCAATTCTGGGTTGTTTTAACTCATTGTTGGGTCAAATATAAAAAATGTTCTTAGTTAATTTAACCCAACGAGTTGTGTTCATTCCTTTTTTGACCCAACACTAGGTTGAAATATCCCAGCAATGGGTCAAAAAGGCATGAGCCTTAGCCCAATTGGTGGTAATTTAACCGATGCTGGGTTGTATTAACTCAAATGCTGGGTTGTTTTAACTCATTGTTGGGTTAAATATAAAAAAGAGTTGGGTTCATCCCTTTTTGACCCAACACTGGGTTGAAATATCCGAGCAATGGGTCAAAAAGGCATGAGCCCGACCCCATTGGGTGGTAATTTAACTGATGCTGGGTTGTTTTAACCCAAAATGCTGGGTTGTTTTAACTCATTATTGGGTCAAATATTAAAAAAAAGAGTTTGGTTCATCCCTTTTTGAACCAACACTGGGTTGAAATATCCCAGCAATAGGTCAAAAAGGCATGAGCCCCACCCCATTGAGTGGTAATTTATCCAATGCTGGGTTGTTTTAACCCAAAATGCTGGGTTGTTTTAACTCATTGTTGGGTCAAATATAAAAAAGAGTTGGGTTCATCTCTTTTTGACCCAAGACTGGGTTGAAATATTCCAGCAATAGGTCAAAAAGGCATGAGCCCCACCCCATTGGGTGGTAATTTAACCAATGCTTGGTTGTTTTATCCCAAAATGCTGGGTTGTTTTAACTCATTTTTGGGTCAAATATAAAAACGAGTTGGGTTCATCCCTTTTTGACCCAACACTGGGTTGAAATATCCCAGCACTGGGTCAAAAAGGCATGAGCCCTCCCCATGGGGTCGTAATTTAACAAATGCTGGGTTGTTTTAACTCAAAATGCTGGGTTGTTTTAACTCATTATTGGGTCAAATATTAAAAAAAAGAGTTTGGTTCATCCCTTTTTGAACCAACACTGGGTTGAAATATCCGAGCAATGGGTCAAAAAGGCATGAGCTCCACCCCATTGGGTGGTAATTTAACTGATGCTGGGTTGTTTTAACCCAAAATGCTGGGTTGTTTTAACTCATTATTGGGTCAAATATTAAAAAAAAGAGTTTGGTTCATCCCTTTTTGAACCAACACTGGGTTGAAATATCCCAGCAATAGGTCAAAAAGGCATGAGCCCCACCCCATTGAGTGGTAATTTATCCAATGCTGGGTTGTTTTAACCCAAAATGCTGGGTTGTTTTAACTCATTGTTGGGTCAAATATAAAAAAGAGTTGGGTTCATCTCTTTTTGACCCAAGACTGGGTTGAAATATTCCAGCAATAGGTCAAAAAGGCATGAGCCCCACCCCATTGGGTGGTAATTTAACCAATGCTTGGTTGTTTTATCCCAAAATGCTGGGTTGTTTTAACTCATTTTTGGGTCAAATATAAAAACGAGTTGGGTTCATCCCTTTTTGACCCAACACTGGGTTGAAATATCCCAGCACTGGGTCAAAAAGGCATGAGCCCTCCCCATGGGGTCGTAATTTAACAAATGCTGGGTTGTTTTAACTCAAAATGCTGGGTTGTTTTAACTCAAAATGCTGGGTTGTTTTAACTCATTGTTGGGTCAAATATAAAAATGTTCTGGGTTAATATAACCCAACGAGTTGGGTTCATCCTTTTTGACCCAACATTGGATTGAAATATCCCAGCAATGGGCCAAAAAGGCATGAGCCCCACCCCATTGGGTGGTAATTTAACCGATGCTGGGTTGTTTAAACCCAAAATGCTGGGTTGTTTTAACTCATTGTTGGGACAAATATAAAAAACGAGTTGGGTTCATTAAAAATAACCCAGCATATTTTTGATGTATATCTTAGTTACATGTGTCTGGTTGCCATAAAATGCAAGTAGCGATGTTTTCAATCAGTCAGGCTATTCAGAAACCATTTGAAAGCTAAATTTAACAGAGTCAGGCTGTGAAAAGACAAAGATAATTTTATCACAGCTCTTGTAGCCATCGCCTGAAGCCATGTGTTTCCTGTTTATAGACAACACAGAGCAGGGAAAGAGTTAACTGCCCCGCGTTTAATTGCACATGACATGTGTCGCAATATGACAGATGTGACAGATGATGGAGACGGGGAGGATGAGGCCGTAATCTGGCCCTCTGAGCCTCATCTTCTCCTTCTGTTAAACCTCCACAAGCGCCTCCTTCACGAGGACCTGGAGGTAGTAAATAACAGCTCGCCTCTCAAGCCATTATTTAAGCATCTGGTGATGGAAGGAGAGACTCGTGCCTCACAGAGATCCTGTCAGAATCAGCCAGCCTCAAAACTCTTCAGCAGGCCCCAAACGCATTTCCTCACAGAGTACAGACCGCAAACAGGCTTTCATTAGTTTAGATTGGACTGACAGATTCGACATGACAGCGAACAACTTTGAATTTAAACAATCAGAGGAAAAACAAACCCAGTGGTTCTCTAGTAAAACTAGTTTTATCCAGATTGTACACCGGATGCATTGCACTTGAAGTGGCAACCTGACGCGGTTCCAAAATTGTATATCGCACAAAATTGAATTTCGCTGGTTTGGTGTTCTCTGTAGCCGATAATAATTCACTGCACAAAACACACTGCGGTCAGCACGACGCAAGTTTATTCTCATTATAAGTGTATTTGAAGGTCTTGTAAGAGATCTTTTTATGACATGACATCCTCATTAACGCACAGATATTACTGAAATAGTTCCTCATTACTGAAAGATTATTTTAGACTCTGTGACAGCAGACTCTGTGAAACAATTTTACAAAATGCAATGGATTTTTTCTTTACACAGTAATAAACATTTGAGACACTCTGCCTGCCAATCATTTTGTATATTTGTCAAAAAATTGTCCCATGCTGTCACTGGGGAGTACCCTTTAAAAGTGTCCTATTATGTAGGCTACCATTTACAGGGTAGGTATATGTTTGTTATCAGTACCTTTGAGGTACTAATATGCACTCTTTGGTACCTTCAGACAGTATATGTACAGCACCTCTTTGGTACTAATATGACTTATTTTATAAAGGGTACCGGTGGTCATTATTATAATTCTGCCCGATTCTCACTAACAGCCTGTAAGTAGTCTATGTTTTCATATTTAAATTTCAAATATGGTAAGAAGCATCAAATTTCCGGTTGACATCAGAGGTATTCAGGCCAATCCCAATGTACTGGTTAGCTGGCCAATCGGAGGATACTGTGCTTTTCAGAATGATGAGCTTTGTACAAAATTAGTGCATTTCAGAGACTCAGAGTATAGAGGAGGAACAATAATGTATGGTATGTGGAAAATAATGTGTTTTTTTGTACCACAAACCATGCGAACGCATTGTATTGCACCAAATACACACAATAGCGTTGTTTTTAGAAAAGAAAAGAGAGGATAATGTTATGGATCAACAAGTGCTATAGTTTATTATTATGCCAGCCTCATTCTACCGGATTATACGGTTAATTTACCTTTACTGGTATGATTGCATTTAGTATTGTGTTATAAGGGTCAATAACGTGATGTTAATTATTTTGTGTCTGTATGGATAAATAAGATGTAAAAGAGTTAAAGGTGCAGTGTGTAAATTTTAGCAGCATCTAGTGGTGAGGTTGCGAATTGCAACCCACGGCTTAGTCCACTGCTCACCCCTCGCTTTTGAAACGCATGTACACTGTAAAAGCAAATAGTAATCCTTACTATAAAAATGCTAGTATGTTTACTTGTTTTTAACCAAACTGTTGAGTTTACTTAAAACGGTTAATTGTTCTTTAAATGTTACACTACAAAGTTCACATAACTAATGCAATTTAAGTAAACTTACTCAAAATATCCAAGACGTTCTATTGAGCATGCGCATTTGAGCACATTTCCCCTCCCCCACACCTGGACGAAGCACATGGAGTGACTCGTGAGGAAGATTCTCAAAGGAAGTTTTAACGTTACCCTCTGCAACTTTAAGGTAATTAACACAACATTTTCTATTTTTCTTGTTTGCTTGTCCTTATTGTCGACACATTTTCCACAATTATATGCATGCATGCTGTTTTGACGAGTTTATTACGATGTTAGGCCTAAGTTACATTTAACATTACCGGGTCAATTGGTGCAAAAATACAACCAATTTGAACAAATCTTTACTTAAATTAAATATAAAGGGGCAAAAAACCAAATGTATAATTAAACTAAGTATATATTACAAGATAGTCTGCTCATGTTTGCAATAAAGATTGTTTTTGCAACGTTATACATTAAACCAATCACACGTGCGATGTCCAAACAGATGCGTTTTGAATGCTTCATCAGTGTTGTAGAGAAACGCGAGGTTTTCATGAAACAAACGTGCATATTTGATATAATAAAGCAATGAGCCAAAATAAGCAGTCTTTTACAGTAATTTAAGAACTGCCATGCAAGACTAAGTCCTATTGAATGGGGAAAACCGATATCTCTAAAATCGCGTGCTGATATCACAATTAACGTAACACAACACATTTCAGACCAACAATTAAAGCCTGACATTAACTGTACCATAATATTTGTATAAACGGCTTTTTTCTAGTTTGTTATACTGAGCATGCGCAAAGATTGGCAATCGCCTCGCTACTCTCTATATAAAGCCCCTTCCCAGAGAAGCGTCAGCATTTATAGATTAGCCTTATTGTGCTTTATTATTTCTTTTCTGAAACTTTGATTTCGTTTACTTGGAAAGGATTGATCAAATAAACGGAGCAATGGTGCGTAGTTCTTCATTAACAGTTGTGTGTGTGTGCGCGCGCAACATTACGGCTGCCAAGCAACAACACAGACGCAGTAAAAGGCATGCCAAATCGACGTCACCCTAAATGCGCCGGTTTGACGCGTTCATGCAATGTTTTGAGGGAGACGCTAATTTTACTCGTTTATCCTCGGTCGAGGACAACGCGGAAAAAAAGAAGATAATAGATGCAAACAGGTAAACCCATTGTAAAATAAAACCATATGTAACTAGTTGTCTTAAAGGTTTAAAGGTATACTGCTTTATTTCTTCATGCATTGTTTACCATGCATTTCTCCTCCACACACACACACACAGAGAGAGAGAGAGAGAGAGAGGGAGAGAGGGGGCTTTATTTATTAATATAAGTAAAATTGTGTATTGCTTGTTATTTTACGTTTATTGTATATAAACTAATCTTGACAGATTTGCATTTATTTATCTTTAAATAAGGTAGTTAGTTAATGATAATGTAAAATGTTTTTGTTAGGCCATAGCATGAACACAAAGTTATTATGCCAACTTATGACTAAGGTTTTAAAGTAATACTTAATTTTATTTTTACCCTATTGGCCATATGCATATCCGAAGTGGCCAACACTGTTTTAAAAAAGTAGTATACTTCTTCTAATTTTGACTAATGGAATAATGAATCTTCATTTGTCTTTCTTTAGATAACCTGCTGGTTTCCTTCTGCCATGCAGTGGAAATGTAAGTTTTGCACTTTTACATCTGAAAAGAGAGCACAACTTCTTAAGCACTATCGCATAAATCATGGAACATATTCCCGCATTGCTCCGATACCATGTCTCCATTCAGACTGTCCATGTACCTTTAAGTCATTTAATGCATTGAAAGTACATTTATCAAAAATCCATTCTCAACAAAGTATTGTGAAATCTAGTACTGTTCCAGTATGTTACAAGTGTCATGTTTGTGACTTTACTGAGCCATGCAATGAGTCAGATTATTTTAGCCATTTGCGTTCTCATTTGAGGAACAATGAAAAAGTTCAGTGTCCTTTCAAAGACTGTGTTTTTGAAACAAATGTGTACTCCACATTTAACGCCCATAAAAGTAAGGCACATCACCACAACCGCCCCGGCCCTGAGCATTTTAAATTGGGAATTATATCAAGTACTCAGGATAGTCACACAGAGGAAAATCCAGCTCAACCTCCAATTGACAGCATAGACAGTGAAGATGAGTGTAATTTGCCAGAGGAACAAGACAATTTGGATGATACAAGGCAAAAGCTTGAACACAATTTGGCTTCACTGTTTCTCAAAATGCAGACAATCTTGCATATTTCAGATAGCGCAACACAAGAAATTATCCAACAGCTTAATCAAATTTATTTGCTGTCTGAATCGCTGTTAAGTAGCACAATACAGCAGATTATTGTTAAGCACTGTGGTGAGGCAAACAGCTCAGTTGTAAAAGAGCTTGTCAGGGCAGTCACAGACAGCAATGTGATGTTACAGTGTACAAAAGAAGGAGGTCCTCTTTCCACAACCAACAGGAGAACATCATATTTCTTGAGAGAATTTCCAGTTGTCATGCCTGTTGAGTACAAAATTGATGGAGATGATCAGTGTTATGTCTATATCCCAGTTATTGAAATGTTGCAGAAGTTGCTGAAAAAAACAGATGTTCTTGACAAGGTGCTAGGTTCAGGTGAGACCTCAGGGAGATACAGCAGTTACAGGGATGGCACACATTATAGGAATAATTCATTTTTTGCAGAAAAAGATTACAAAATATGTCTTAACCTATACATAGATGATTTCGAAGTGGCCAATCCACTCGGAACATCACGAAAAAAGCACAAATTGTGTGCTGTCTACTGGGTTCTTGCAAACCTGCCTGCAAAAAATGTGTCATCTTTGCATACCATTCAGCTAGCTCTTCTTTGTAAAACAAATGTAGTTAGGCAGCATGGCTACTCGAAAATACTTCATCCACTAATTGAAGACCTGAAATGTCTTGAACAGCAAGGAGTATTTGTTGAGCAGTTGGGATCATGTGTAAGGGGATCTGTTCTTCATGTCCTGGCAGATAATCTGGGTGCCCATTCACTAGCAGGTTTTCAGGAGAGCTTTAGAGTGAATCATCCATGTAGATTTTGCCTTGCCACAAGGGAGGACATTAATATGAAGGAAGTTAGGTCAGGCTTGTTTGAAATGAGAACAAAAGAAAAACACCAACAACATGTCCAAGATGTTCTGCAGGACAGTACTTTGGTGGTACAGTATGGTGTAAAGAGAAGCTGTCCCTTGAGTGACAATTTGAAACACTTTCATGCCATTGGGGGTTTCCCCCCAGATCTGTTGCATGATCTTTTGGAGGGTGTCGTTCCTGTAGAGATGGCATTGTGTTTACGGAAATTAATTGGCAAACGTTACTTTACCCTTGAGTCCTTAAACAGTGCCATTAAACAATTTCCATACAAGTTTTCAGACAGGACTGATCAGCCACAGCCTATTCCACAATCATACACAAAAAAAACAACAATCGGGGGAAATGGCCATGAGAATTTGACCCTATTGAGACTCCTTCCACTTTTGATAGGCCATACCATAGCAGAGAATGACCATACCTGGGAGATTTTGATGTTGTTGAAAGATATTGTGGAGTTGAGTTTGTCTATCAAATTTGCTGATGACACTGTGGAGTTTTTGAATTGCAAGATCTCAGAACACAGAGCTTTGCTTCAAGAAGTTTTCCCAGACTTTGTTCTGCGTCCGAAGCATCACTACATAGAGCATTATCCTCAGTTAATCAGAATGTATGGACCACTGAGAAATCTTTGGACAATGAGATTCGAGGGCAAACATAAGTTCTTTAAGAAAGTGATCCGTGATGCACAAAACTTCAAAAATGTCCCCCTAATGCTGGCTAAGAAGCATCAAATGACAATGGCCTATCACATGGATGCAGGGGTTTTTTTCAAGCCAGGAATACAAATGGATAGGGTCTGTAGTTCACTTGTAACAGGCTTTCCTGACAATGTGCAGGAATATCTGCATCTAAGGAGCCCTAATTGCAGTACAGTGCTAGTTTCATCCAGTGTTACCATTGATGGTATTAAGTATTGCCCAGACATGGTGGTTTCAGTTGGATCTTGTTCAGGTTTGCCAGAATTCATGCAGATTAAACAAATCTTGGCAATCAACACTGACATAATGTTCCTCTGTAAACCCCAGACTGCGTGGTACATTGAGCATTTGCGCTCTTATGAATTGTGTAGTTTGCATTCACTGCAAGTAATTCTGCCTTCTGAACTAAATGACCCTTTCCCTTTGGCAGCCTATAATATCCGAGGCCAGTTCTGTGTCACATTGAAGCATCACATCTGCTGCTAAGTGACCTTATTGTATTTTATTTTATTATCGTTTGTGTTGTTGACTTATTTTTCTTTTTATTTTAGAATTTCAGCCAGCCATGTCAATGATGTTTCGCGTTATTGTGCACGACAGTGACATCCGAAAGGTTGTGATTTCAGAAAAACCAGCTGACGTTGAAGCCTTGAAACGTGTGCTTCAAGAGAAGTTGCAAGTCACATATTCTTTCAATGTCCAATTTGAAGACCCTGACTTTAATCATGCATTATGCAACCTAAGTGATATTAATGATTTGCCAGATAAGGCCACATTGAAAATAATTCCTCTATCAACTTCTCCCTCCTCAAGTCAGGCCGACACTGTACTTCTCTCAGGTTCGGATACATCAGAGCAGTTGTCTGCTGAACGCCAGAGTGAGTGGCCAGAGGATTTTGAAATCCCTAAATTTTCTGTTAATGTTGAGTATCGTCTCCGTCAGGGAAACCTTGCTTTTATGAAAGATGGTACAAGTCTTGATGTTGGAAGAGACATTAAACATGACATATTGGAATCACTTGCGGGTGCCATGTACACTTTTAAGGCATATCCATCAGATGAAAACTTTGCTCAAGTTGCTACCGCTCTTATCAGAGCACACCCCTGCTTGACTGAACCGGGTTCTTCAACAGGATCAGCTGGATGGAAAAATAGCCTGAAATTTAAAATGGCCAACTACAGAACAAAACTGCGTAAATGTGGCTGTAGTGATGTTGCTGTTGAGGGAAAGAGAGGTGCAGAAGCAGGCAGTGCTTTTAGGAGAAGCATTAAAAAACCTAGACGATTTGAAGTAAATTTTTTGCCAAATTTTCCTAACGGGGAGAATGAAGACAGTCAAGAATGCCTGAGAAAAGAACTTGTAGAAGAAATGAAAAAGAAGAGTCGAGACATGAGCCTCATTGGCCAAAAGATGGACAGTACATTTGCCCTGAGACGGAAGGAAATCATTCACTCTGAACCTCCTGTTTCTGAGATCTTGGAAAAATGGCCAGCACTTTTCACAGAAAGCCAGGTTTGTTTTCTTTTCCTCTTCACAACCTAAAGTGCTTTTTATTAATTTTATTCTTTTTAAGTAATTAACCATTCTGTGCTTGTGCTTAGATCTTTGCAGAATTCAATCGTATATCTGGCAAGAATCTGCGATCTGAATTCTATGCAGCACTGGACAAACACACTGCACGTTTCCTTGAAATTTTCCGGAAGAAAGGGGGAACTCAAGGACGAACACTTGATGAAATTTTACGTCAGGTTGATTTAAAGGTACTCCTTTATTTTGTTAAATGTTGTTATTGTTAAACCATGAAATGAGTTTTACCCTCTTACCCTATTTTCTGTTTGTTTTTTTTAGTCATCTGATGTATCTTGTGTGCGTACAGCTGTACTTTATGGACTTCCAGTTCTCCTGGGGGATGACTCGGATGAGTTTTTCAAGACGTGCTTTGTAAGTAATGTTGGTGTTTCTGCTTTAAGTTTTGTTTCATGATTGTATGGATCAGGTTATGAGAAGGAGTATACAGTAGACAGACTAAAGCCCGGTATACACTGCACGATTATTGGCTGTCCCAGACGAAAGATTGCCATCGTGAAACAATCGTCGCGATTTCTGTGATCGTGGCTCTCCATCGGTGGTCCTATGTTGTACAATGAGAGAGGTTCAAAGACGGCCATTTTCCCAGTCTTGCGTCCAAAGATAGCCTACAATAGTTTTCTGACAGTGTCAGAAATTCGGCATGATCACCGCACAGTACGACCTGCGCGCCGGTATTTGTTTACCATGACCGCATGCTGGTGACGTTGCGCCACGTATGGCGCTGCCACCGAAGCTTCCGTGTCATCATCGTATAGTCTACGTGCCTCTCGTAGCCGAGTTTAAACGATACATGTCACACAGTGTGATAAGGTAATGATCTTATAAGAGGACAAAAATCGTGCAGTGTATTCCGGGCTTAAGGGGCCAATCACACCAAACGCGTTTATGGCAGTTGCAGGCACCTTTTTTAAATGATATTCTATGGGCAGGGAGCATGTGCGCGCTGTTTATGCGTTTATATGGATGTAATATGGCAATTCATAAAAGAAGAGCTAACGCTCCTAAAATCTATATGTGAACATTAGTTCAAATACAGTAAAGTAGCATTACTAACTCTTGGGTTGTTCAAACCTCTACATTTTCTTTGTTTATTGGAAACAAAACAAAATTAATTTTTTGGCAGTGTATGGTACCTATATCTTTAGCTTCCAAAAACACGAGTTATTTAATAATTCTTTGTAAACAAAGAAAGTCATAGGGGTTCTAAGTAGAGCTGCACAATAAATCCTATGCGATATTACTATCCTCAGTAAAGCCGGTTCTTGATTAGTAAATTGCTATCACCTGCTTTTAGATGGAGCTGCATGTACCACACAAAGCTGTAGTTCACTGACAAGCTGGGCCATATCGCATACATATTGCAGGCATAATATAGGCATAATAATTAATGCGAAATTGCCCCGATTGTCAGTGATCTACGGCTTTGTGTAGTAAATGCCGCTCCATCTGAAAGCAGGTGTTGCCAATTTACTACTAATCAAGGAACCAGCTTTAGGCTATGTTTACATGTGGGCGGCTATTTTCATAAACGGACATTTCAGCCTCTCCAGTTTCAAAAATAATATCAGTCATGTCAGTTTTCAGAAAAGTGTTTATTTACACGTACCCGTGCATATATGCTGTCAAGAGAAGCTCAAGCCCACGTAAGCCAATCACCGGAAGTGCTGGTGGTGACGCGAACTGGTTCTTCATGTTGGAGGGAGGAGTTGTTGCAGTAGGTGATCGATGACGTCAAAGTACAGCGAGAGCGAGTTGAGGAATCACACGTAGAGGTCTAATTTCGAATCGCTCTTGCTGTACTTTGACATCATCCGTCTGTCGGTTCTTGCAGCGCCACATGAAGTCAAACACGCGTAAAATTGCTGACCTCCGAGCACTCGTCTCTGCTCCTCGGCATAATGGAGCAGCTGTATTTACGAATACAAACACACGAAACGAGTTTGCACGAACATAAATGTGATCTTGGAAGCGTCTAGAGTAGCAGTCACATGTAAACATAGGTCGCACTTTTGACGTAGGTGTGACCTCTGGCGCATACTCCGTGACGTTGCTTGCCTAAACATCCGTTTGTCTCAGTTTATATGCAACCTTGCAACCGAAGATTTTCAAGATCTCCACTCTGGCCAGAGTTTTTAGAAACAATCGGTTTCAGAGGCGAGTTCTCGGTTTGCGTGTAAACGAGGGGCACAAATGAAGGTTAATCTCTCAGTTTTTAAAAATAGCCATGTACGTGTAAACAGGGCCTCACTGAGGAGATGGGCATGACAATCACATGCGATTTTCCGTGCAGCACTAGTTCTAAGTGATAGAGAATTAGTAAACGATGAATATATTTTAATAATTATATCAGAACTATTAATTCTCTTTAGTTCTGTGAGATTAATAATTAGGAAGAATGCAAAAGAAGTCCTTCTGAAAGATATTTTGTAACTTGCACGATTTATTTTATTGATGTCTTTGGCAATCATGTTTGCCATGAAGCTTGATTACACTTTCTTGTGCATCTTACCAACACAGTGCACTGTGGTGAACAAAATACTTCAAGCTGAAGGAAGAGATTTGCATTTTTTAAACAGCTTTTGGCCACTCTTTATAGACTGTTTCATCGGACGCAAGTGTGGTGACGTGATACGTGTCTGGTCTGAACTTTACTTCCAGTTTCAGTTTTTTTTAATGGTCTGACTAGTTGCTAAACTGAACTCTTGAACAAATACCTTGTCGAAAATAACAAATGTTTTGGTTTCCTATGTAATCTACGTGTTGTTTATTTTGCTTATTATATAAATAAACTACATTTAAAGGACTTTGTTGTTATTTATTCTTACCGAAGTTTATCAGAAGTTACGCGTTGACCACGAAAGCCGCTAGTTTATGTTGTCACCTCTGAAACGTCTATATTTTGCTGAATATGAATTCTATACAATCAATGTTTTAGGTTAGAAAGACATTCATTCTTATTATTTTCTCTCTTTAGGATTCTGATGTAGATGCAGACTTCAGCCAAATTGATGTTGGCCTGCTTACAGTTCTACCTGAAGACATGCCTGCCAGAACTCCACATGCACTCAACGTTAACGCAATGAGGGAAATCATTCTGGAGGGAAAATTTGTCATGGACGATGTCCGAAGCTTGCCACATGCTGTATGTCTCCTTTTTGCTTTAATCTATGCTCTAAATTTAGACTACCCAAAGACAATGAGGAATACATTTGAATTTATTCAGAGGGTATTTCTGTCTTTAGGAGGTAAGAACCTGAAACCCAAACTCCAAACTCTAAAAAATCAGCTTTTAACCTAATGTCTTTTCTTTTGGCCTTGGGTGCCTATGCTAACCGTTAAAGGTATAATTCACCAAAAAATTCTATCATCATTTACTCACTTTCATGTTACAAACCTGCCTAAATTGAAGATATTTTGAGAAATGTTTGCAACCAAACTGTTCATGGACCTTATTGACTTCCATAGTAGGATAAAAGAATACTATGGAAGTAAACAGGGTCCATGAATGGTTTAGTTACAATCACTTCTCAAAATATCTTCATTTGTGTTCATCAAAAAGAAATGTAGGCGGTTTGTAACGACATGAAAGTAAGTAAATGATGACAGAATTTTCAATTTTTTGGGTGACTATTACTTTAACTGGTTGATGCAAAAATTAAGAAAATGTTAACCCTTTAAATGTGTTTAGGCATGTTTAGTAATGGCACTTTTTTCACATGTGCCTTGACTTCACTTGTTAAAAAGGGATCAGTTATGTGTTTTTTAAGTAACTTTCCCTTTCCTTTCATGTTTTGTACTTGGACTAAGTGTGCCTTGGTTTTACCTCTTGTAACAAGGGGAAGAGTTTTTTCTTTAAGTAACACCCTTTCCTAAGTCAGTTGTCTGTATTTCAGGCATGTTTTGTAATTGCACTAAGTGTACATTGGTTTCGCCCTCTTGTAACAAGGGGATCAGTTATGGTTTTTGTTGTTGTTTATAAGTAGCAGACCCTTTCCAAAGTTAGCTCTCATGTATTTTAGACATGTTTTGTATTGCACTTAGTGTGCCTTGGTTTTACTTTTGCTTTTGAAAGGGTCTGTTACTCAAAAAACATTAGACATGTTTTGTATTGCATTAAGGTGCCTCGGTTTTACCATTTGTAACAATCAAGTATTTTAAGTAACAGACCCTTTCCAAAGCCAGTCTGTATTTAAGGAATATTTGTAATTACACAAAATTCCAAATTGTTGTTTACAAAGCCAAATTTCTGCAGATACAGGCCTATTTTGTTCTCTAAAGTGCCTTTTCTTACAGAAAAGCTTTTTAGGATTTTGTTGTGAATGACAGAAAAAGGCAAGTTAGTCAGAAAGACTGATACTGTTTGAACAGAAGTGTCCATGTGTTCACTGCATTATGTTTTAAAAAGCTTTCTAGCTGTTTATTACAAAAATAAACAGTTCAGAATTCCATATGTGTGTTGAGTGTTTTCTCTATCAGTTGTACTTAAAAAAATATGTTCATTTTACTTAAAAAAACTTTGGAAACCGATTGCACATAGTTTTTTAAGTTGACATAGCTTAAAATTGTTAATTAAATCCATGTCCAGAGCACTAGTATTTAGAATGTTAGCAGTACTAAATAAAACCTTGTTAGTTTAATTGAATTAATACGGTAATCTTAATAGAAATTCTTAAGTATCATTAGTAACCATTGATAAGTATATTAACTTAAAATTACATATTAAACTAAATTGATATGTATTAGTAAATTTACTCAGAAAATGTTTGTTATACTTACTAATAGCTAATTACTAAGTTAACCTTAAGTTTGCTTTTAAGTTTGCTTTGGAAAAATGAGGCAATCGGTTTCCTTAGTTTTTTTAAGTAAACTGAACTTGTTAGAATTTACAGTGTAGAAGCCATGGTAGCCGCCACCGGAAAAACATTTCATCGTCGGAGACAACTTAGTAAACAAAATTTGTCTGTTAAGGGCTTCTGTAGAAACATGGAGCACAAAATGGCGACATCCACGTACGGGGACCCTCTGTGCATGTAAAAACGTCTCATTCTAAGGTAATAAAAACGTAATGGTTCATTATAAAAAGGTCTTTATACACCCCTAAAAATATAGTTTTGTATATTATTTTGCATTTCTGTCAAGAGATCCTTCTAAAAATTACACACTGCACCTTTAAAATTTCAAACTAAATTTGCAGATTACTTGCATGCCGTCTCTTTTTCAAGGACTAAGTCTAAAATTTCTGGTTTTATTTCATTTTGAACGAATATTATGGGGATAACTGAAAAAATGTCAATGTGGTGTAATTGGTCTTTGTCAATTGGTGTAACTAGTATTTTTTTAAATGAAAATATAAATATATTCATAAAAATGTGGAATTAAATATAATCATTTAGTTTAGTGTAATATATATATTTTTTACATACATTTTTACATAATTTATCAAAAATTATTTAGAAAACAGAGCTGTTTTCAGCATATGTCAGGACAAATATTACAAAAACGCATAAAAATTTACATTTACA
Source organism: Misgurnus anguillicaudatus (assembly GCF_027580225.2). NCBI lineage: Eukaryota > Metazoa > Chordata > Actinopteri > Cypriniformes > Cobitidae > Misgurnus > Misgurnus anguillicaudatus. The sequence continues at coordinate 27,746,371 of NC_073349.2, read as the reverse complement.
AATAATATATAAAAAATATACATTTTTATTCGTTTTTGTATATTTTTGTAATACATATATTACAAAAATATACAAAAACGCATAAAAATTTACATTTACAAATAATATATAAAAAAATATAAATTTTTATGCGTTTTTGTATATTTTTGTAATACATATATTACAAAAATATTACAAAAACGCATAAAAATTAACATTTACAAATAATATATAAAAAAACATAAATGTTTATGCGTTTTTGTATATTTTTGTAATACATATATTACAAAAATATACAAAAACGCATAAAAATTTACATTTACAAATAATAATTATATATATATATATATATATATATATATATATATATATATATATATATATATATATATAATATATATTATATTTTATTATATATATATTTATTATATTATATATATATAGTGATGGTTACGCTTACATGCCATCAGGGTGGATAAAATATTTAATTTTTCTTATTCTTTGGTGCATTGGTGGTTACACCATTTGAAATTTTTTGTATAAAATCAACATAAATACACTATGTTCATTAAAATTAACCCGAGGCATGCTTTAAAAACAAGTTTTTTTTTAAAGAGTTTTGAATTTCTCATCTTGCTCATTTTTGTCACTGACCCATAAACAGACCTTTGATCTAATTTTAGGATGTGACCCACTTGTAACCACAGATCAAGCGTGATATCGTAATTTTGATAACTGAATAGATATCAGTTGTTCCCATGAAATCAGCACCCTTTATTTTGAAGTGAGATCAAATAAATAAAAAAAAGATTAGCATTAGATAAATATTTACTTTATTATTCTTGATTGGTAAATAATTTAATGCATGTGTGAAATCATTTAAAAACAATAGGAACATTCTTACTGAGGTTTCGGGATTTTTGACAAAGCTCACACGTCCTGGAATGTTGTGTGGATATTTTCAGGATCTTATTATGAGACAGCTGTCAAACAGATTTAAAAATGTCTGATTTAGCGCTTCAGTCACCAAACAAAGTCTGAGACAATGTTAATCTGGAAATAGCACAGTGTGTGTCTTTGAACACAGCTCTGTATTGTCATAAAGATGAGTTATGAAACTCAGCTGCTTACGACAACAGCCAGGTGGAAAAACAAAACGGTGATAGAAATCCCTTTTTCCTATAGCGTTCCTTTTGTTCACACCAAAGTTCAGATTCGGTGACCTGTTACATCAGTTCCAGTCAATGACTCCTTACACTTCCGGTTTCTTATATCCATGCAATAAAAACATCTGTTCACATATCACAGTAAATATGACTAACACATTCCAGATTTCAGACGGCGGGTTTTTCCGTTCTGAAGTGATTAAGTGGAAGCAAATCCAAAATCCTGTTTGTCTTCGGACCACAGCATTGTGAATTGTTTGTCGTGTCAGGTTATGATTTGTAGGTGGAATTAGATTTTAATAGTTATTTATGAAATATAAATAGATCAATCAACAACATTGTTATCTCAGTATTTGACAGATATTCTCAAAACAAGTTTTAATAGCTGTTAATTGTTTTGACAGTTTTGAACGTGGTTGACAGAAAATTGAGAAAAAGTGTTCATGTCAGGGAATAAATAATAATGATGTGAGAGTTATTTTTTCTGCAAAACTTTTGTTGTGCGACGAATTTCTTTGAATCGAAAAAGCGAGCCAATTGGTAAATTTAGCCCAACCCTATTAAAAAGACTTGACTGTAAAGTATGAGCCAGGTATATTTGTGTGATCCTGGATCAGTTATTGGTTTGCGGATACAGCATCACAGATCAACATCAAGACGGATCAACAGAAAACCGAACTGCTGGATTTACCAAATATTATTTTATGTAAAACTGCGTGTGCTACTCAGAATGACCCTGTTTTTGCTTAAACACCTTACGTTTTTTTTCCGCCAAGTTAATAAAAGGAGCTATGTCCTATCACTGCATATTTATGGGGAACATTTGCAGGGTACAGAGAGAGCGAATCAATTTCCCGCTTTCCCATGATAATTTATGGCTTTTCTGAGGGCGCTCTAGCAGGAAAATGACACGTCAGGTCTATCATATTTGGAGCAGCAGTAAACCTGCCAAAGTGTAATCTCTTCAAGACTTCTGACCCCACCGCTACCCCCCAACCAACCACCATTTATAAATGAGCCCTGGAATCTCTCCAAAATGTCAATATTATTATGACAGATCTTAGTATTATTATGTCTGTCTTTAATATCGCTTCATCTTCTGTATTGAGCCATTTTGGCTGTACGGTTCTAACAGGCTTTGGGACAACAGAGTTGCCAAAAATGGCTTTATACTGTACAAGGTCACGGTTTTGAAAAAGTATGAAGAGCCTAAAGATTTTTTTTTGGGGGGGGGGGGTTACATGGTAATGTGTTAAACAGAGCTGAGAGTGCTACACTGAAAGCTTTAAATAAATTAACAATGTATTCAATAAATTAGCACAGAGGTCGATTGTGAGAAACTTTGTGAATGACAGGCGTTTTATTTCTGCTAAGATCTCTGTTCAGGCACATGTTAGTACTTTCATACTGTACAATATACCAGTAAATTCAATTATTTGTGTATTCAATATTTGAACAAATCTCTTTTGACTAATTTCGGTAAAAAAAAAACTGTTTTCTATACCAAGAAAGTGACCAGATGAAAACCACTATTTTCTGTTACAAACTTTCACATAGCATATAGTTTATAATAACATAAAAAAATTCAAATCCACACTGCAAAAAAAATAATTTTGTCTTGTTTTCTTTAAAAAAAAAATCTAAAAATTCTTAAATTACGATGCCTTTTCTAAGAAAATAAGTCTAGCTTTTAGACCAAATATATAAAATTTAAGTGATTTTGTGCATAAGATAAGCAAAAAAAAAAAACGCAAATTTTTCTTGAATTTAGTGTTCAAGATTTTTTTGCTTATCCCACTGGCAGATTTTTTTTACTGAAAACAAGATAAAAATACTAAGAAATGTTTTTCTTGAATTATTTTTTGCAGTGCATAATTAGATTTTCAAAGATTTATTATAATAACTTTATTTTTTCCGCAAAATGCAATAAATCCATTTCAAATTTTTTTTTCTCAAAATGCTATAAATCTATTAAATCAATATATAAATGTGCATTCATCTTTATCATGTTATATTCATTTAGTTGACTAGTGGTATACACTGATTCAAAAATAAACATTAATCTAAACACTTACTTTGTCATATTAAAGGATTAGTCCATTTTCTTAAAAAAAAAATCCAGATAATTCACTCACCACCATGTCATCCAAAATGTTGATGTCTTTCTTTGTTTAGTCCAGAAGAAATTATGTTTTTTGAAGAAAACATTGCAGAATTTTTCTAATTTTAATGGACTTTAATAGAACCCAACATTTAATACTTAACTCAAGACGTAACAGTTTTTTTCAACGGAGTTTCAAAGGACTATAAACAATCCCAAATGAGGCATAAGGGTCTTATCTAGCGAAACGATTGTCATTTTTGACAAGAAAAATAAAAAATATATACTTTTAAACCACAACTTTTCGTCAAGGTCCGGTCCAGCGCGACCTAACGTAAATGCGTAGTGACGTAGGGAGGTCACGTGTTACATATATAAAGCGCACATTTGCGGACCATTTTAAACAATAAACTGCCATAAAGACATTAATTAGTATCAGTTGACATACAACAACGTAGGAACGGTCCTCTTTCTCAACACATGTAAACACTGGGGCGGAGTTTCGCGTTCGTCCTCTGTGACCTCTTGACGTGATGACGTATTGCGGTGACGTAGTGGGGTCAGCTGGCGCATCACGACCGGATCTACACGACGAGAAGTTGTGCTTTGAAGGTGTATGTTTGTTGTTTTTGTTGTCAAAAATGACAAGCGTTTCGCTAGATAAGACCCTTATGCCTCGTTTGGGATTGTTTATAGTCCTTTGAAACTCCGTTGAAAAAAACTGTTAAGTGTTGAATTAAGTATTAAATGTTGGGTTCTATTAAAGTCCATTAAAATTAGAAAAATGTTGCTATGTTTTCTTCAAAAAACATAATTTCTTGTCGACTAAACAAAGAAAGACATCAACGTTTTGGATGACATGGTGGTGAGTGGATTGTCTGGATTTTTCTTTTAAGAAAATGGACTAATCCTTTAAGAACACTGTCATTGCTGCTGTCATTCTTGAGATGTCTTCGCTGAACTTGACAGCGTTGACTGCGATAAGCTGTAAAATGTTTTGGTCCTGCTCGGTTTTCGTTGACTTTGCGCAAAATAATGGAAAGTTTTTCATAAGATCCCCTGAGGTTAAAGTGTTAGCATGACAGAAGCTTGATGCTGTCTTGTGAGAACAAGCAACAGCAGTTTTTTTTTACTTCGGTCGAGTGCCTCTTGCATAAATTATTCAATTTTGATGGCTTACGTTTATTCCCCGCCACAAAAAACCACCACAGGTTTATCAATGCCATCAAAATTACTATTTTGTTTTTGTTTGTTTGTTGATCACGAAGTACAAAGTAGATGAGGAAAACTAGAATCCGTGTGTATTCAAAGCGGCGCCATTAATGTTTACAATGCGTGAAATGGTGCGCTGTGATTTGCGAGGACCGGCATTTGTCGTGATTGGAAAAAAAGTGAGAAAAGATGACAGAATAACATGGCGAATATCGGATTTTGTGTAAAATAAAGAATTAGCTTTTTAATACTGACCAGATACAATACCGATTTTGATAGTAACTAATTTTTTTTAATGGCGTTTATCACGTTTTGGAACCAAACTCTTAATTTGCTGATAAAAATACCAAATTAAGATAATGCAATGAAGTAAGAAGTTACATCTACACTACCGGTCAAAAGTTTTGACACGCTTGACTGAAATGTTAAAAATCTTTTAATCTGAAGGTGTATAGTTAAATGCTTAAAGGGAACCTAATATGGCATTTTTACACGATGTGTCTGTGAATCAGACACATTTATTAAACAGTAGCATGTCCAAAATGTCCCTATTTGGGTAGGAGCAAAAACACGCTGTTTTAATGTCTGTACCTTTAAATGCAAATGAGCTACAGCTCCTCACTCCCTTACAAACATACAGTGAGCGCTTTTTGTTAAAATAGATCTGATTAATACAGTCTGAGACGCTAGTATCTAGTTGACAGAGTACAACTCACTGAGAGTGGAAACTAGTAATGCAGGACTGTAAGTGGGCGGGGCTTTATCAGTGTGACCTCACATTGATAAGAGAATCGAAATTGCATGTCTAATGAGACTGCTTTGGTTTAGTAGAAATTAAAAAACAAGCAGCAGGTGAATTTTTTTCAGCAGGGTGATTGTGTTCAAACACTGCCAACAAATAGTATGTCCAAACAAAATGGATTTTGCATAATAGGTGCCCTATAAAATTACTTTTGTAGACAAAAATATACCTGTGCCAAACAGATTCATTTCTGTTATTAGAAAACAAAATTTTTATTAAAAAAATATTTTTGAAATGAATGACTTAAGCCCTATTCGCACGGGATTAGAATTACCTGGAGACCTCTAATAATTTTGTAATAACTACAGAGGTAGTCTGTGGTCTTTATCCCGTGCGACCTACCATAATTCGCCGAACATTGAAGTCCTGTCTCGTGCGAATCAGCATCTCATTAATTTGGCGGGATTGTATATCATTTTTTACATTTTTTATTTAGTTTTTCTCTGTTTCTCCACCTCCCGCACTGCAGCTGTACAGAGACGCATCCCTCCGCTTCTTATGGCTTTCCATGTGAAACCCGAGAGTTTTGTTATATATTTATGATTTTAAACATCTAATCTCCCTGTCCATGTTTGATTATTAATATTCAGAATGTGCAGAACTTTCATTAAATCAGATCTCTGTACAGGTGGAGTTGTCATTTGTGACAAACTGATGCAACGCGACTGATCAGGACAAAATTTACACTGATTTACATGGAAAAGGTAGCATTTACCACGTCTCGCCATGTGGCATGTATAGGACACAGGGTTATGCAAAGCCTCAACATCATTTCCAGGAGATAAGACTTTTCTTGTTGCAACACATTCTCACCCCATGGCGTCAATATTTGACGCACTTGACCATGCGTCAATATGTGACGTGGAGGGTTACCTTTCGCGTCATTTTTTGACGAACTGGGGACTTCAATACTATTACGTCCGTTGCATTCTCTTTCCTATTTTCTTACCATTTTCGCGTCGGTTTAGGGTTAGATTACGCGAAAATAAACAGTTGTCACCTGGCGTTGGGGTTAGAGTTAGGTACGACAGTTGTCACCTGGCGTTGGGGTTAGAGTTAGGTTTGGGTAGGGATGTCATTATGCAAATCTAACCCTAAACCGACGCGAAAATGGTAAGAAAATAGAAAAGAGAATGCAACGGACGTAATAGTATTGAAGTCCCCAGTTCGTCAAAAAATGACGCGAAAGGTAACCCTCCGCGTCACATATTGACGCATGGTCAAGTGCGTCAAATATTGACGCCATGGGGTGAGAATGGGTTGCTTATTCTGTGCGAATGGTACACACGAATCTCGGATGTAAGGAGGTCATTTCCAAATCACACTAGGTCCCAAGATAATACTAATCCCATGCGAATAGTACTTTAGACTGAATTTTGAAGGAAAAGCAGCCAATAACAGCACATTCACACGGGGCGTAAGCGTTAACGCTTAACGGAAGGCTTGTCTGAAGCGTGGCCAACAGCCAATCAAAGTGGCCGCTACACATGCTCCGTTCTTCCATAAACATAATTGGCTGGCTCTGTCTAGGTAATTTGCATAAGGCGATCTGATTGGCTGACGCATGCGTTGTCGCTTGAAAAGTTGAGAAATGTTCAACTTCTGCCGCGAGCAAACAGCACTGACGCGGCGCCGACGGATCCACAATTCAGTTCGGCAACGCATGACGTCACCCATTTAAAGTGAATAGGAAGCGTTAACGCTGACGCCCCGTGTGAATGCGCCGTAAGAGCGCACATATATGTGAACTCCTTCGATATTCTTTAAAAAGATGAAACCTCAAGAAGCTTCTTGATAAAATGACACGAGTACGGTTTTGCAATTGCTAGGCAAAGGGTGAATACATTTCAGATTATAAAATATAATAGTTTTCATTTATCTTGGATGCTTTTGATCACCAACATAATTACATTTGTGTTGCCATAGTTTGGACGAGTTTATTATTATTATTTATACCACAGGCCTGTTGAATGTTTCATTCTGATTGGTTGAGAAATGTACGGTGTTGATTATTTTTTTGTAAACCGCATATGCACCTAACCTGACAAATTTCTTAAAAATAGGCACCAGAGCCATTTTTTGGTAACCGTGGTTACCACACGGCTTCGCGTCGTGCCGCATTACTAACTTGGGTGTGCATAATTTTCGAATAATTCAACGGCCCGTCGTCAATTATTTTTTACGTAATGTGGAAAATATATATATATAAATAAAGAACGAAAACTTTTGACCGGTAGTATATACCCCTGTATTCTGTCCAGCTGTTTTGAAACAGTGAGCAGGTCTCTGGACTGTCTGATGTCTGTGTGGTTTGGCGAGGATCATTGCTTGTGGTCTGGACTGACTGTGGACTCTCAGTTTCAGACTTCACTTTTAAATTATGACTAGTGTGTATGATTTATGGTGTCCAACAAAACTGGGAAGTCTCTTCAAGTAATGCTACTAGACCCAGGGTTAGAAAAACCTAGTTATTTTTAGTAATTCATTATATTAGTTACTGAAAAAAGTACAGTGCAATAAATATGAATTGAATTCTCAGACATATATCCAACCCACTGGAGACTTTTTGATGGATGTACTGTATGTGCTTTTTGGAGTTTTGCCATTTTGACCTCATATGAAACAAAAACACGACACCATTTTAATATTGAATGATTCATTTGTGTTGAACTGAAGATCTTGTAAATTCACACGTACACTGAAAAGTAATGAGAAGATGGCATAAAGCTGAATTGAGCGGAGATAGACAGATAGTCTCAACACTTAAAATCTGACCTTGGAATGTGTTTTTATCATGCTGGTTTCTCCTGCAGAACCCTGAAATGTGTCCATCCAGATGGTTTTGTACAGCGTCATCTTGCTAATTGCCTGTGATGCCATCCAAAAAATGCAGGCGACCTGACAGGCCAGCAGAATTAAGAGAGATGAGGACATGATGGTCCAACAGAGTCAAGTGTACAGTAAGAGCAATAACAGCAGTCTTTTATCATCTTAATCATTTCAGACTGCATTGTATTCAAGTTACTGTCACACAGACTTGAGTTTTTGTGACGTTTCCAGACCAACTTCTTACAGTTTTTGGAAATCATGCATTAATATTGAGCCACAAAGTAACATTTGTTTAGGTCTGTGAGGTAACATTAAAGTGTTTTCAATTGTATTACTCCGTTATTAAATAAAATAATGTTCAATTTTATTTATACAGTGCTTTTCATAATTGTTTAATTGTTTCTTTACATTAATAGATGCAGGAGAAACCACAGAAAAATCACTGGACAACATAAGCAGCAGAATCAGCCTGGGCCGGGTTACCCAAAAGCATCGTAAGGCTAAGTTGATCGTAAAAACGATTGTACGAATCATCTTAAAATTACGGGCCGTTTCCCAAAAGCTTCGTAACTTAAGTTGCACTTGAAAATCATCGTAGATCTACGAGTGCTCTGGAGTAATCGTTCATTTATAAGTGCATCGTAAGACAACAGTTACAAGGTCACCTGCAGGACAACCAGCAAATTGCACTCCTGCAATGACGATAATGTAATGTTTTAAATGTTTATTTATTTATTGGGTTCTTCTTTGTTTATTTTATATTAAATATATAATATAATATATTTAAAATTCAAATGAGAAATCAAATTTAAATGACTAAACATAAATTAATAAAGAAGGAAAACGTATTTTGTACAAGTTGGTAAAAGTTTTTTGTATTTTGGTAAAAGTTGGTATAGCAAATTGATAAATGGTTCATACCGATTGTTGCTATAATTCATCTAAACATTGTTTTGAAGGGAAATTGCATCTAATTAAAGAAACCAAATAAATATTTACGGTACAATGCAATAATCCATAATAATAAATAAACATAGATAATAAACAAAAATAATAATAATAATAATCTAAACTATAATAGAAACGCAGAAGGCATTTCGCAGTGGGACCAGTCCTAACTAAATACGGAAAATAATATTTAATAAATTATTAAATCATTTAAAAAGTAATTGAACAATAATGAAAATATATTATTAAAAATATTAGTGCACATCGGCTGAAGATCATTAGCCTAAACAAGCTTCTGCTACAAATTCGAGTCATTCTATTGGTGACATTTCAGCACTTGACAAATGGATAGCGACTCGTAAGTAGCACTTAAAACACAGCTGCGAATGATCGTTTTACGTGCATCTTTGGGAAACGCACGTAAATGAACAACGAATGTTTGTTAAGTAGTTCGTAGAAAGCGCTTTTAAGTGCCAAGTTCAATCGTTATCGGGAAACCCAGCCCTGGTCTCACTGTTAATACGTAGTATTTATGCCTACACGTAACTTTAAAAACAAAAAAACGCATTTTTTGTGTGTTTAAATAGATGCTAAACCGCACAATGTATACGTATTTACAACATTTAAACGTAGCATTATTGCGTTTTTACAGCTAAAAACGTAAAACATTTATGTATATTTCACGCCACGCTTTTTTAATTTCAAGCGTTCACCAACGGAAATGGAAATGACGCAAATATGTCACGTGGCACGCAAAGAGCCAATGAGCTTTTGACATCACTCCTGTAAAGCAATGTGTCGTAAAGCTTCTTGAGGCGCAATATTTGAATTCAAATTTATAACAAACGTGCGATCTCACTTTACGGTTGCTAATGAGAACTCAGATCAAGATCGCTGGACAAAGGGCTGAATTTGGATCTGTTCCTCGCAATCGTATGGATTTTAAAGATGTGGATTACAGCAAATAAATAAAAGTAACATCTTTTGTGAATTTATGTTGTATTTTGTTGTAATTATTGCTTAGTAGTAACAATAACGTATTGCATAGAAGACAGCGTAGGAGAAAACTGGTTTTTGTGTGTCATGGCAAACAAACTAAATATAAAAGATAGTTAAATAAATACAGAAATGTTATTCATTTTAAAGTTTTAAAATGTTCAATGTTGTGAAATTCTCTGAATATCATAATCATTTCATTAGGTAAATTGGTAAACTGTCTTAAATAAGTCAGAAAATATGACTGAAAACATGTCATTAATACGAATAAGAAACGCCAATGCCCGCGATTTTAATATTTATGAATAGGAATAACTTACGTACAAATTTGTATGTTTGTAAAGCTGTAAATACGTAAGTATTTATGTATTAGTTATGTCAAAACGTTGATATTATACATTTCAGTGTGTTTTAAACGTAAGTAAATGTACGTATGGTACAACCACACTGAAACGTAAAAATACACATGTTCTCATGAGATTACGTTGGCAGAATACAGTGGCTAAGATTAAATCGTAATAGCGAGCGTAGTAATAATGTAACATATAGAAGAGGGTGCTAAGTTAAAGGCGGAGTCCACGATGTTTGAAAGCCAATGTTGATATTTAAAAATCACCTAAACAAACACGCCCCTACCCCAATAGAATCTGGACCTTATGTTGATAGACCCGCCCCACACATACGCAACCCAGGCAACGATGACGGTTAGTAGACGCGCTCCTTACTGCTGATTGGCTATAAGTGTGTTTTGGTAGTCGGCCCGTCTCCTGTTCCAAAGCGTTTTTCAAACATCGTGGACTCCGCCTTTAAGCCAATGTCAGCTGACTCCCCAGGGGTTGAAAACCCCCCCAGGAGAATTTTTTTTACCTCCTAGGATTTTTCTAGAAAACTAGATAGTAGTCTTAAAGAAATTGCTAGGTATTTTGAAGATATGGAAGATGTGTCGAACTTCTCCCCCCCCCAAAAAAGATCAGAACGTGCATATCACTAATAATGCATATTGCAAATTCAATATCTGAATTATATATTTTTTCAGAGTTTGTTACACGGAGACTGGTAGGAGACAAAGATATTTGGATATAATTTGAATATAATTTAAATATAATTCATAATTTAACTGCTTTTACAAACGTACAGCATTATCATATTAAATATTGTGCATCACATTATTTAGCAAGTTATTGCATATCGAAATTATTTTCAATCTCATGCTGACGTACTAGTACAGATGTTTATAATTCAAAATCTTTCAGCAATGATGTCATTTGTAAATTTGCATACTAATTGTGATTAGTATTCATTAAACATGTGGTTTATGTAGTTTGTTAATGGAAAACAAAACATAATTGGAGGGTCTTAATTAATATCTCCCCCTCAATCTAGATTTGCTTTACCAACTTATTAAACGGCAGTTTTACCAAAACTTTTTTCTACTTAGCAAGCAATGTTTATTGCCTTTAGGAAATGCAAATCTACTTAACCATAAGGCTACCATAACAATATCTGTATCATCTTCACAATAACAATAACTTTAATTATCATCTTCCTCAATATCTTCTTAAGTATCATCATCTTATCAAGTCATTATTATCACTATCAGCCTCTAGCTCTTAAATGACGCTTTGCCAAAAACTCCTGCGAGGAGCCTTGAATCTGCCATATGTCTCTGTAATCAAGCATCTAGAGTCATCTAAGGTTAAGAGCCAGAAAATGGCACTCTGTAGACTACGCTGAGTTTCTTACGACGTTTAACGCGTTAAAAAAACTCCTCGGCTCGTCTTCGTGTCTGAATTCAGCAGAAGATCCAGCATATGACACGAAGAGCGGCGTCGGCCCGCGAGTGGCATGTGCTAAAGCACATTATGGTTATTGCTGGAATAAAGGTCACATTGTTGTGTGTTATAAACGAGAGAGGACAGCTCCGGCAGTCATGCGGTGTCGAGTGTGACTCGCAGTGAAGGCAAAAATCCCAGCAGATCTTTCAGGACTTCTTCTGATTTATACAGAGTTAATCATCAGAGGAACATCTCTGTTCATCAGATAACAGTACCTGATGCTCTCTGGGTGAAATGTGAAACTGATGAATAGAAATGTGTTAAGGGAAGGATAAAATCACTAAGGATGTAGACTGTGTTTGTCTAAATGGGGCAGTTGTACCTGGAAATACAGCATCTGGAATTTTTATGTTTTGGGGAAATAAAATTAGCTACTTTCTGGTTGGTTTCTGGCTGTTTTAACAGCGACGTTTTCATTACAGAAAGCCTCTGATTGGCCAAAACTCCATAGTGCAGGACGAGTCATCAATATTTTTGGTCCAGTTTTCAAGGAGAAAAAGACTGCTGTATTTAAATCCTTATGATGTTAACATATAGACATATATTATATAACAATGGCTTTAAAGCTTAATTGTAATAAGCTTTGATTTTAAATGTTTAAAAAATGTTTAATTCAAAATTTTCTTTTTATTTCTTGATGAGCAAAACAATCTAAGAAAATAATAATAATAATCTAATTTAAGTGATTTTGTGCATAAAACAAGCAAAATATGTGCCAATGTGGTAAGCACATTTTTCTTGAATTGTTCTTGAATTTAGTGTTCAATGTTCAAGATTTTTTTACTTACCCCATTGTCAATTTTTTTTGCTCATTTTATGCACAAAATCACTTAAATTTGAAATGTTTGTTCTAAAAACTAGACTTATTTTCTTGGGTCGTTTTGCTCATCAAGAAAAAGCAATTTAAGAATTTTTTGATATTTTTACTGAAAACAAGACAAAAATACTAAGAATTTTTCTTGAAAATCTTTTTTTTTTGCAGTGTGCCTGTAGCACAACTTTTTAGGATAAAAAGACTGTGGAAGAGTACATGATGACAGGATTTTTGTTTTTGGGTGAACTATCCCTTTAAAAGGCCTGAAAACACAGACTGGAGTTATAATAGCACTTCTGGTTTGAATCGCAAAGAAAGAAGACTTTTTATGTAAGCTACTGAATTAAATGCACTTTAAAACATTTCTGTATAGAAATTACAGTATTACTGGGTGTTAATGGCAACTAGCTGCCAGTAACTTACTGTAGATTTTACATTTATGTTATTGACTTGCAAAAGTTTGTTCAAAGTTAAATAAACATGAAACATTTTCAGTCTTTATCTTCTACAGTAAGTTACTGGCAACCAGCTGCATAATTACAGCACATTTTTTACAGTGTGTCTCATTAATGTGGTTGTATTTCGCTTAAAATGCATGTACAATTATCTAAGATTCTGTGAAAAAAAGAAGCTAAAAATGATTGTGTCACTGGATGTTACTGTAAATGATATACAGTTGAGGATTACAACACTGATCACTCAGATTTTTATCTGTGTTTTACCAGCATTTACTGTAATCATCCAATACCGCATTAACCACCGAGTGTTTTAGTTACAAAATCATTTGTTTATATTCTGATGACACACTTGCAATGAATGGTTGTTCCACCTTATTTGACCTTCTTAAAGTAGATCTACAGATTCAATGATTCAGTGGGAAAAAACAACAAACAGTACAGAAATGTGACTGTGAAACACTTGGCAACAACAAAAAGCAAAGCTTGCTGTAATATCTTGCTTTGTCAGTCTTTGAGTCCCAGTCAAGCATTAATGATCTCAGTTATGTAGTATTACCTGAAACAAGCATGTTAATGTTATTGCACATTAAACTTTAACACCTTATCTATGGTTAAGAGCTATCATTGAGCAATGTACCACAGCAACATGTGTATGTATCGCATTAAGGTCACAAAATAAATGCCAATGTGGATATGAGGTGAACTTAAAGTTCAGATAGAAGAAAATATTTTGTAAAAAAAAATTACTTAGTATTTTTGTCTTGTTTTCAGTAAAAATATAAAAAAAATCTTAAATTAAGATGATTTTTCTTTATGCGCAAAACGACCCAAGAAAATAAGTCTAGTTTTTAAACCAAAAATATCAAATTTAAGTGACTTTGTGCATAAAACAAGCAAAAAATCTGCCAATGGGGTAAGCAAATTGTTCTTGAATTTTTCTTGAATTTAGTGTTTAAGGAAAATTTTCAAGATTTTGTTTGCTTACCCCATTGGCAGATTTTTTGCACAAAATCACTTAAATTCACTTAAATTCAATATTTTTGGTCTAAAAACTAGACTTATTTTCTTGGGTCATTTTGCTCATCAAGAAAAATCATCTTAATTTAAGAATTTTTTTATATTTTTACTGAAAACAAGACCAAAATACTAGGATATTTTTTCTTGAAAATCACTTTTTGCAGTGTAAGAAAATAAGTCTAATTCTTAGACAAAATATATCAAATTTAAGTGAATTTGTGCATAAAACAAGCTGCCAATGGGGTAAGCAAAAAAAAAAAATCTTAAACACTTAATTTAAGAAAAATTCAAGAGCAATTTGCTTACCCCATTGGCACATTTTTTGCCTGTTTTAATTATAAATTCACTTAAATTTAATATATTTTGTCTAAAAACTAGAAAATGAAAATGCATCCTGATTTAAGGAATTTAAGAACAATGCAAAGTAAGAAAGTCATTTTTTTGCAATGTAGCTTCATGCTATTATAATTGATGCTATGGTATTTTAATATATACCATAATATTAAATGACCAAATTTGAATATTATATAGGTGGTTCAAAGAATACCGTGGTAAAAATATGGTGCATGTCCCAAAACCATGGTAATACCTTAGTACTCTTCTTTTTTCAGACCATTGTTCGGTCAAATATAAACATTTTCTGGGTTATTTATCACAATGGTTGAGTTTGTTTCTTTTTTAGAATACCCCAGAATTTTTTGTGTATAAAAGGTAAGGTAGTCTAAAATCTTTTTTTTAAACCCACATACAGTAACGGTTCATCTATTCGTGAAAGATAAAGCGATGTATGTGTCATGTGGGGAAGAATTGGAGAATTATTCACAAAAGCATGTCGTGAAGGAATAACTGTGCAGTTAAAAAACTCACACCTGTATTGCTTATACTAGTTGTTAAGCACTGGAATAAGATTTTGCGCAATATGCATAACCAAATGCTGGAATAATGAGCCATCTGCATGTGTGGTCGCCTCCTCTGAGATGCAAAGAACAGCACCATCTGTGATACGGCTACCAGCTGTTTTCCTTCTTATTACATGTTTATTAAAAGCCAGAGTTGTCCTCCTAAAAAACGCAGAGAACACGGGTGGCAATCTACACCATCGCCATTAAGAGGAAGTGGCTTTCAGACTTTTTCCAACTGCTGTCGGGATAATGTGTGTCAGCAGAATATAAACAACAGATTTTGCAACTAAAACACTGGAAAGAAATGGTGATTTATCCTATTAGGAAATGAAATGCCTGGTAAAACACTAATAATTTGTGCACACCCGTGATACTGTCAAAAATGGGCTTTAGTTTTTTTAGACCAAGTGTTTGTTTTAAGCACAGCATTTTATACACTAATGGTCAGAAATTGGTCACTGGGGCAGAACCCTTACATATACCATTTAGATACAGATATGTGTACATTTGGTACTTTTTGAAAGGGTACTTCCCCAGTGACAGCCATTTTTTCAGTGTAATAGTATTGCTTTAAAGGATTATAAAAAATCTGATAATTTACTCACCCCCATGTCATTCAAAATGTTGATGTCTTTCTTTGTTCAGCTATGCTTTTTGAAGAAAACCTTTCAGGATTTTTCTCCATATAGTGAACTTTGGACCTCAAAAGTTCACAGTTTTAATGCAGCTTCAAATGGCTCTAAACGATCCTAACCGAGGCATAAGGGTCTTATCAAGTGAAACGATCATCATTTTCACCAAAACAAATAAAAAATATGTACTTTTAAACCACAACTTCTCATCTTGCATTAGCAATGTGATGCGCCAGCGCGACCTTATGTATTACGAAATCACATCGAAAGGCCATGCATTACATATGTGAAACGCACACTTGCGGACCATTTTAAACAATAAACTGACACAAAGACATTAAAGGATTAGTCCATTTTCTTAAAAAATCCAGATAATTTTCTCACCACCATGTCATCCAAAATGTTGATGTCTTTCTTTGTTCAGTCAAGAAGAAATTATGCTTTTTGAAAAAAACCTTCCAGGATTTTTCTCCATATGGTGGACTTTAGTGGACCTCAACAATTCACAGTTTTAACACAGCTTCAAAGGACTCCCAAAACCATCTCAACCGAGGCATAAGGGTCTTATCTAGTGAAACTATAATTTTGCAAAAAAAGTACTTTTAAACCACAACCTCTTGTCTTGCACTAGCCGTGTGATGTGCCAGCGCGACCTTATGTATTACGTAATCACATTGAAAGGTCACGCGTTACATATATGAAACGCAAATTTGCGGACTATTTTAAACAATAAACTGACACAAAGACATTAAAGGATTAGTCAATTTTTAAAAAAAAAATCCAGATAATTTACTCACCCCCATGTCATCCAAAATGTTGATGTCTTTCTTTGTTCAGTCGAGAAGAAATTATGCTTTTTGATGAAAACCTTTCAGGATTTTTCTCCATATAGTGAACTTTGGACCTCAAAAGTTCACAGTTTTAATGCAGCTTCAAAGGACTATAAATGATCCTAACCGAGGCACAAGGGTCTTAATCTAGTGAAACGATCATCATTTTTGCCGAAACAAATAAAAAATATGTACTTTTAAACCACAACTTCTCGTCTTGCACTAGCCGTGTGATGCGCAAGCGCGACCTTATGTATTACGTTATCACATCGAAAGGCTAGGGTTACAATAAACTGACACAAAGACATTAAAGGATTAGTCAATTTTCTTAAAAAAATCTAGATAATTTACTCACCACCATGTCATCCAAAATGTTGATGTCTTTCTTTGTTCAGTCGAGAAGAAATTATGCTTTTTAAAGAAAACCTTTCAGGATTTTTCTCCATATAGTGAACTTTGGACCTCAAAAGTTCACAGTTTTAATGCAGCTTCAAATGGCTCTTAACGATCCTAATCCGAGGCATAAGTGTCTTATTTAGTGAAACTATCATCATTTTCGCAGAAACAAATAAAAAATATGCACTAGCCGTGTGATGCGCCAGCGCGACCTTATGTATTACGTAATCACATCGAAAGGTCATGCGTTACATATGTGAAACGCACACTTGCAGACCATTTTAAACATTAAATTGACACAAAGACATTAATTAGCATTATTTCAAATACAACAACGTTCTCCACACTTGTAAACACTGGAGCGGTAGTTTTGCATACGTTTAGCATGACCGCGCGACATGATACATAATACGTAAGGTCACGCTGGCGCGTCACACAGCTAGTCCAAAACGAGAAGTTGTGGTTGAAAGTACTTTTTTGCGAAAATGATGGTCGTTTCACTAGATAAGACCCTTATGCCTTGGTTGGGATCGTTTAGAGTCCTTTAAAGCTGCATTGAAACTGCAAACTGTTAAGTCCACTACATGAAAAAAAATCCCGGAATGATCTCCTCAAAAAACTCCATTTCTCCTCAACTGAACAAAGAAAGACATAAACATGTTGGATGACATGGGGGTGAGTAAATTATTGATATTTTTTATGAAAGTGGAATATTACTTCAAGAATATTGAAGTATTGCTTTCATTCAAATATAGCTTGTATACACTGTACAATGTATATGATAATAATTTGATAGATATGACTTAATCATCGAAAGGTCATGCATTACATATGTGAAACACACACTTGTGGACCATTCTAAACAATAATCTGACACAAAGACATTAATTAGTATCATAACACATACAATTGTAAACACTGGAGCGGTAGTTTCGCATACTTCATGCGTGACCAGTCCACATGATACGTAATATGTAAGGTCACGCTAGCTCGTGACACGGCTAGTCCAAGACGAAAAGTTGTGGTTTAAAAGTACTTTTTTTGTGAAAATGACGATCGTTTCACTAGATTAAGACCCCTATGTCTCTGTTGGGATTGTCTAGAGCCCTTTGAAGCTGCATTATGGAGAAAAATCCTGAACTGTTTTCCTTAAAAAAACTATTCTCAACTGAAGAAAGAAAGACATAAACATCTTGGATGTCATGGGGGTGAGTAAATAATCCAGATTTTTTTATTAAAGTGGAATATTTCTTTAAGGATATTGAAGTATTGCTTTCATTCGAATATAGCTTGTATATATATACTGTACAATGTATATGACAATAATTTGACAGATATGACTTAATCAGGTCTTCTGAAATATCACACATGTCTCTCTGACAGCACTGAGCAATCTAAACTGATCTGTCAGAGACTTTGAGGCTCTTTCGTCCTGTCAATCATTTTACATGTTCACAGGGAAACTTACATATGGGAAACAGAAGCTGGAAACATGGCACCGTAGTTAAAGTGGATCAATCAAATTTAACACCATATTCAGCTTCATACGCAGTTATTAAGCCAGTAATGTCTTGTCATGTAAGAAAGCTTTTCCTGAGATGGCGGTTTCCTGCTCTCTCCGATTACAACGGTTTGATATCTGGCACAGAAACGTGAACTTTACCACGTCATGTAATGTTTTCACTCTCCGTAATGTTCACCCACCATAATATCTCGATACCACATGCGTCTCAGGTTCCTTCAATTTGTTTTCACTGTTTCCCCCAGCAGAACTAACAACAGATGATCTTCAAGACATTTCGCTTCCAGCCAAACCGTAAAAACTGTAATTGGCATGCAATGGACTGAGCACAACCCGGCCCTCTCTGCACAGCGAGCGTTCTGAAGGCTTTCTGTCAGATCAGAACCCTCTTGATCCGGTTTGGCAGAACTGCAGACCACCCTCTGCAGCTGTCAACAGATTTCAAAAGCTCAAAGCTCGGACTCGGGAGCGTTAGTGACATATTACAGCTTTTGATGGACGCCGAGGAACGGTTCTGGAAACATCCATCACCATTCGCATTCACGCACGGAAGCTGACAGGTCAGGTCTGGACAGACGCTGACAAACCTGGCTTGGACGCGCTGTCGCCCTAGACTATAGCTGCGGTGGGATGGAAGTGACAGGACGGGCTCGGACCTTATCTTACGAAGAGGGCCGAAACTCGGATGTGTGCCGGTGGCCTCATTTGAATACACAAACAAGCATCCATCATTCTGAGATGATGAGCAGTCAGGGAGTGTTGGTGACCCAACGTGACAGAGCAAAGATCTGAATGTCTGTTAGAAATCAAATGCTTGATACTTGACATTTCTCACTTGATCTATATCGTATTTGATTTGTCAAAACATTGCTAGACATCACAGTGGACAATTTTGATTGACTGCATCAGATGAATTCAGAAATACAGATTGTTTGGGCTACGTTTACTGTATGGTGATCCATTTGTCAACTTTCTAACTATCTCTAACTATCTTTTCTGTTTTAGAAGAAACCACATAGGTTTTGAACCACAGGAGGGTGAGTAAATTATGACATTTGACTTTTATGTATTTGCCAGATGCCTTTCTTCAAAGCAACGTATGTCCCACAAAATACAGAAAATACACCGAAATTGTGTTCAGAGGATCGTTGATTTTGGTTCATTCGCACTGCCAATGATTTTCTGGAATCTATGCATGCATTCATGCACATCCTGTAAAAATCTTGTAAGGACATGTGATGTGTTTTGTATTTGTGACTTGTATTAACTAGCGCATGACGTGATACATGACGTCTTTTATTCTGGCGAATTATCTCAAATTATTTAGTACACACTGCAAAAAATGATTTTCAAGAAAAAAAATCTTAGTATTTTTGTCTTGTTTTCAGTAAAAATATCAAACAATTCTTAAATTAAGATGCTTTTTCATGATGAGCAAAACGACCCAAGAAAATAAGTCTAGTTTTTAGACCAAAAATATCAAATTTAATTGATTTTGTGCATAAAACAAGCAAAAAAATCTGCCAATGGGGTAAGCAAAAAAATCTTTAACATTTTTCTTAAACAATAAATTCAAGAAAAATTCAAGAAAAATTAGCTAACCCCATTGGCAGACTTTCTTAGAATTTTTGTCTTGTTTTTAGTAAAAATATCTAAAAATTCTTAAATTAAGACTGCCAATGATTTTCTGGAATCTATGCATGCGTTCATACACATCCCGTAAAAATCTCGTAAGGAAACGCGATGTGTTTTGTATTTGTAACAGTGCACTTGGTGGATTTTTCTGCAGCATCTTAAGTTTGCTTATGATCGATGGCATGTGCATTTTTTTTTATCTTAAACTAGCGCATGACATGATGCATGACGTCTTTTATTCTGGCGAATGATCTCAGTTTTAGTATACAATGCAAAAAATGATTTTCAAGAAAAAAAATCTAAGTATTTTTGTCTTGTTTCCAGTAAAAATATCTAAAAATTCTTAAATTAAGATGCTTTTTCTTGATGTGCAAAACGATCCAAAATAAGTCTAGTTTTTAGAACAAAAATATCAAATTTAAGTGATTTTATGCATAAAACAAGCAAAAAATAAATAAATCTGCCAATGGGGTAAGCAAAAATATCTTTAACATTTTTCTTAAACACTAAATTCAAGAAAAATACAAGAAAAATTAGTTTACCCCATTGGCAGACTTTCTTAGAATTTTTGTCTTGTTTTTAGTAAAAATATCTAAAAATTCTTAAATTAAGATGCATTTTCTTGATGCGCAAAATGACCTAGGAAAATAAGTCTTGTTTTTAGACAAACATTTTAAACTTTTAGTAAGTTAGTGCTTAAAACAAGCAAAAAAATCTGCCAATGGAATAAGAAAAAAATTCTTGAAATAAGTGTATAAGTTTTTCATAAACACTTGAAAAAATATTTTTTTTTTGCTTGTTTTAACCACGAATTCACTTAATTTTTTATATTTTTTGTCTAAAAACTAGACTTATTTTCCTAGTTCATTTTGCTCATCAAGAAAATACATCTTAATTTAAGAATTTTTTGATATGTGTGATATTTGTTATGATTTTCACAAAAGTTTAATGCCTTCCAAAAAAGTTTCTTCTTGAAATATATAAACATACAATATATCAAATGAAAGAACATGTTCTTGTTCTCTTTTTATCACCTCTCAAATATGGGTAGGTCTCTCCAAAAATACCACATTTTGAAAAAAAGCTGAGATAATTGCGTTTTTGTGAAGGACTTATGATAGAGATCAGATTCAGAGCGATGATCAAAACATACATGGAGTTTAAACTGTTTGGTCTTAGGGGATCCATCCGGGTTTTATACGCGCCACCTAGTGGATAGTAGCGGAAATATGGATTGCCGTAAAAACTCATCAATGGCGGGGAAAGAGTTAAATGTGCAATATGAATAAATGCTGCTCATATACATCTGTTTAAATAATATCCTCTATTGAAATGAGTATAGGCTTGGACCTAGAAACAGTATTCCTTACGTCATGACTTAACAAGCTGATACATTATATGCATGTGTCGTCTCTGAGAATCGTACCCATCCTTGCGCTGCTAACACAATGCTCTACCAACGCTAAGTTATACAGCAACTATAACATGCAGCCTAATCTTAATTTTTTTAGTCAGCTATTCCTCTTAAAAGAAAGTATCAGTCAATCCTCAAATGCGCTTCAGATGTGTCACACTATATCAAATTTTCCAGTTCTTCAAAAACAAATTCTGCTCCATAGGCTGAGAGTTATGTGTGTGTGCGTGACAGGAGCATTTATCTTCCAAGCGGGGTTAATACCTTAATGCAGACTACAGACTGAACTCAGCGGAGGTTGTGTTGGTGAACAGGCCCCCCGTCCGCGCGCCGCGCAGTGTGTGTGCTTGTACGAACACCGTTGCGTATGTCAGTCCTCCCGTGGAGAACGTTGCTTAAGCACCACACTTTGAAATCAGGCATGAATAATTAAGTCATTTCATCGCTGCTTTAACGATACATTACACGAGAGGAAATAGGTCAAGTGGTGGTGTTGGAAAGACTGCCAGCATGGATACTTAAGTGGTGGAAAGAAATGTTTTATGTTGTGGCAATATAAGCAACTTTCATTCTACCCCCAACTAGCAGCAGCTGCTATGATTATGTAAACGTATTATTAGTCGTGCTATTATTGGTTTTGTTTATCATGAGATAAATGATAAAAAAATTGTGCCGTGCCATCACACTTCATGTTCAAAATATTGGTGCAAATGAAGTTGTTTGTATTAAATGGCAGTGAACGTTTATCATCTCTGCAGGCTGTAGAGTTCAACAACAGTCAGGCCGGTATCTGTTATCTATTAATATTGTGTGTGTGTGTTTACATGTACAACAAACACTGATGACTCAAAATCAGAACCTGTTTTAAGGAATTTGAATTTGGTGTTACATTTTTTCAGGCTTGCTTAAGGGAATTTTCAAATTTTTCAACATAAACATGGATGGTGAATAAAACTGAGTAAAACTATTGTCTTTCGAAACTAGTTGTGTGTTGGTTGAGTCATTAGTTTTGCTTGTATTTTGATGTCATGATGTTATTTTTTGTATTACACTGCAAAACATGAATTTCAAGGAAAAAAATTCTTAGTATTTTTGTCTTGTTTTCAGTAAAAATATCTAAAATTTCTTAAATTAAGATGCTTTGTCTTGATGAGCAAAATGACCCAAGAAAATAAGTCTAGATTTTAGACCAAAAATATAAAATTTAAGTGATTATGTGCATAAAAAAGCAAACAAATCCGCCAATGGTATAAGCAAAAAAATCTTGAACATTTTTCTTAAACACTAAATTCAAAAAAAAAAAAAATTGACAGATTTTTTAGCTTGTTTTATGCACAAAATCACAATTTGATATTTTTGGTCTAAAAACTAGACTTATTTTCTTGGGTAATTTTGCTCATCAGGACAAAGCATCTTAATTTAAGATATTTAGATATTTTTACTGAAAACAAGACAAAAATACTAATTTATTTTCTTGAAAATAATTTTTTGCAGTGTACATTGCAAAAAAAACGACTTTCTTACTTAGCATTTTTGTCTCGTTTTAGTACAAATATGTAAAAAATCTTTAATCAAGATGTATTTTCTTGAAAATAAGTCTAGTTTTCAGACAAAAATATACAATTTAAGTGAATTTGTGCTTAAAACGAGCAAAAAAAACTGCCAATGGAATAAAAAAAATTCTTGAAATAAGTTAACTTTTTTAAACACTTAATTCAAGAATTTTTTTCTTGTTTTAAGCACAAATTTGCTTAAAGTTTATATATATAAATATATATAAAATATATATTTTTTTGTCTAAAAACTAGACTTATTTTCCTAGGTCATTTTGCATATCAAGAAAATAAATCTTAATTTAATAATTTTTTGACATTTTTACAGAAACATAACAAAACTACTAGGTAAGAAAGTAATTTTTGCAGTGAGAAAAAGTTACCCTACTGGCAGGCTTATTTTATGCATTAAATTTCATATTTTTAGCTAAAAACTAAATTTATTTTCTTTGCTCATTAACAAAGTGCATCTTGATTTAATAAATTTTACATATTTGTACTTAAAACAAGACAAAAATGTGTAAGAAAGTAATTTTTTGCAGTGTAACTTACTATTATTATTTACATATATATATTTGTATATAATATTATATGTGTATATATATATATATATATATATATATATATATATATATATATATATATATATATATATATATATATATATATATATATATATTTTTTTTTTTTTTTTTTTTTTTTTTTTGAAGAGGAAGATTTTTATTATTGTACAGCACTTTGGTCAGCATCATGTTGTTCTAGTAGTGCTAGTAGTGAAACTAAATAAAACAAAGCTGGTGGTGGCCTAAATCTTTTGCACAATATACAGCGCTGTAAAAGATGAATATGTCAATATTTCTTTTAGCAGAATTAAAACTTTCTCTATAAATATTTTAATATACAATGTTTGTTTACGTTATTGACAATAACATGCAGGGTTATTTGTCTAATTGTGTTCATCGTCTTTTGCTACAGTCTGTTTTTGTGTAACTGGAGCTGTCACTCAAAAGTATGAAGATAACAATATAGCATTACCCCGCACTATTCAGCTGAACTGTTTTTTATTTGTTTGTATAAGGGCAGGAAAACTTCAGTTCCAGTATGAAAACACACCATTGTGCATTCAGGTAATTCAGCATCTTGTAAAAACACGCATCTTTACATACACAAACAATATGTTTGCATATTCACATGTAAAGGTCACTGTTTCTGCTGTACTGTCTTGACAAGTAGAGTCCTATTAGTTGTCTGCAGTAGCAGTTACAGGTTTTAGGTGCTGCTTGTGGTTATTTTACATGTCCTATATTTTGTAAATACTTGTAATATTGTTATATTTACTCAAAATAAAAAAATGAAAAACATTTTTTGTCATGCATATGATGGCCAGGTGTTAATTACGGCGGCACAATAATATTGATTACCTCGCTAAGATCTTTGATTAAAATAACAGGCGAAATATTTTCGTCTTGAAAGGTTTAAAGCAACACGGCAGCCAGTTAAGTTTCACATGCGGTTCTTTTCCTCGTCTTTTAATTGGGTTATATGCATTAGATTTTCAAATTAAGCATCTGCTGTTAACAGTATGCATATGTTGTTGTTCTACTTTGAAAATTACAGCTCTCAAGACTTCAATCACCGCCTGTCCGTATCACGTGAAATTTCAGCTTTGAATCAGAAGCAGGTTTGGATTCCCCAGGCCTTGACTCTTTCATCATGGGGAGTGCATTTTAATTAGCTCGCCTCGGCTCGCCGCAGAACTCGAGATTTGCACCAGGGCTGCCGAACAAAACATTGAAAAACCCCTACCATGCAAATTAACACTGTGTCGCGCGTTCATTGGCAACAGTTACAAATATTTTGCTATGTCAGTCAGCCTGTAAACCAAAACTTAACAGGGACTGCAGAATGGAAACGGTTTATAGTGTATTATTATGAAAAGCATTATTATCTACAGTGCCAACACTTCTGATTTGAGTGGCGAGATCTTATATTTGTTTTCTGCATGAAATATTGTCAGTTATTGCCCTTTTACACTGTTTTCTATAAAACATAATTAATTGTTTTTCATTGTTTTGGAAACTTCAGTGGTGCTTGTCTCTGCAAATCATTGTATTGCAAGGTGGTTGCTAAGGTGTTCTGACTGGTTTACAATGTATTGATATGAATCTGCCAGGGTGTTGATTATGTGCCATTCATTGTGTCGCTGTGTGGTTGCTAAGGTGTTCTAAATGAGTGCTACAGTAGGTGGTTGCTAAGGTGTTCCAAAGTTTACAGTGTGTTGCCGGAGTGTTCCTATGTAGTTGCTAAGGTGTTTTGAGTGGTTTACAGTGTGTTACTATGCATCTCCAGATCATTGCTATGGTCGCTAAGGTGCTCTGTCGGGTTGACAGTGTGTTGCCAGGGTGTTGGTATTTGGTTGATAAGGTGATCACAATGGTTTACAGCGTGTTGTCAGGGTTTTCCCAATGTTGTTAAGGTGTTCTGAGTGGTTTACAGTGTGTCGCTATGCATCTCCAGGTCGTTGTTATGCTCGCTAAGGTGTTCTGTCTGGTTTACATTGTGTTGATATGCATCTGCCAGGGTGTTGCTGTGTGGTTGCAAAGGTGTTCTGAATGGATGCTACAGTAGGTAGTTGCTATGGTGTTTCAAAGTTTACAGTGTGTTGCCAGAGTGTTGCTATGTGGTTGCTAAGGTGTTCTGACTGGTTTACAGTGTGTTGATATGCATCTACCAGGGTGTTGCTGTGTGGTCCCTAATGTGTTTTGAATGATTTACAGTGTTTGCTGTCCATCTCAATGTTGTTGTTATGGTCGCTAAGGTGTTCTGTCTGGTTTATAGTGTGTTGATATGCATCTGCCAGGGTGTTGCTGTGTGGATGCTAAGGTGTTCTGAATGGGTGCTACAGTAGGTAGTTGTTAAGGTGTTCCAAAGTTTACAGTGTGATGCCAGTGTCTTGCTATGTGGTTGCTAAGGTGTTACAGTTAGGGTTAGGTTTACAGTATTTTGCTTTGCATCTGCCAGGGTGTTGCTGTGTGGTCCCTAAGGTGTTTTGAATGGTTTACAGTGTTTGCTATCCATCCCAATGTTGTTGCTATGGTCGCTAAGGTGTCCTGACTGGTTTACATTGTGTTGATATGCATCTGCCAGGGTGTTGCTGTGTGTTTGCTAAGGTGTTCTGAATGGGTGCTACAGTAGGTGATTGCTAAGGTGTTCCAAAGTTTACAGTGTGTTGCCAGAGTGTTGCTATGTGGTTGCTAAGGTGTTCCGAATTGTTTACAGTGTTTTGATTTGCATCTGCCAGGGTGTTGCTGTGTGGTCTCAAAGGTGTTTTGAATGGTTTACAGTGTTTGCTATCCATCTCCATGTTTTTGCTATGGTCGCTAAGGTGCTCTGTTTGGTTGACAGTGTGTTGCCAGGGTGTTGCTATGTGGTCGATGAGGTGTTCAGAATGGTTTACAGTGTTTTGCTTTGCATCTGCCAAGATGTTTCTTGGTGGTTGTTAAGATGTCCAAAGTGGTTTACAGTGTGTTGCTATGCATCTGGCAATGTGTTGCTGGGTGGTTGTTAAGGAGTTCCAAGAGGCTTTACAGTGTGTTGCTATGCATCTTCCAGGGTGTTGCTATGTGGTTGCTGAGGTGTTCAGAATGGTTTACAGTGTTTTGCTTTGCATCTGCCAAGATGTTTCTTGGTGGTTGTTAAGATGTTCAAAGTGGTTTACAGTGTGTCGCTATGCATCTCCAGGTCGTTGTTATGGTCGCTAAGGTGTTCTGTCTGGTTTACATTGTGTTGATATGCATCTGCCAGGGTGTTGCTGTGTGGATGCTAAGGTGTTCTGAATGGATGCTACAGTAGGTAGTTGCTATGGTGTTCCAAAGTTTACAGTGTGTTGCCAGAGTGTTGCTATGTGGTTGCTAAGGTGTTCTGACTGGTTTACAGTGTGTTGATATGCATCTGCTAGGGTGTTGCTGTGTGGTCCCTAAGGTGTTTTGAATGGTTTACAGTGTTTGCTATCCATCTCAATGTTGTTGCTATGGTCGCTAAGGTGTTCTGACTGGTTTACAGTGTGTTGATATGCATCTGCTAGGGTGTTGCTGTGTGGTTGCTAAGGTGTTCTAACTAAATGAGTGCTACAGTAGGTAGTTGCTAAGGTGTTCCAAAGTTTACAGTGTGTTGCCAGAGTGTTGCTATGTGGTTGCTAAGGTGTTCTGAGTGGTGTACAGTGTGTTGCTATGCATATCCAGGTTGTTGCTATGGTCGCTAAGGTGCTCTGTCGGGTTGACAGTGTGTTGCCAGGGTGTTGGTATTTGGTTGATAAGGTGATCACAATGGTTTACAGCGTGTTGTCAGGGTTTTCCCAATGTTGTTGCTAAGGTGTTCTGAGTGGTTTACAGTGAGTCGCTATGCATCTCCAGGTCGTTGTTATGGTCGCTAAGGTGTTCTGTCTGGTTTACATTGTGTTGATATGCATCTGCCAGGGTGTTGCTGTGTGGTTGCTAAGGTGTTCTGAATGGATGCTACAGTAGGTAGTTGCTATGGTGTTCCAAAGTTTACAGTGTGTTGCCAGAGTGTTGCTATGTGGTTGCTAAGGTGTTCTGACTGGTTTACAGTGTGTTGATATGCATCTGCTAGGGTGTTGCTGTGTGGTCCCTAAGGTGTTTTGAATGGTTTACAGTGTTTGCTATCCATCTCAATGTTGTTGCTATGGTTGCTAAGGTGTCCTGACTGGTTTACATTGTGCTGATATGCATCTGCCAGGGTGTTGCTGTGTGTTTGCTAAGGTGTTCTGAATGGGTGCTACAGTAGGTAGTTGCTAAGGTGTTACAAAGTTTACAGTGTGTTGCCAGAGTGTTGCTATGTGGTTGCTAAGGGGTTCTGAGCGATGTACAGTGTGTTGCTATGCATATCCAGGTCGTTGCTATGGTCGCTAAGGTGCTCTGTCAGGTTGACAGTGTGTTGCCAGGGTGTTGGTATTTGGTTGATAAGGTGATCACAATGGTTTACAGCGTGTTGTCAGGGTTTTCCCAATGTTGTTGCTAAGGTGTTCTGAGTGGTTTACAGTGAGTCGCTATGCATCTCCAGGTCGTTGTTATGGTCACTAAGGTGTTCTGTCTGGTTTACATTGTGTTGATATGCATCTGCCAGGGTGTTGCTGTGTGGTTGCTAAGGTGTTCTGAATGGATGCTACAGTAGGTAGTTGCTAAGGTGTTCCAAAGTTTACGTTTGTTGCCAGAGTGTTGCTATGTGGTTGCTAAGGTGTTCTGACTGGTTTACAGTGTGTTGATATGCATCTACCAGGGTGTTGCTGTGTAATCCCTAAGGTGTTTTGAATGGTTTACAGTGTTTGCTATCCATCTCAATGTTGTTGCTATGGTCGCTAAGGTGTCCTGACTGGTTTACATTGTGCTGATATGCATCTGCCAGGGTGTTGCTGTGTGGTTGCTAAGGTGTTCTGAATGGATGCTACAGTAGGTAGTTGCTATGGTGTTCCAAAGTTTACGTTTGTTGCCAGAGTGTTGCTATGTGGTTGCTAAGGTGTTCTGACTGGTTTACAGTGTGTTGATATGCATCTACCAGGGTGTTGCTGTGTAATCCCTAAGGTGTTTTGAATGGTTTACAGTGTTTGCTATCCATCTCAATGTTGTTGCTATGGTCGCTAAGGTGTCCTGACTGGTTTACATTGTGTTGATATGCATCTGCCAGGGTGTTGCTGTGTGTTTGCTAAGGTGTTCTGAATGGGTGCTACAGTAGGTAGTTGCTAAGGTGTTCCAAAGTTTACAGCGTGTTGCCAGAGTGTTGCTATGTGGTTGCTAAGGTGTTCCGAATTGTTTACAGTGTTTTGCTTTGCATCTGACAGGGTGTTGCTGTGTGGTCCCTAAGGTGTTTTGAATGGTTTACAGTGTTTGCTATCCATCTCCATGTTTTTGCTATGGTCGCTAAGGTGCTCTGTTTGGTTGACAGTGTGTTGCCAGGGTGTTGCTATGTGGTCGATGAAGTTTTCACAATGGTTTACAGCGTGTTGTCAGGGTGTCGCCATGTGGTTGCGGAGGTGTTCCGAATGGTTAACAGTGTGTTGCTATGCATCTTCCAGGGTGTTGCTATGTGATTGGTAAGTTGTCCAGAATGGTTTACAGTGTGGTGCTATGCATCTTCCAGGGTGTTGCTATGTGATTGGTAAGTTGTCCAGAATGGTTTACAATGTGTTGCTGTGCATTGACAGGGTGTTGCTATGTGGTTGCTAAGGTGCTCAGAATGGTTTACAGTGTTTTGCTTTGCATCTGCCAAGATGTTTCTTGGTGGTTGTTAAGATGTTCAAAGTGGTTTACAGTGTGTTGCTATGCATCTGGCATGGTGCTGCTGGGTGGTTGTTAAGGTGTTCCAAGTGGCTTTACAGTGTGTTGCGATGCATCTTCCAGGGTGTTGCTATGTGGTTGCTAAGGTGTTCAGAATGGTTTACAGTGTATTGCTTTGCATCTGCCAAGATGTTTCTTGGTGGTTGTTAAGATGTTCAAAGTGGTTTACAGTGTGTTGCTATGCATCTGGCAATGTGTTGCTGGGTGGTTGTTAAGGTGTTCCAAGTGGCTTTACAGTGTGTTGCGATGCATCTTCCAGGGTGTTGCTATGTGGTTGCTAAGGTGTTCAGAATGGTTTGCAGTGTTTTGCTTTGCATCTGCCAAGATGTTTCTTGGTGGTTGTAAAGATGTTCAAAGTGGTTTACAGTGTGTTGCTATGCATCTGGCAATGTGTTGCTGGGTGGTTGTTAAGGTGTTCCAAGTGGCTTTACAGTGTGTTGCTATGAATCTTCCAGGGGGTTGCTATGTGGTTGCTAAGGTGTTTTGAATGGTTTACAGTGTTTTGCTTTGCATCTGCCAAGATGTTTCTTGGTGGTTGTTGAGATGTTCAAAGTGGTTTACAGTGTGTTGCTATGCATCTGGCAATGTGTTGCTGGGTGGTTGTTAAGGTGTTCCAAGTGGCTTTACAGTGTGTTGTTATGAATCTTCCAGGGGGTTGCTATGTGGTTGCTAGGGGGTTTTGAATGGTTTACAGTGTTTTGCTTTGCATCTGCCAAGATGTTTCTTGGTGGTTGTTGAGATGTTCAAAGTGGTTTACAGTGTGTTGCTATGCATCTGGCAATGTGTTGCTGGGTGGTTGTTAAGGTGTTCCAAGTGGCTTTACAGTGTGTTGCTATGCATCTGGCAATGTGTTGCTGGGTGGTTGTTAAGGTGTTCCAAGTGGCTTTACAGTGTGTTGTGATGTTTGTGCCAGGGAGTTGCTAGGTGTTTGTTAATGTGTTTAAATGGTTTACAGTGTGTTGTTATGTTTCTGCCAGGGTGTTGCTAGGTGGTTGCCTAGGTTTTCTGAGTGGTTTACAGTGTGTTGCTAAGTGTCATCAGGCAGTTGCTACTGTGGGTGGTTGCTTAGTAGTTTAAGTCAAAAAGCCTTGTAAATCTGATTTGCCACCTGATTTAGTAACTTTTAATGCTCAGGGTTAGTGGTTTGCTCTGATTCATAACTTTAAATATGAACAATATTCAGGGACACAATCTTAAATGTTTTGAGGCGCACTCTCTTTAAAATTGAATCAATTACTCTCCCTACATCATTTATTTTATAAAACACTGTTGATATATGTATTCTAGAGGCTTAGACCTTTCCAACAATATATAGTTTGTTGTGATATACATAAAATTTATATGGAAAATATTGACGTAAACTTAGGTGTCCCGTGAGCGGGACAGCGCCACTTAGACAATGTACTAAAAGTGATAAATATTAAGACTGCTTTCATACACTTGTGCACTGCTATCTAAACATACCAGACAATGTTACAGCTTATAGACCTCTGTTACAGCTTGTGGTTCTTTAATTCTGTAATGTGCACACACATGCAATCACTTAGTGAAACATGCACAAATGTTATGGGTTGTTTTAGGCAACGGTGATAGGGTGACATGTCCGTGTGATGGAAATAAATCGACAGGCATCATCCAAGTGGGCACACTAAATGTGCCCTTACACTGTTGAGTATAAAAGCGGGTGCAAAAGACCCTTATAATTTTGTCCCAGTCCACTTACATTTGAGTGACGGCCCTACCTCTTTGTATTTGTCTACAGTATGTGTGTTAGGTTTTTATACACACGGGGACGGTTCAAAGCTGTCAGACAGGTATGGACAGAGCAGAAGCTGAACACTGATTGATCGGTGAAGTTCATGTCAAGTTCAAGGGAGGTCTCTGCCATCATAACATGTTGACTGGCATCTGTACATCAGCTCAGAGTGAGAGGGAGAAAGAGAGAGAGAGAGGGGGGGAGAAAAGCGGGTTGGTGAACAGGAGGATCGGGTAACGTCACCACATAACAGATTAACAAAGGGAGAATCATCTCTCTGTATGACAGCAGGATCATTTATCACACAGCAATGGTGGGAGGGGGCGTGTGCACTGAGGTCATC
This sequence comes from Misgurnus anguillicaudatus, assembly GCF_027580225.2. Classification (NCBI taxonomy): domain Eukaryota; kingdom Metazoa; phylum Chordata; class Actinopteri; order Cypriniformes; family Cobitidae; genus Misgurnus; species Misgurnus anguillicaudatus. The sequence continues at coordinate 27,714,881 of NC_073349.2, read as the reverse complement.
TGTACTCCGTGAGTAATGGCCACTCATTTGTTTATCTGTGACCTCAATAATCAGAGATGGTGAGAGGTTGGGACACAAATGGTGAGACACTGGAGATCGCTTCAGAATAGAAAACCGTGCCTTTCTTTTCTGGATGTTTTTTTACCTTGTGAGAATACAGTTACACTGTTATGAAGCCGTACAGAACAATGTGTGGTGACTGATTATGTGCCATTTATTGTTGCGGTTACTATGACATCATAAAGGTTTTTCAGCCGAAAGACTTTAATGTTTCTATGGCTACTGTTTAAATCAAAGCAGATAGTTTGATCATAGAAATGATTACGTCAGGTACATTCAGGTGAAGAGGGGATATTTTTGACTTTTAAAATATGACCCAGTTTACCTACATTCACTTTACTATTTTAGTTTTAAAGGGATAGTTGACCCAAAAGTGAAAATTCTGTCATCATTTACTCACTCTCATGTTGTTACAAACCAGCATAAATTTCTTTGTTCTGATGAACACAAATTAAGATATTTTGAGAAATGTTTGTAACCAAACCGTTTACCAACCCCATTCACTTCCATTGTAGTTATTTGGTTACAATCATTTCTCAAAATATCTTCCTTTGTGTTCAACAGAACAAAGAAATTTATACCGGTTTGTACCAACATGAGAGTGAGTAAATGATGACAGAATTTTTATTTTCGTATGAACTATCCCTTTAATACAATATGGCTAAATATGTCGTAGTTTTAGTGAGTCTTTTAAAAACCCGGTCAAAATAAATTAGTGTTAATATTGCTATTTATTTACATAAGTATTGTAGGCTACAGAGCAATACGAATGGAAAAGATGCTTTTTTAAACTTAGTAATTTTGTATATTTTGCATTTATCACTGGAAAATTAATTATAGTAACATTTAAAGGGATAGTTTACCCTCACCCTCATGTTGTTATAAACATTTGTTTGATATACAAATGCTCAAAATATTTTAAATGACTAAATTGTAAGAAATTTGTAACCAAACAGGGGTGCGTTTCCCAAAAGCATCGTTAGCCAACTACTGTCGTAAGTTTCGTCGTTACTGACAAAATTCAATTATTTGGTGTTTCTCGAAACCATAAATGAACATTCGCAAGCTGCATCGCAAACTTGTGCGGTTTGAACGACAGCTCTTCACCTGTCATTAGAAGCATAGTTCCTTGTTATTATAATATAAACTTAAGTTGATCATGCTTTTGAACAAAATAAGCAAAAAAACATGTAGTACATTCTATATCAATCATTAAAAATATATAAAATGTATGTTATTTTACGTCTTTCAGTTTGTAAACAGAATTAAAGTGCTGCATTTGAAAACTGCAGTCCTATGAGCTTTAAGACCCTGGGGAATCCCTGGGAGAAGTGACGTAAGAGGGAACTTGCGCATGAATTATTGCGCATGTTCCGATGCAATTTATGTTACTTACAGCAATAATCTGACATTAAACCGATTTGCACAGATTAATTAGTACTCCACCTCCCAAATGACATCATCAACTATGTTGTTAAACCAACATGGTTCAAACGACGAATGTGCGACAAAGTTACTATGCTTTCGGGACAAGGTAGTAAGTTTCTCCAACTATGCATCATACTATGTTGGTTCAGCAGCGAGTTACATCGTTGTTCGGGAAACGCACCCCAGATCTGGGGCACCATTGAGTTCCACAGTAATCTTTTTTCTATTATAGAAGTCAATGGTGCCCCAGATCCGATTGGTTACAAACATTTTTCAAAATATCCTTATTTATGTTTAGCCTAACAAAGAAATTTGTGCAAGTTTGTAACAACTTAAAGACAATTAAATGATGACAGAATTTTAACTAATTATATCTCTTTAATACATTTAATATGGTCACTCTACTTTAAAAATACCTAAAATGCTGTTACAATCAGTAATCAATGACCGATTACAATCAATAATGTGCTCTTTAAAGGTGCATCTCAGACAGTACATTATATTGGTTTTAGCATTATACATAAAAACGAAAAGCCGTTAAAAACATAATTGTTTTAAATTATGAGAATTCGCGCTTTTTGCTGAGCACAAGAGAAAGCGCGAATTCTCATAATTTAAAACAATTATGTTTTTAACGGCTTTTCGTTTTTACCTTACATTATACTAGACTTACATTATACTAGCGTTTCTTTTTTCTCTTTAATTTACTGTAAAAAATACAGCATTATTTTAAAAATGCAGTTTTTACAGTAATCAGAAAATACAGGCAAAGTCTGTAAATTAAATGACAGCATTTTTGTAAAAATACCGTTTTTTACAATAATCGGAACATACAGGAAAAGTCTGTAAATTGAATTACAGCGACACTACTGTAAAAATTACAGTAACAGGCTGGCAACCCTGCGGACAGTATTTTACTGTAAAATTTACAGGTAATGTTTTACAGTGGCACTATTTATCAATATAAATACACTGTAACATACTCTGTACAGTAGTATCCATTATTTTATCTTTGTGTCTTTACAGTGTAACCTCTTTAATCTCACCTCTAAACCAAAAACTACAGTATATCCTAAAACAGAAGAGATTATACTGTATATTGTACAGTGTCCGTGTTAATAGCATTTTTCTTTATTTTTATAAAACCTTTCACATGTAGTATTTAAAAATGCTTGGTTGCCTTAATAAACAATAATAGAACACTATAGCAAACTCCTGTATAACCAATGTACACAGCTCTGCACGTCTAGCTATGTCTCTTACACATGAATCATGAATGTAATTTATTACAGCAGCAATGACAATAATTATATGTGATCTCCAGCAGCTACTAAAATAATTACATATTATATACGTGCTCCCCATTAATCACCCTATACCTTACACACCTTACATGTAAAATATTACTACACTTTTTTCTTTTCACAGATTTGCATTCAGCATCTTTGGTCCTGTATAGCTCAATCAGTAAAGCATTGTGGTGTAAGCAACGCAAAGGTCGTGGGTTTGATCCCAGGGAACGCACACACACAAAGTACTCTATTTTGGATAAAAGCTTCCGCCAAATGCATAAATATAAATGTAAATCTCTGGTACAGCCTACAGTACAGCCTAAAGTGAAAAGCGGTGTAAGGTGGGCTGTCTCGTGTCTCTGTCTCTTTAATAAACTCGTGGTTATCTAGTGTAACAAATGTCTCGCTGCCATCATCAAGTCCAGGCGAGGAGGGAGGAGGAGGAGGAGTTTTTAATGTTCAGTTTGTTCAGTGGATCGATGTTTGCTGCTGCTGGTGTGTGTGATATACACTGTTTCATACACACACGCCTTTTTTCTCTTCTTTTCCTACCGGGTTTCATACGAGACTAAGCGATTGACAGCAGTCGTCCTTTGGCTTTGGAGGCACTAGAAGAAGAAGAAGAAGAAGAGACGGGAAAGAATAAAAGCAAACAATCCGCCATAGATCCATCTATCTGTCTGGGAAGGAGAGGTATATGAAATAAAACAGACACCTGATTTGGACAGCGGTTCTGATATACTGGATTCTACGGAGGGCACGCGCATTAGACAGTCGCTATAGCGCGTATATGGACTCTTATAGTAAATCGCACCTGGGCTCAAATTCACCGTACGTGAAGTAAAAGAGTTGAACATGCCGAGGAGGAAACAGCAGGCACCCAAACGGGCTGCGGGTAAGACCTGACACCCTTTACATTTATCCCGACATGAATATTCCCATTTGTACGTATAAATGCGTAGCCTACGGATGGACGAAAACGTGTTTGAATGCATCTCTTTGTTTGGTTTATTTTTATGAGATAAATGATTGTTGATGTTTTAATGTCAGAAAAAAATGGTTTAAGTGGGGTTAGGTAAGGTTTAATTCTCAGTCTGTGTGTTTTAACTATTCACAGAATCTCGTTTTGTTTTAGTTTTAAAAGTGTGTTCGCATTTTTAAGACTTTAAGATTTTTTTGGACCAAAGTTTTAAAACTTCAAAACTTCAGAGTGATTTTGCTGGGAAGCGACGCGCGACGCGTTTCGGTGAATGCGTAAAGGAAATACGGAGTGATTTCGGATTGACGTGCCGCTTTGAATCGGAAAACGGCTGAACTTCCTATGAACCCGTAATATCTCATAGACGGACGGACACGCGCAGACGCGCGCGCAGACACACACCGTACTGTAGGCACGCGCGCTCGAGAGCGCGAAATACACAATAATAATCCCGTTTGCTTTTGTTTTCGCCTCAAAGGCTGCTTTATTTTTCTTGTTTATCTAGTTTATTTAACGCCAGTGTTGTCTGTTCACTTTGTTTTTTTTTAATCTAGTTAGCTGCCTACCTAAAGCATTTTGGGGCACCACATGCGCGTTTGATAAATGTTGTGAAAGCAGGAATACTATTTGTTTAGCAAACTGAAATAAATATAAGATTATACATATATAATCTTTCATATTGTTCTTTTACTAGCCTACTATACTGTCAGTATCAGAAGGTTAAAATCTAGCAAGCTCTTGTAAACAATAAAGATTCCCAAAAATGCTGGCTAGGAGGGTAGTGTACTAGTTTTTAAGGCATTATGATAATTTTGTCATGCACGGCAATGCAATTGGCTGTATATCAGAAAGCTTTGCAACATTCACTGTAACATTTTTTCTTTTATCCCCGGCCCCAGGCTTTCATTTGGCATATGATTGATCACGTGTCACGTTGGATTTATTGATAGATTAATTTCTAATAGATTCATTTATCACAGGTTCTTTGTTAGCCTACCCATGACCCCAGGTGGTGGCTGTTGCGGTTATTAAACAATTTCCAAACATAAATGTTGTTTAAGGGAGAATCGCCACAATACGTTTTTAGGCCTACTGAAATAGTTTTAACCCGATTATTTGGCTTTTAAATGAAAATATTTAATAGATTATTCTATTCAAATTTCAGACGCCACAGGTTAAGGTGCACATCTTTGTATTATTTTGAAGCAAAACATAAAAAAAATTTCTTCATAACAGTCAGTTAGTGTGTTTTGTGTACGTTGACGCCAGATGCTTACGGATGATCACTCTTTATAATAACAGTAGACAAACCCCACAGATGGTCGTCGTACTGTGCCAGCAATGGCGAATCTTAAAACCTCCTGAAGACGGCGAGTCCCTTCTTCCTGGTTTCTATTTTGCCTGTCACTTTCCAGTTCTCACACACGGTCGCGGCTCCCCCCGAAAGCCCCTTCCCTCTAACAAAAGGCGGCGCAATTATTGGGTGAACTTTTGCGAAGATTCCTGAGCGATCCCTTTACACGCTCTGGGCCTGCTCGCCTGTAATCTGGTAAATGTGTCAGCCCTATGGAGAAATAAGCTTTCCAGAAGAGTTTCTTCATTGTTGAGGTAATTGTCTCCTCTTTGACAGGCACATTCATCAGTGGCTTAATGGTCAATCAAAAGTTGGCAGGCAGAGTGTTTTCATTCTTTCTATCCACTACATTAGGAATACTTAATCAAAATGTCTCCCGGTAATGGCTGTGAAGAGTTCATGACTGACTGATCCGTTGTCTGCGCAGATAGAAAATTAACAGCTCGGCGCAGGAGAGATGTGGGCCCGCAGATAAACAAATTGTGCATTAATATTTCATCTTCGAGGCCTGGGATGTGCTATCAGCGTGCCGAATATTCCAGGCCCGTGTTGTCATTTGTCTCCCCCCGCAACCCCCCCACCACCTATATTCTTGAAGGCTTTTTGCAGCTGTAACTCATTTCCCCTTGATGACTTTACTGGGGTTACGGAGAGTGACGACAAATTGATTACCTGGCAGAGCAAGAATGGAGCGGCGAGAGAGACGCAAGCTGACAGTCATGTTATAATAATATGTTTAATGATGTGTGGAGGGGTGAACAAGGAGAGAGAGAGAGAGAGAGAGAGAGAGAGAGAGGTATTAAAATAAGACCGGAGAAGATGCGAGGAATGGGAATATTTTTTATTTTTTGCTCCACCCCTCTTTTCCATATTTCCTACGGATGTAGAGGTTTCAGGGTATGAAATGGCTTTCATTTCGTTATGTGGCAGCGTTATGCGCAGGTTATCTTTCTTCGCCGTGGAAACGCAGCCATTTAGTGTAAGGAGGACGCATCCTCGCAGAATTACGCAATTAATACTGCTCGTGTGACTTTGAGACGGTTTGCAGTCACCGGAAGGTCAAATGGATTGAATTTTTGAAAAAATAGTTTGTTCAATCAGCTTAATTTAATTAAGGAAAACTTTTCCACGAAATTAGTTCTGGTCTGTTCAACAAGCACAAAACAAGTTAATTCAAACAAATAATGCCTCGTTATGCTAATACTAATTAGCATAAGCTCATGTTAGCATGCTAATAATAATAATAATAACATATGATGTTTATAGGATGAGCATATGATATCCAGACAGGCATTAACAAAGTTAGTGCTTATTGAGAGAAATACCTCACATCCACAACTTAACCACAAGCGCCACTGTTCTGTGCGATCAATTCGAAAAAATAAACTCTTCTAAATCAATAAGATAAACAAACATTAAACAGTATAAATTCTTTCCCTTTAGTTAAAAATGCATAAAATAACACTTAATTTTAAACATGACTCTCCAAAGCGAGATGCATGCAAAGCATGCTGGGAAAAACAGATCCACGGCCCATTTAGTAATATCAACAAAAATCATTCATGTGTCTCAACATAAAATGATTAAGTAGTTTTTAAGTTATGATGAAAATGTAATTTTTAAAAATGTAAGTGGATAAAATTAAAAAAATGGGGTTGTATTAACCTTATTTAAGTCGCAAAATAATTTTTTAAGTAGATTTGAAGTAGTTATTAAATGAACACAAATTGGCACAGAAGAATTTTATGGTAACAAATAAATTAAAGAACAACAATTTATAGTGCAAGAATTGGTGCACGTCTGAGCAGCTCTCAAAAAATTTAAACAGTGATGGGATTGATTTGAAATAGTCCACACTGAGCCTGGGAAATATTAAAAAAATTCTGACCCTGCCTGTGAAAACCCATCTAAAGCCTTTTTTTGTGATTTATTGTTTTTTGCATAAAATCATCCTTCATGCAAAGAACATTCTGAGAAAATATAACCTTGATATCCTAAATACTGACTTAGTAAGATCATGTCAAAATTTAAATCAACGATTGAAATTTTACAGACAGGGTCACATAAAGTTGTATGCATAAAAGCTCCACATGTACGTCATACAGTATATTACCCATCTTAGGCCCATAAAGGGATCTGCATGTCTAGTATTTATTAGCATAGCGTCAGTGGAGACCTGTGATATTTCTTAGCAGCTTATGTTTCTAATCAGTTTCTGAATGGCCGTGCTTCAAACGGTTAGCCCAATTTGTTGTTAACAAGATAAATTGGAGTACAGACAAAGGCATTAAGTGTTGCAGTGCCAATACATGAGTGACAGGGGCTTCTGGGAATTGGCTAGCTCAAAGTCCTCTTAAGTGGCCTGTTCTGGAAACATCGGAGGATCAAGGCAGATGTTGTTTGTCTTGTGCTGGACGATCTCTCTACCTAGACATTTGCATGAAAATTGACAAAAGAAATAGTCGTTGTGGTGTATGGTAGTAGTAGCGGCTGAATTTGGGTCTTTGCATTACGCTAATTCTTATTTTTGAATCAGATTATTCAGGCGTGTGAAAGCACCTGTTTGTTTTATGATATTATCAATACTGTGCATGGCAGAAAACAGTGGCACCGTTAACAAGTAGCTATGTGATACAGCCATTCTCTTGTATTGTGCCCAATGTTTGTTTATATGACTATAGCAGTTAAACCACAACAACGTTTATCCTGTCTCAGTGGCGATGATGTCATGATATTTCCGCCAGCTTGCCCCGGCACTGGCAGGTGGATCTGGCAGTATCATTTTGTCAGGCTTTGCTCCAGGAGTCACATATACAGTAGGGTGGTGCTACATGTAGGTGAGAGAGGAGAAGCCTCCTTTTGTGCCCCGAAGCCACTCGTGTGCCGATTGGACCCGAGCACCACCGCACATTCACCTTGTCTTTCCTCCGAGACCTGCGCTAGTTTCCAGGCAAATGACACAATTTGATACGCTGGCGGGACAGTCGGGCAGGATAATGTTTTTACGCGATCACGGTGGCAAAAAAGCTATTTCTATTTCTTTGTGATGATTTTTTTTTCTTCATTAAACACAACAATGATGAGGTTATGGAGAGACTTTATTGCTCTCGGGCTAAAACTCATTACTCCTGCCAGACATCTGAGTATAAAAGAAATTACAAAATGGCATTTTGTACTCGGTCTCAGCAGATAGCAGGTCTGGGAGATTGAGGTCGGGAAAACGGCGAGGAGGAAGAGAGAGAGCGGGAGATGATCTGTGTCAATTTCTCGAGTGAAAGTCAGACGAGGGAAAGGCCTAATGACAACACAAAACACCTTTTGTGTGCACCGTATTTGATTACCGCCAGGAATTTTGATGGTGTTGCAATGTTGCCATGCTGTTAAACTGATCGCACTACATGCCAGGTGTACCTTGCCAAATATAGTATTATAATCTTTTAAAGAAATAGTTAACTCTTTGTTGACAAGGCAAGAATTTTGTGTATAAAAAAGTAGGGTTGGAATCAGATCTTGTACAAATAAAATTTCAGTTCCTCTTATCAATTCCTGCATGCACATTTTAAGATAATCAAGGTCTTTTATTAACGTCATCTGTGAAGAATTGACCTTTGACAGTTTAATCAAAGACCTTTGTATTCACATCAGTTTTTTTTTTATTTCACGTTGCCTGAATCAAGTAAAATTGCCTTTGTGTGACCTCTGTGTTTGGTAACTAATATCTTATTTGATTAAAACAGTTCTAATAAAATTAACCATCGTATAGCAACCACAGTTTAACCATAATATTTATGTTGGTTTTAAAAATGTCAAGCATGAAAATGTAAAAATTGCTTAAATTTACTTTTTTTCCCACCAGACATTGAAAAACAAAGTCTGGAGTAAATGGGAACATTAATTTAAAAACTTTTACTTATCATTTAACACTTTTTGTAACATAATTTAAAAAATTTGTCCTAAAAAATCTCATTACCGCAACAGTCAGAAAACATCAACACTGACATATTTTCAAAATGACATGACAAACCTGAAAGAACATAATTTGGAGATTCTGCACATGCATTTAAAATCAAAGTATTATGCTTCTATTAATTAAATTATCATTTGATAAGCATATGTTGCGGTAATGATAATCAAAATGTCGTGTAAGCATTCTGACAAGACAATATTTCAAATTAACTGTAAAAAATGATCTTACCTGGTAGCCATCTTGAAGTAACTGGTCCATGTGCTTGGTCACTCAAAATCAAACTTTATTAAAATTCTGTATGTGTGCTTAAACTGTTCTCAAAAAGTGTTGCGGAGGACAAGAAAATCAGGCATGGACACATCATTTTCCTAATTTTTCTTCATTATTATTATACATGAATATTCAGTAAATATTTTTTCTGTCATCTAAAGTAGTCTAGCAAAACATCCATTTATTTTTTTTCTTAATATTTTTGTGTTAATTTGATTAAATTACATCATAACGCATGTTCAAACACAGCCGGACACATTGCGGTAATGAGAATTTCAGCAGAAAATGAGATAAAATTTACAATTATAAATTCTTATGTTGAAATCACACATTGTGCAAGGTAGAACACAGTATTGTGTTAATTCTGATGCTTTTTAATGTTACTATATTACACATTTTAAAGCTAAAATCATTAGTGCCGTGGTGTTTCAATGGTTTCGTGAGAATCACCCTTATACTAAAACTTTGGTAATACAAATGGCAATCAATCAGATTAGTTACTACATGTTTACTGCTCATAAATGTATTGTTTGCACAACAGTCATCTGTAAGTAGACTAATAACCATATGGTTTAGTATTTAAATATTGACTTATTTTTTTAACACGTTGGAATTGAAACGAATCGAAAAGAATCGGAATCGATAAAACGATACCCAACCTTAAAGGTCAATGAGGTCTGTTTTAAAAACGTATCATAAAACTATTTCGTACAACCCATGTGCCATATACTAAGTCTTCTGATGCCGAATTCTGTGAAAAACAGATAAAAATTTTAGTAAATTTAGTACTTCAAAGTATCACATTTTTTCATGAGTTAACAGGAGAGTCGATTAATCATGGTTTGAATGATTCGTTCTCTAATTTGACTCAACCTGTCCTCATTTTAATAATCTGGTCACAGCGGTGAGCATATTGTCAGTGAATAATGTCTTAAATTTCAGCTTGTTTCTCACATAAACTATCACATGACTTTATATAAGATAAATACAGTGGACAGGTTTTACATGTGAATTGTTGGGATGGGGTGCGGGATGCTATGCGAATACCACAAACCATTTGTTCATCTTATCAATGAGAACACAAAGATTGTGAATGGACTCATTTCAGTAATTGTCGACTTACCGCCATATGGTTAAAGTTGTTCAGAACAATCACTGTGGGTTCAGGTTACCCGGTCCAGATGGATTTCAGACAGGGTGCTGCGTCCGGGCGAGAGCTGCGGTTCGGGATCGGATTTCAGATCTTGTCGTCGTATTTACCCCTCGTCCCTGCGATAGGATCCTGTTGATATGAACACAAAGCTTTATTCTGTTTTAAAGGTGTCAAGATGACAAAGAAAGCAAAGGGGACACGCTGTTCCCATTACTTAGTACATGAGATTGGTCTGTTTAGTGTTGTTTAATGGTGAAGTCTGTCATTGCGTCCAATGTTAGGATACTTTTTCATGTCTCAGCTTTAAATGCAGCGATAACTATAAAAGTATAAACACTGTTGCTCTGTGACACATGGCAGCATAACTCATTAAGCATTGATGCAGGACTTTTATTATGTATATAAATGGGTACATATTTGATACTTGCACATCTGCTTCGCATTTTTATTATAATTACAATAATATTTTTTTTATTTAAATAGTTTTATTTTATTTTACAGTTGCAATTGACTGATTTTTATAAAATAGCTCCAGGTTTTTTAATATAATGGATTCGGTGCAAAATTGACACTATTACTTTTAACACCTTTGTTCCAGAAACACTTGGTGCATGTGTAGTCTAGTATTTATATGTTTAAAGTTTGTTTATTTTATTTTTTAAATGTTTTTATCTCTGTTACTCAACCTCTTGTTTCTTTTCTTCCTATGAAACCCATATCTTCTCTTTATTTTGTCCTATAGTTTATGAGAAAATAGAGATTACATTATGGCTTTAAAAGACAGAAACTTCATTAATCTACAAATTGTCCACAGTGTTCCCGATTTGCTTCCAATCAAGTGCTTAATGAGTCTCAATTAAGATTTATTATGCAAATTAACCCTGGCCTGCTACAGTCTATGGGCCAGGAGCTATGACAATATTTTGCTAATGGTGCAATCTGTAATAATTATAAAAGGCAAACTTTCACAATATAAGGTTTAGTGTTGGCAGGAGGATGGTCCACCGGTAATGTGAAGCGTTTATAATGTTAAAATCAATTTACAGATTAACTTGACATATTACATGGGCTGTAAAATAAACATTTGTTTATATAGATTTAATGTACATATAAAAAGCATATACATGTACCAAGCGTTTCTGTAGAAATCTCGCAGCTATTTATTTGGTAAGAGGTACAAAAAAGTTTGGTTATTTTCAACCCAGCATTGGGATGAGCCCAGACCCTTGGGATTGACAGTAATTAACCTATGCTAGGTTGTTTTAACCCATTGTTAGGTTAAATATAAACATTTTCTAAATGTATTTAACCCAACGGCTTATAAACCATAATTTTTTAGATGGTGAAAAATAGTGTTATGAATTATTTTCTTTACAAAATATAAACAATTATAAGCTTGATTACCAAAGTAAGTCCAAAGTGCATGCATAAATATTGACTTGAAATAAATGCATGTAAAAAAGATTTAAATTTCACTTAGTATTTGACGCTGGCCTTGACTAAGAGGCAATATTTTATTAAAGCATCTGTGGAAATCGATTTTATTAATGCATGAAATAAATGCATTGCTCACAGATTAGCAAATGTGTAAAGTCTTAAGGAAAGTGATATTGTCAGCATCTACACTGGCAGGTGCCCAAAAACACGGAGTCATAAACCTCAGGCTTGCTTTTCTTTGTGTCTTCATTAAGCATGGCCGCTGATGGCTTTCCGACAGCTTTATAGCTGACAGGTTTCATGGCACGTCATGCCGTGCAATTACACGAGAACTAATTTGATGAATCAACTCGATATTCCCCCGTCCTGGCTGGCCTTTCAGTCCGAGGGGATTCATTTTCTACCTAGAGGTCACGGGACCCCGGCCCACAGAGTTTCTCCAGATTCATCGGTGTGCGGTTATAATAACTTATGTTATGTTGTATGAATCGGGATCTTGTTGTAGAGAAAGATCAGGAGAGCGTGAGATTCAGAATGCAAACATGTTTGTTATGCATACTTCACTATGTTGGAGGACCAATTTGGAGTAGATCGTTTGCATATTTTTGCATGTTTTGAAGTACTTTTAAAGTGAATCATTTACATATTTGTGCTCTTTAGTGAACATAATAGATATCAGCTGTAAACGTTTGTATACTGTGTTTCATCTCTCTCTTTTATTGAACTGCAGGAGAGTCTTGCTAGTTTAATTGTCATCCATATGTTTCCTTGGACTCGACATTCACGAGTCTGTTACATGCATGTATGTTTTATTATGTACATACTATATGTCATAGACCCAAGGATCGCAAGCACACATACAGTACAGTAGATCACAACACGATCCTTTAAAGCAAAGCTCCTTCACTGTTCAATTACGCATCGACCGAACAAATATTCTGCAATAGAGCCATCTAACAAATGAATGTCTACGTTTAATAGTAAAGTTTCATAACAAACCATGCTGGTGTATTTTAACGCTCTGATTGGAATTGCGGAGCAGTTTTTGATGGAGTAAATCTGCCATAATAAAACGTCTTGTTTGTGTCCTTGCAGAGTTGCGAGTAGACGGCCGCGTGAGCCGTGCCGTTCTTCTGAAGCTAACAGCTTAATTGAAACTCATTAAACAGCCGTGACAGCGTAGGTGTCCTTGCAGGATATAGAATAATTCAGTTGTGCTTACAACTTGATTAAGAGAACTGGGTGAACATATTAATGGTTAAAGGCATTGAACGGGATACAGGACTTGACAATGCAAAAATGCAGTGGGCTTTATTTGGCTGATGAGTCCAAACCCAAACTCAATTTTATGCGTTAATGAGATATATAAAGTATATATAAAGAGTTCAGATGCAAAACCCTTTACGTGTGTCGGACATGTTTATTTGTAAATGAGCATTTATCAGGCTCTTGGGTTATTAGCTAGTAAGTGAATTGGTATTTAACACATTTGGTTGTTTTTTGTGGCAAAACCCTCTAAGTGCATGCAAGCTTTTTGGCAAGTATCTCCACTTCTACAAAAGTGTCCAGTCACTCTTTACTGTCCTTTCTGAATAAGGGGCGGTTCACATTTCACGTCTAAAACCGCGCTGAAAACACGACCATTGGTTGGTTCTTGTCACATGACCTGCGGTGCGCTTGTGGCATTCTAAAAAGTTCAAATGTTTTTAACTCGATGCAGTGCGGACGTGCCTGGAAAAATTACCACGTTGCTTCTGTTATGAGAGCGCATACTGCCCGCCCACATTTGAAATTACGAACTTGAGCGCGCAAAAGACGTGATATGTGAACCGCCCCTAAAGGTGTAAAAGTTTAAAAAATTCAGTCAATATCCTAATATATACTGTAAACCTCCTTTAACCAGGTGAAAAACTCTTGCAGATCGTTCATCCAATTCTTCTTTCGTGCAACTAGAGGACTTTGCTGGAAAATTTGCGTTTAACGGATTCTACCAACAAAGCTGTATTTCTGAATGGCCTGATGCTGGGATAATGCTGATCTAAAGGGAAAGGATTTGATTAACGTATAATATGTGCGGAGAGACCATTTGGTCCATATCATTATATCATTTTGACGGCTTTTGCATCTGAGCTCTTCATATTAATACTCAGTTGTATAAAAGTAATTGGTTTGATTTAAATGCAATGCAATGTCACTGCAATATATCATTGTTTTGCAAGGTGGTTAATGTCTAGGAATTCATATGATATGCTTTCGCCCCAGTAACGTAGGTTTGGTTTAGTAGTGGAGCTTCATTACCGTATTTTCCGGACTATAAGCCGCACCGGAGTATAAGTCGCATCATTCAAAAATGCATCAAGACGAAATAAGATATTTAAGTCCCAGTGGACTATACGTCGCATTTGTTTAGAAAATATTTTCACAAAATCCAAGCCGAAGAACAGACATTTAATCTGGAAAGGCAAGTTATTCAACTAAACAATAGCAGTCAGAACAGCAGGCTGAAAAGATGTCTATACGTTAAAGTAATATTATCAGTTATTTAAACGATAAACCATAGCATACAGAACTTACCTGGAAGGTTGAGGAGTCTACATTAACCAAACAAACCAACTGGCATGAAGTTTGCATACTCGTCATTCCACATTACAGAATCCATTGAATTACATAAATACAGGAGCAGCATATAGCGGACTCTCGCGGCTGTAGATGGTAATGATATCTCTTGCATGTCAAAATTAATTCATACTGACTTACAAGGCGCACCTGACTATAAGACACAGCTCCAGCCAAGATATAAAAAAAACGTGGCTTATAGACCGAAAAATACGGTATTGCTTATTTTTAATCGTATCGTAATGACAACAACATAATACCGAATAATATACAGTGAATATTTGATTTTTCCATCTAATGAATGACTTCCGTATTTGCCAGAATATTAAACACTCCACCTTATGCAGAAAAAAGAAATCATCTATATTCTTTCAAAGCACTTTTAAGGATATATAAAAAAAATGTACCGGCCTCAACAGTTATGTCAGTACTTGACATCAGCATGTGAAAACACACATCCTGCGTCGTCTATGCTGAAAACGAAATTTGCCAAGAACTGATGGGCCCTATAATGAGTGCATGACTAATATTGCAATTTAGCAAAATAAAATAAATCTGAGCAAACCATTGAAATCGTGCAGCATTACAATCTGCAGCGAAGACGAAGTATCTCCACTAAATGTAATTTCTCCTGTTAATTGCCGTGCCCTCTTGAAGCCCGTTTCAACTTTGAAAAAGCCTCAATCATTTCGGCGAGGCCTCAAATGAGCATGTTGGAGTAACTGTTATCTCCTCTTTTCTTATAAGACTTCAACTCATATAAAAAGTCAAACTTTATGTGATAGAAAGTTGCTGAGACTTGCAGTTCTCCACTGTCCACTGTGATCGACACAAGCATCTCTGCTAGGATTTGCACACTTTGTTCTTACATTTAAAGGGACAGTTCCTGGATTTCATGGAGGATTTTTTTAGGCGTTTTCTTTGTCAAGCCCCATAAAGGTCAAACTACATAAAACCAGACCATACATCATTTGAAGTCATATGATTATCAGATGATTGTATGAGGAGGAGACGAAAATGAGGGGTAATTATTTTTGGTTAATCCGTCTGTAACAGTTCTTAAATCTCACTTTATATTGTATTGAATGATATCTGAAGAATTTTTTTTTTTTTATTTAAACTGCAACGTTGACTGTATTTCAGAGTTAAACTTTTCCACTTGTGTCCTCTATGAATTTTGACAAAATCTGTCTGACTGAAATCCCCAGGACGGCTGAATTATATACTACCTACCAGGCAGCAAATATTACAATATATATTTCTGCCATAAAAACTTTTAACATTCCACCTGTTTTCAGCTGGAAAATAAACCAGTTCATCTGGTGTTATCTCACTTGTACTGTATATATATTCAACATTTGGACAGGCACACACTACCCCTCACCATTTTGTAAATCTGCAAGGGGGGATTTCCTCAAAGAAGGGATTTATAGCTTCATGTCGGCTTCACATGATTGATAGCGCACAGTGGAGCCTTTGTACAGAAAGACAGACTCATGCCTTACTGTGGGCCAACTGTATCTGTATGAAACAAAACATGATGCCAGGCCGTCCTGAACACACAGCGTCTTGAGTCATGATGGGAAGGTTCCAGTAACCTCCCTGTGGGTGAAGTGTTGGATGTAAAACAGTGTTAATGCTGCTTTCGGGAGAAAAACGCTGATCGGCTGCTTTTACCGTTAGTCAGCGAAGGATGTGAACGTTTATTTCGATTCGCCGTGATTTGACTCATGAGTGGTTTCTTTGGTTTATACATCCTGTGAAGTGGTTGTTTTTCTACTTGTTTGGAAATGTTGGTGTTTCCAGTTATTAAATTATAGGGGTGTGAAACGTTTTGGGATTTTCGGCAAAGAAAAGTTTCAGTAGCAAGTTTCAAAACTTTTACTACGTTCTTTAGACTTGTAAAGTTATCATGTTTCAGTGGTTTGGAAATGGTACAGATTTGTTTTAGTCGGTATAAAGTGGCTGTCAGAATCCTTTTAGTTTTTGAACGACACTTATTTTGAAAGGAAAAACTTTATTTCATCCATTGTAAATAGATGCGTGAAAAAGATTTGTGATGTTAGCTAAACAGGAAAGTTGTCTGAGAGGCAACCCAATGTCGTTTAAGTGATAGAGCATTGCACTAGCAATGCAAAGGTCCTGGGTTCAATCCTTATGTAACACACATAATGATAAAAACAAACAAAAAAATTATAGCTTGAATTAGGGTTGGGGGATATGACCAAAATATCACGATAGGATTAATTTTATATCATGATAACAATATGTATCACGGTAGAGTTTTTTATGTTTTAATAAGGTTTTTCTGTTATTAAAATCTTTAATACCATAGAAATGTTCATAATTCTCACAAAAACCTTATACAAGCATAAAAAGAAAATAAAAACAAACAAAATCAAGCTCTCTGATGATAAACGGTCAATGATAAAGGAATGATAATAAATAATATATATAAATAAATAAATAAATATCCAGCCGTGTTTGACGCGTCAAACTGTGAAATTCTAGTCATCGAGACATTCACGTGAAAATTTGCGTCATGGGAGGGCCTTCCATAGGCTTCTGCGACTCCACTCCCTTCCTGTAATCATGCCACTACTAGAGCAAGCTCCTGATTGGTTAACGCGTTGCGTTTTTCCGCCAAAGTTCAAATTTTTCAACTCGCGCATTTGCAGTGTCACCGCTCAATTCGTGCCAAACGTTACGTTTTCATGACCACCTGCAGAGTTGCGTGACATGGGCGCGTAACCTTGATAGAGACGATAGTCTATAATGTCTGCTGGTTTATCGCCCACCCCTTGAATGCACTTCAAGTTACTTTTGATAAAATCATCTGCCGAATGCAAAAATGTAAATATTTCTCCTTTGGTGTAGGCCTGTGCAATTAATTGTTTTTGGATTTCCAATTTTTTATTCAAACAAAGTTAATTGAGGTAAAACAATTATGGTGCGATTAAAATATGAATCGATTGTCGTTGAAAGTGTGAAGTGTGTGAAGTGTGACGTGTAGACTATTGCAACACTTACTTAATGAAAGGGTTAAATAAATGCATGTTTTCAAAGTAAGTAATCGTGTTAAATAATCATGATTATGATTTTGCCTATAATCAAGCAGCCCTACTTTGGCGTAACAAGCACAGATTAAATTAAAATGTGCATTAAGAACTCAGTGGGTCACACACTTAACTTTATCTGAAATGAAATTAATTTAATATTTAATTGTCTCTAGTATGTCAAAAAGCAACCTGCTCGGACGACCATGCAATCAGGTCAGCATCAAATTACAAACGGATGCGTCTATGCCCGAATCCTTCCCTCATTTTTCACTTCAGTGTTTCCAGAGGTCTCTCACAGGGGGCTTACATCCGTCTCCCCGCCCTTCGGCCTACTCGTTTGACTTTCCCCTCCGAGGCTCGCTGTTACAGATGTGCAGCTGCCTCACAGAGAGCCAGGACGGCCACCGTGGAGGCCTGTAGTTAGTCCGTCAGCGGCCGGGTCTGCATGAGTGGAGACATGTGTGCCTTGGTCTTGGAGGCTGAGGTCCTCGCTGGGATAAGAGCTTTAATACCTGCCATTACGCTGCCAGAGGGAGTCATTAGGAACCGGCGGATCCACAGTCAAATGAACGCCGGCCCTCATTGTGCTCCGGACGAGTCCCATCAGACCGGCAATGAGACCCAATGACCCTCAAGAGCAGCGTGCGCCCGCGCTCCGCCTCCTCTTCCAAAACGCCCCGCCGCTCATTCTCGCTCCTAGTTCTCCGTTATTGTAGCCGTGTAATTTGTTAGTCATGATTTATGATTTGGGAATTTTTTTGTCGTGTGTTTTGGAAATTTATTGGCGCGTCTGAATGGGAAGCTTAATAGTCTTCTGCTAAAATTGCTCCCATTTGTCATGATAGTGAAACTTTAAGTTCTTTTTAATTTTCTCCCTTTTTGAAGCTCCATGTCAGTTATATTGAAAATATTAGATTTTTATCTCTTCAGAAGAAAACGTTAGCGACGCTCGCTCACTGTCAGAACGTTGAGGGAGTTGCAGTAAAGTTGTTAGTGGGTTCTGGATGGTTTCTTACAAGCCCAACTTTACAGTAAGTCTCTCCAGGTCCACAAACACGGCTCATGTCTCTTCTTCAGTATAAGTCTATACGATTTTATTTGACTAGTTTCTGTCACTTAATATCACTTTTCGTCTCTTTATAATCAGCAGTGGTTCTCAAACTGGGGGGCACAGGATGGTGCCAGGGGGCCCCTGGTTTATGACATTTTATAAAATACAAAATTAATATAAAATTAATCCTCAGAAAAATAAGGCTACTAACCAACAGATACTATTGTATCATTTAATGATCTTTTATTTAATTCAAATTCTTAGTTTGAGATTGTTTTGTGTCATAAGTTTTTTTGTGGGGGGATGCAAGGGGGGCTGCTGAAAAGTTTGAGAACACAGGTATGTGTACGGCATGCTTAATACTTAGAGTATATTTAACTATAAGCAAAATAGTAATAGTGATGTTTAAAAATTGCTTAGCATTATACAGCAATAGTGATACAATAGCTCAATACTGCATTGCATATGCAGCATAAAGGTCATGTGTTCGATCCCAGCTAACACACATACTGAATGCATGTTTGAATGCTTCGGATTAAAGCGTCTGCCAAATGCATACGTGTCAAAAATATCAAATGCTAACTATGTTGTCTAACATGATCCTCTCATCTGATTGGTTAAGAGCTTACACAAGTATGGCGTAGCAGTCACATCGATCATATCTGTGGTTAAAGACCCCTAACATAGTACCCCTCTATATGGATTACAATCCACTACAGTGTCCTCCTGTGATCAGTTTCACATTCAGATATCAGTAAAAATGTAACGCTTTGTGTTGGCATCAGCTGGCATGCGGGAGAGGATGGCAGAAATGTGTTCTATTTTAGAGGGGGACTTCCTGGTGATCGTGCAGATACACAAAACTGTGTGCCAACCTGCTAGCAGATGGCACGAGAGTGACGTCGCCCTCGTGGTCTACTTACAGTAGATCCATTTACCGTCTGATACTCCAAGCTGATGTAACCAGACCAGAGATCTGATTAATTCGGCTTCCAGCGGATTTTATAACGTTGCAGATGTTCAGGCGCACATAACACGTGTGATGGATTTATAAATATCCGATTTTATGCCGCAATTAGCTGCGGCGAATTAGTCTGCGATTTTTTATTAAAATATAAATCTCGCCGCGTGGATTTGATTCACTGCTGATTGTTCGCAGAGCGCTCGTGTTACGTTTGACCCGCCGCTGGCCCCCGTGGCCCTGTTTTGCAGGGGCCCATGGGAGCTTCCTGGAACCCTGATTCAAGTCTCATTGCTTCCTGTCTGCTTTCCTTGAGCTGATCAATCACGGAGACGAATGTGCCTGTCATCGCACACGTGGCCGTCGCCGCACCTGCTCGATACCCGCCCGCTGAAACACTGCCATCTTAGCGGCTCCTGACAGATGTTCCCTACTTCAAAATGTGTCTGTGCGTGCGCACGGCTCTGCTAGCGTTTGTTTGGGCTAAGGGTCATTAAACTTGTCGTCGTGAGGATGTGTCGTTGTAACAATTCTGCTTTTATCGTCATCTTTTTTTGTACGGGTAGTTGACGTGCAATAGTTGCGCAAGCTTTGCAATGTGATGTTATATTTTATTGCTTTGCTTATTTATCAATAATTGTTGTGCATTGGAGTTTTATGAGCTTTAAATTTTATATAGCGGAAAAAATAAAAAGATTACATTTATGCAATTCAAATACATCCACATAATCACTTTGCTGGTATTTTAAGCATCCGCTATCCATGTGTTACTCCTTAGAAGCTTGTTTTGTATGATCACGTTTCTTTGTTGCATACGTGTGCTCTCTACATTGGCAGTATGTGGCAGCAGTCCAGGCATGAGGTAGCACACGGTGTCCAAATCCCTCCATCAGGGACCTCATCAGCCTCTGAATTTCCTTCCCCTCTTGCCTCGGGCCATCCATATTCATTTCCTGTACTGATTTAGACCCAATGAAGAAAGCAAGCTGGCTTCTCTCTCGCCCCCCGCCCGTCCTCCCTCCCGCTGCCCCGCGTGACAATACACTGTAAGGGCGTTGGATTAGTATGATAGTATACACGACCTGGGTCAAATACCTATTTGTGAGATCACCGCGAGATTCGCCGTTTGCGCGTTGTGCTGTTGGAGCGCTTTAGCAATGTTTAAGCATTTTCAAAACTATTGAATAAAAAAGGATTATTATAATAAATTACGTATAATTGTTTAGTGTTGTTTAGGCACACCAATTATGCATTTTATTAAAGTATAATGGAAAATTTGTTTACCAAATATTTATTGTGATGTGCCTTTCGTTTGTTTGTTTGTTTGTTAGTTCGTTCATCTATTCATTTTAATTTCCGCACAATCCTTGTACAGTACACTTATTCTTTAGTTTTAAATTGTTTTGTTTTAAATTACGTTTTATATTGTACGTTTTATCTTCTACTTCTACTTTAAATGCTTTGCACAGCCTGTACAGTTATGCAAATGTATTTGTACTATGCTTGTATAACTGTGTGAAATTGAATTTCAAATCGTTTTAAAGAATTAAAATGCAGATTTTACTGCCGATAGTACACTACGATAATGTGCTGTTGCAGTGTACATTCAACCAGTTTTTCGTCATGGGTTTGGCTTTGATGTGTGCTCTTCTGTGTGTCTGTCATCTTAAACAAAGAGGTGATGCACTGAGCCATTGTTGGACGGGATGATATCGTTACATTAGCCGCACACACAAGAATCAAACCCCGTGATTACAGCGGTGGGTGTAGCTTTTTGTTCTTCCAGGGGGGAGGAAATTGACTGTAATAAAAAAGAAGTCAGATGACTTAACTCTGTAATTACCGGCCTGTTTTCATGATCCCGTATCCTATTTAAGAGCTAAGCCTCAGAAGACTGCCGCTTACCAGTTAAGATTAATCCTACCATTAGGTGTTCAGAGAACGCAAACTCTCCTGAAATAGTTGTAAGATACACATTAGTCTCAATTTTCGACATAAAATAGTCACGCGCGAGGGTCGAGTCACCTAAGGCTCACATCATGAGTGTTAGGAATGTTCATCCACCCACAGGCATATTGAACAGACAGCGACTGCGGTTTGCAAACAGCCCACATCGATCATTATTCATAAAAGACAGTCATATGAACTTCCTGCCTTTTTATGTGAAAATGTGATACCATGATGGATTTCAATCGGGCTTATGTGACCCTAAATGCTTATGTGGGTTTCATGCATCTTTGTTACACTTTCATAGTTATCTTTGAATAATATTCTTGTGTTTAATGCATATCGAAGGCTACTGTATATGTTTACATACGATGAACACCATACACGTGTTTTTAAGTAGGTTTCACCACCCTGAACGTCAGCGCTAAGCCTGCTGGCACTCGGCGAAATTTCGCCCCGTGAGTAATTGACCCGTTTTGATAAACGCCTCTGAATGACACCGGCATAATTCACCCTAAAAGTTTGCACTGTCAATGGGATGAGCTAACTGTCTCGCTCAAATATATGGGTGCAATTTTCGAAATAGGTTTATAGCAATCCTTGAGAGAGAGAGGAGGGCGAGATAGTGATATTACTGACTTTATTACTCCAGCCGAACATCATTCGGCACCTTGGCCTTTTTGTACGCCCGTTTCTCTCTTTCTCTCAGTGCTGTCAGATACAGCAAGTGCTTTGTAATCTTTGTATTGGAAAAGCTGCATTCGGGTGCCGCAGCTCGATGCATTATATTAAACGTTGCTAATCGTGTTACTGTAGGTGTGCCGAATTAATTGCTGTTTTTTTATCTTTTTTTATGTTGTTTTGCACGGTATATCTACGGTATTTCAAACAGAAAACCTGATCCGCTGCCTGTTTTTTTCATAAATTGTCACGGCCTTTTGGTAAATTGGTATAATCAGATGTTAATTTGATTTGTTTTATGAGCATCAGTGTTATCCTCAAAGAGAAAACCAAGGGTAATTTTGTTTTTAATTCACACACATCCTTCTCTCGGTTCCTGGATCAGGTTTATAACCCCTACACGAAACCCCAGGGGCAGCCTATAAAGCGTACGGTCACGATGTACAGCGTCTTTATAATGCATCCCTTTAAATAGATGCGGACAAAAGAATCACTGTTGCGATGCCATCCAGCTCTGATCCCACAAAACCTTGGACCACTCCCTTCTTGGCTCCCGATGAATACTCGCCTTTAGTGCCGTGATCTGCGTCGACTGAAAACCTTCCTTATTCTGCATGGCTGAAAGGTTGCGGGCTGGGAATGAGCTCTGTTGACTGGCAGCAATCAATCATAAAGCAGAATCCGGCTAATGAAGAAGACCATAGTTTATTAAAGGACTGGTGGGAAAGATATTACTGCAGGCCTGGGGTTGAGCTGTGAATACACACAAACAAGCAGACAGGCTCTTGACTGTAAAGCTACAAAACGTTTACCTAACACTGCCGACCATTAGGAAAGACGGGCGTGAATGTGACCCATTTATAAAGTTTGTATGTTTACGATTGAAAAAAAACATGCAAAGTAGTAAAATGCATTGACTAATCCTTGTGTTGTTTCAAACAGGTGACATTTTGAATGTTTTTCATATAATGAAAGTGAATGGGGACTGAGGCTGTCAATAACCAAATAACATAAAAAACATGTTTTTCATGTACCGTCTCTTTAACAAACTTTAGTTTACGATATTTGGTTACAGCTGTTTGTTTGCACACATGCTAAATTGGCCATTATTGTTGGTTTCGAATGGGTTCAAATTAGTTACTACATCCCTTATGAAAATGAACCATGTTTTTTTGTGGTAAAAGTGCAGTAACCATGTTTTTTTGGTGTATTTATTACTATTAGCAAAACCATGGTTTTACTGCAGTAACCATGGTTTAACTGTGGTTATTATAAATCATGGTTTACAAAACCATGGTTATTTTGTGGTAACCATGGGTTTACTACAGTAACCATTGGTTTAACTATGGTTATTATAAATCATGGTTTACAAAACCATTGTTATTTTGTGGTAACCACTGGTTTACAACAGTAACCATTGGTTTAACTATAGTTATTATAATCCATGGTTTACAAAACCTTGGTTATTTTGTAGTAACCATGATTTTATTGTGTAACCATTGGTTTAACTATGATTATATTATAAATCACGATTTACAAATCCATGGTTATTTTGTTGTAACCATGGTTTTACTACTCTAACCTTTGGTTTAACTATGGTTATTATAAATGATGGTTTACAAAACCATGGTGATTTTGTAGTAACCATTGTTTTACTACTCTAAGCATTGGTTTAACTATGTTTATTATAAATCACGATTTATAAATCCATGGTTATTTTGTGGTAACCATGGTTTTACTTCTCTAACCATTGGTTTAACTATGGTTATTATAAAATACGGTTTACAAAACCATGGTTATTTTGTAGTAACCATGGTTTTACTACTCTAACCATTGGTTTAACTATGGTTATTATGAATTATGGTTTACAAAACCTTGGTTATTTTGTAGTAACCATGGTTTTACTACTCTAACCATTGGTTTAACTATGGTTATTATAAATCATGGTTTACAAAACATTGGTTATTTTGTAGTAAACATGGTTTTACTACTCTAACCATTGGTTTAACTATGGTTATTATAAATCACGATTTACAAACCAAGGTTATTTTGTAGTAACCATGGTTTACTACAGTAACCATTGGTTTACTACAGTAACCATTGGTTTAACTATGGTTATTATAAACCATGGTATACCAAACTTTGGTTATTTTGTTGTAACCATGGTTTTAGTGAGTAACCATTGGTTTAACTATGGTTATTATAAACCATGGTTAACAAAACCTTGTTTATTTTGTAGTAACCATGGTTTTACTACTCTAACCATTGGCTTAACTATGGTTATTATAAATCATGGTTTACAAAACCTTGGATATTTTGTAGTAACCATGGTTTTACTACAGTAACCATGTTTTTTGTTGTTGTTTAAACTGTAGTAAAACCATAGTTAAGTTTTGTAAAAGATAATTCAGTGATTTGTTTGCACCAACACCCCAAGTTTTACTATTAAAATAAACAATGTAAACTTGCACAAAATATTTATAATTATATTGGTTTATTTAAATGTTCATTAAGTAAAAAACTGCAAAAATACTGATTGTTTTATGTAATGGATTTTACTTGATGCACTTGGCAACAAATGTACCAAAAAAATTATATCGCCCAGTCCTAGCTGTAAGTCTAAAACCTTAAAGTAGTCTGGAAACGACTTTTAAACACACGAACAATAATTCAGGTTGAGTTAAAAACAGTTTATTCATTAAATCACTGGGCCGGGTCAGATGATTCAGATTTATAATTCAGTATGGGAGGAGAATGTGAACATTTAACATTAAGCTCCTCGTGCAGAAGAAAGGTGAGATTCCTCAGACGCAGGGACACACTGAGACTTTACAAGACAAATGAGCAGCGAGGGAGTGAAAAATGCAAAGCAGATGTTTTTTAGCCATTTTTTTAATGGCAGTGAAACATTACTGATGCCATTACCGGGCGCTTTTATGGCTTCTTTTAATCCTTCCACTCGCCTGAGGAAAGGAACCCCTTGTGGTGCAAAGCAGCCTCTTTGCTTTAGAGCGACAATTTGAAGCCATTTCCAATTCATTTCCTAATCTGCCACGAGGCTTCGCCAGGCTTCCTTTGCAATTATTATCTTTTCAGAGACGAAAGAGGCCGTAAAGCGGAACTTGGTTCAGGTAAATTTATTGTAATCTTTCGGATGCGTGTTCCCGAGATGACGCACGTGTGCCCCGTTTCCGTTTTTATTTACCAAATTATAAACACAGATGCCGAGGCCCTTACAGTCCCAGAGTAGAGCCGAGTAAGAAACAAAAACGTTTTCTTTTAACAGTTTCAGGCCAATTTGGTTGAAGGGTCAGTGAATCACTGTAAATATACAGAGCACCATCACCACTTGAATCTGTCCAGAAACAATCCCACTGTCTCATAGGAAACAAGCAGTGCATTTTAATAACAACATCCCATATCACCTTTAAAAGTTTGTTTTTTTTAAATATATGGCCAGGTGGTTCCAGGATCAGCAGATGAGTACGATGGGTAGTGTCTGCTGTCCGCATTAGACTCACCGCACTGTATTAAGCTCACAGGAGCGTTTCAATGGGTCTGGCCTGAAAATGAGAAGGAGATGAACTCCTGCGTCCAGCGTGTTGTATATCACGATGATGGCAGCCGCATGGGCGTGTGTGCATATGCGCCGCTCATAAATATCTCCGTCCCCGCCCCCCCGTAGGGGCCGCTGCGATGAAGGCAAAAGGATGCCGCTGTCGAAGTGATTGAAGGCTCCTTGTCCCGGCTCTCGACACAACCCCTCGTTTGCTGGGCGGACCCCCGCTGAGATCCGAATGGGGGGGGGGGTTGATAATAGCGCAACCGATGCACAATAATGCAAAAACACACATGCTTTGTTACTATGAAAACCTCTGTCATGTTTCATTTTACTGAAAACTTTTGAAGGTTCCTCAATGTTTAGTTTAATGGTTTGATATTATACAGTACGGTGGTAGTACATGTGGCAACCTAAATACTTTATTCTACGAATAAACAAAATATCAATAAAAATTTTTGAGTTGGAAATGTACTACTAAATACAAATGATTAATATTACATAAGCCAAGCATTTGGAAATTTTGAAGGTGTGACGTTACTTTTTGCTGTATGCAAACTTAAATATTATTGTGTAGTAGTTTTATCATGATGTCACACAACCTGCCCATGTCTAATTTGGCTACAGTAACGTCTACCAAGCAAAACACTGTTGAGTTTTACCGGACACATTAACAACAAAAGATAAGATTTTTTTTACCCTTTGTTTATTTAGTGATCCAAACCGTGCATGATCATATGGCTGGTTGAGTTATTTGCATTCAGCGGAGGAAGTTGAGAAAAACTGATATTGTAGAAGTAGTAGACCAAACAAGAAGAAAAAATTTTATTTGAAAGAAAACGTATTAATAAAAATACAGCACAGGGTCAGATGTTTTAAACATGGCTTTTTCTCATTTACTCCCGCTCCCAATCTTTTCTCTTTCTCATACACAGACATTGTGATGAAAATAATAACCAGTAATTAGCCCCAGTTGCTTGGTTTTAATTGGGGGCAAAGGGGGGTTATTCATTCATTCATATATAGAGATCCCCCCCTGTAATTTCATACATCACTCAAGATCTGGTATAGTACGGGTTTCCTTTTTTTAACATTCACTATCCCACGCATGTGTTGTCCCTCGAAGGTCCAACATCTGTTCGCGGGTCGCTCTTGAAAACCGCCGTCTTTTTCCTTTTTGGGTCCACTGCCGTCTCTTCCTTTTTGTGACCGTGCCTTGACACTGTCCAGGTCCGCCCTAGTTGGCAAAAAAACGAGCGATAGAGAGGGAGAGTTTATTTCCTGTTCTTGTGAATCATATATCAGTACAATTCCCCTCTGTGCTGTTTGGCAACGGCGGAATGACGGGTGTCATTTATCATACGGACTGAAAGAGGCTGTGGGAAAAGGGATTTGAATTCTTTCGGAGGTGTGTAGATTCTCCTTAGTGTGGGATCATTAAATGGAGGCTTTTTTCAGCGGGGGTTTGAGTGACTCCGGGAGCTTTTTTCCCGTGTGCTTAAGAACCGGCTGCGTCAATCCTTCACTGTCTTAAACTGAGGATTTAAGGCACTCCGGTGCAGAAATTCCGGTCGTGATGGGTAGAAACGCTTTTCATGTGATCGGTATCTCAGAGCCGCGTGCGGGTTTAGAAACAACTCTTCGAATCATCTTTAATCTGTCCGTCATGAATGTGCATCAGCGTTTTGTTAGTTTTATTGGTTGTGTGTATTGAGCTAAACATTGCTGTCTGTACTTTTTTAGTATTGCATGTAGCTATAGGGTTTGCTCTTTTGGGTTAGGGTTAGGTTAGGTTAGGGTTAGGTTAACCTTAGTACCTGTAGTGACCCAAAAGACCACAGCAACCACTTTAACACATGCAAGCATCACTCTCATACTCTTCTTTTAGTTGTTCAGTTCTTTCAGCTATCCATCGGTTGAACATAACCGTCTTTGCATGTCAAATAAACATTCGCAACGAATCTCATTTTTGATGTTTTATTCTCGCTGATCACACAAAGTGATCTTCAAAGACGCTGTTGTGAAAGAACACGGTGTCGTGCTTTTTTTGTACCCACATGAGACAAGACATCACCTCCACCTCCCATTGTGGCGTACAAGTGTAAACCCAAGAGTCTTGTGATCACACAAACAAATCACACGCAGCAGGGGTCTGCTTACCCTTGTCAGGCTTTCTTCTCACCATCTCATTCATGTCATGTGATCGGGGGAGAAAAGCCAGCATGACTTACTCAGAGATTTTGCTGAAAGTGTGTATGAACTCTCGTGTACTGTCACGTGTGAATATTGTCCTTTCACAATCAGATGTGTGTTATTATGGAGAGGTTAGATTGTTGCCAGACCTTCACATGTCTGATATGTACACAGCTGGGTGTTACAGAATAAGAGAGACATCAAAAGAGAATCAAAGAGTAGCAGGTGAGGATTTGTTTAAAAATGGGTTGCAGGTTGTCATCCTGTTTGAAATAAATGCTTGATAAGCTCATATGGCGGTTTAAGATCTTCTGTAGGGATTTAGTGAGGACGCTTTTTATTCACTTCCTTTAAAATCAACAATAGATGAGTTTAGCTACTAAATTT
Organism: Misgurnus anguillicaudatus; assembly: GCF_027580225.2. NCBI lineage: Eukaryota > Metazoa > Chordata > Actinopteri > Cypriniformes > Cobitidae > Misgurnus > Misgurnus anguillicaudatus. Next base: position 27,686,487 of record NC_073349.2, on the reverse strand, counting down.
CCATATGTCTTTTTGATGTTATGATAAAAAGTTCGACTGGCAAGAAAGTAATATAGTAAGTGATGAAATGACAAAAGATAAGTAAATCTACAAGTTACTAATCTAACATTGTATGGTATGATTTCTGTTGTTAACAAATGCAGCATCTTATATGGTCCAATTTTATTTTTGTATTAATGTCATTATCAAAATGATTTAAATAAAGTTTTTCTTTATCTAACAATTTAGACAGAAATTGTTGTTAATGAAATTAACAATGTGATTAAGTTACGAGATTTACATAATAACCTATAGACGGTTTCAGCAGTAAACAAACAGTTTTTGTGGAACAAACGTAACTTCTGGTAAACTCCACAAAGAATCAACAACAACAGAGTTGTTTATTTCTGAATAACAAGCAAAATAAACCACAAGGAGATTACCTTAGTTCAAATCATAGCTAACGCGTAGCAAAAACTACACTGAGCTAACGTTACTGTATAACATGAATGTATACAATGTTAACTATAAATCGGCTGCCAAACCTCCCTTTATATAGCAGTGATCCAAGATTGCCGTCTTCCCTCGTCTAAAGTAAAACCAAAATATTTGTTATTTTCGACGAGATATTTGTTCCAGTTTAGCCACTAGTTAAACAAACAGAGACTGGGAGTTAAGTTCCGCCCAGACGTGTAACCGTGACAATGTGCGTGCATCCGATAAACTGTTCGCACTTCAGCGGGTTCGCATTTTTTTATATTTTTTATATTTTTATCTCATAAAATAATAAAGTATTGAACAAAATTACTTTGTGTCAGCACAATAAAAAATACACCAAAAAGCCACTAAAAAATCAAAATAATAATAAGATACGAAAATATTGTTTTATGTTTCCAGTATTAGTTTTAATGAAAAACGAGGAGACCCACAGGAACATTTTTTAGCCCTTAGGGCCGCCCCTAAATTTATACACTGGTTATTAACCCACTTTAAGCTTTGTATCTCTTCAGATTTGGTATGTACATGGACATTGTTTTACCAACTCATCCAAATGTGTAATTGCAATTACAGTCCCTTGAAGACTCCCTAAGGGGTGCGTGATTACAATTAGAAAGAGAAAATCTTAATTAATTAAGCTCCTCAAAAAGAAGTGCAGCGGTGGTTTAATTGTGGACGTTTGACCGAAGGACACCTTGGAGGATAAGCACCACTGTTTACATGGAGAGAACTACTGTGTCCTAAAAAATATTTAAGTATGGATTATATAAGATACGGGTCAATCGATTGAATGTCTAATGATACAATGTATCAATGCCACACGTAAAATATCAATATGAGGTATCTTTACTTTGACACTCTCCACATGTAACGTCCATCTATGCATTTTCAACAAAATGTGCATTTTCGTTAATTAACAATATATGAGATATTGATGCAACAATAAAGCAGTGGTAGTAACAAAAAGACAGACGTAAATCGATCAACATTCCCTCTGAATCGAACCCAAACCGCATCACAAATTTTTGAGGTATCATCAACATTAAACATTGTATTGCTGGCCGAAAGAATAAACGAAATGTCCAATACACCCCTAATGTTAACAGTGGTATTAATTCTCTTATACATACAGTACTGTGCAAAGTCTTGCGCACATTAAATGCCCGTCTGAATCTTTTTTTTTTAATAGTAATGCTTTAGCGGATTAAAGGAATAGTTCACTCAAAAATGAAAATTCTGTCACCATTTTCTTATCCTCATGTTTTTCTAAACCTGTAAGAATGAATTTTTCTGATAAACACAAAAGATAATATTTTAGTAAATGATGGTAAGCACACGGTCGATTGAAACCATTGACTTCCATAGTAGGAAAAACGAATACGATGGAATTTAATGTGTATTGTCAACTGGGTCCTTACCATCATTTATCAGAATATCTTCATTATTTATCACAATACTTCCATAATATTTTTTTCCTACTATGGAAGTCAATGGTTACAATCAGCTGTGGTCTTACAATCATTTATCAAAATATATTTTTTGTGTTTATCAGAAAAAAGAAATTCATACAGGATTAGAACAAGATCTGGGTGAGAAAATCATAACAGAATTTTAATATTTTAATAATCTTTAATATATATTTATATATATTTTTAACAAAAATTTGCCATGCACTGAAATTATCATGTGAAATTTTTGTATGAAGGTCCAAAAATGAGATTTTATGACCTACACAGAGATCTGACCTCACCATCATCAGTTTAGTCTGAGACTACATTGAAAAAAAATTGAGACAGCCCTAAATCTGTAAGAACTGTGAAACCATCTCTGAGATGTATGGATCAAAGTATCTGCAAATTTACCCGAGAAACTGTGTACTGCACCAAGCACAAAGGCGATTTTGAGACCAATGGTCACACCCAATAATTTAGGTCATTTAATAAATAAAATCTATGCATGACACATTTGAAAACATTTCCACACATGCCTAAAATGTTTTACAGTACTTTAGTTTCCAAAGGAAGATTTTCCCCAGCATGTTGCAACAGACTTGATTGATTTATAGTCTGTCTGGGACCCGTACAGTGAGTCTTAGGACCTTGTTCATACAAAATCTTACTTATTATAGTAAAAAATGTTTGGAAATGTAGCTGACACACTAAAGCAAAATCTCATAATATGCATACACCTGCAGTATAAGGCTACTTTATAGCATACGGGAAAGAGTGCAAGATATATATTTTCATTTGGTGCTGTTGCTGGGAAAAACGCACCAATTAATGAGGTTTTATTCGAATGCAATGATAAAACGCAGGGTTGGACTATTTTATTGTTATGTGCTTTAGCATACCGAGGCCCGAAGCGTATTTCTTTTGGACACAGCAGTTCATTGGGTTATTAGGCTGGGTCTCAGCACAAACAGTCATCTAGATTGTGACCAATGTCTGTGATTGATGACCCAACCTTTAGTTGCTGAGCTGGTATGTTTGTTCCTATGTAATTGTCTTCCAGATGGCTAGGCTAAGTGTTCGTTAACACGTTTATGGTGGCATTGTTAAAATTGATGGCTCGGATGCTCGCTTTTCAAAAGATGTAGTACGGCAGACTGTCGTCCAAACAGTTAAGATTGTAACAAAAACACAAAACGCTGTCTTTTGTCTTAGCTGCGGTGTTGTTTTCTCTCCAGGTTTGCATCCAAGCTGTGGATTTGATGCCACATTTTTCAAGCAATCATTTGTTTTTATGTTTGTTCCTTTTAAAAAAGCTTAACAATGAGTGAGGTTTAAAAAGCGGTGGTATGCTAATCGTTCGTAGGATTTAGAGTCGTGCATTTATAAACTAACTTTGCTCACATTAAAAGCCCACAAAGGTGCTTTGTGAAATGCATTTCCTGGGCAGCTTCTTTCTGGAGCAGATCGGAGGTAAATGGATATAGGTGGCGGTGCTACTCATCAATCATGTTCCCCCAAGAGGAGCTGCAGCTAAAACTGGACTGAAGTGCTATCTGTCAGCTGGTGCGATACAGACGGCGCTGTGCAGACCGGGCCCGTATCGCTCCAACATCAGCTCACGGCAGCACAAACTGCCATGTAAACACGGGCAGGTGCTAGCCTCGCTCGTACCCTTACAGAAGGTCGTAATAGTAGCGCTCGGTTTTTAACGCCGGTGATCTGGCATCGGGTACAAGTTGCGATATGCTAAACATGTGGTTTGGATTTATAGGAGGCTGATAAATGGCTGCAGGAAGATGCTAAATTCAATCCTGGGGCTGGATGAAAATGCATGAAAACTTTCGTACTGTAAAAAAGCCCCGAGTGCACAAGGTGCGCAGTAGTAGCGCAGTATAGCCTACTAAAAAAGATGCGACAAAAAAAGATTAAAAGCTATAAAAATCAAAGCGCGCAGGCTGAGACATTAGGTTTACAAACTTCAGGGAAAATATATGCTGCCATTAGCTTTGTCTCAGTGTTGAATAAAGCCACCAGGCGCTTCTTCCCCTGATGTCAGGCAGCAGCTGTCGATAGCTCTTAAGATGGATAGCCATTCTGCATGCCTATTGATTCGGCACAGGCCACAGATATAAGTATCATTTGTCATTTCTGGAATGATATGGAGTCCTAGTTAAAACCCAGAGAGGGGATATGGTCGTGCCTGGGGGGGAGGCAGAGGAGCAGGTTGTCGGCTGTTTTGATGAATGTCTCTACAGCCTTTCGGTTTTGTCTGGGAACGAAGGGGGCCATTTAAGCAGCTATTTGCTTTCACTGCATTCCAAGAACAACAAGACGCGAGTCCCGGGGCCGAACGGCCGCCCCCCACGCCACCGCAGCGAACAGGGTGGTCTGACCCAGCACACGGGAAGATCCTGCTTTGGTGGGACCCTCGATGAACGGTCAGCTTTTTAGATCGGTTCTGATACGGACAGCTCGTCATTTTACAGCATTAGTCCGTTACTGTCGTCAAGGCACTTTTACCTTCCAGAATCGTATTTACATTCTAGACACATCAATTAATATTCTGCTGTCGTTGGTGGACTCGGTTGCCGAGAGGTCTATGACAAACAAATAAAAGTAATGTTTGCTAGTCAAACACAGAGCTGCTCTGCTAAATCCCCCGGTGAGTTGACTTTGATTATGTTGTGCGTTCGGGAGGCCGGCCAGCAGGAGAGCGGACTTCATTACTGTATGGATCATCTTTTAAGACCATTTAAGATCACTGGGCCCCGAGTCGAGTAAATACTCCAAGACAAAGAGACTCACCGAAGTTTATTGAGCTTCTTGGTTCATCTGGATCACAGAACGTAATTCCTCATATGTTCTTCTGCGCGCGTTGAATCTTTATCTTTACATAGGAATTTGACGTGTTGCATGGAAAATAGTTTTTTTTATGTTTTAACGTGTATATAGGAGTAATTATATTAGTTCATGTAAAATAAGTTTTAAAAAAGCACACCTTTTGAATTTGACTCAATAACAAAGGCAAGAAGTCCAGGATTTTCTTGTAAAAAATGTTTTTTGTATCCTATACCAACCTGATCTTACGAAACCCCTAACCCTAACATCAAAGGGATCAAGACAAATCTTGCAAAAATATCTGAATGTGGTCGTACAAATTAGCCACCTCGTAAAATACATACGAATTGCAATGAGATAGCGTTGCCTATACCAGTAAAAAAATCTGTTCGTTTTATTGTCCTGTTGTGTGACAGTGGTATTGCGTCCATTTTAACAAAGTTTTACGTGAATGTATTGACTTTATGTAGAAAATACAACAAGGCACTTTAAGAGTTAAAGCTGCTTTGCGACACGCTAAACTGAGTTTAAAAATAGACTGTTAAAAGACAGACATAGTGTCCGTGACATCACCCATAGGTTTCTGAAGATCGTTTTTGAAGCTTAAATTAGGCGGTGCCTGCCGTCGCCATTTTGGCCGCATGTCATCGCGTGTCACTCGCAGATACTGTATCTGACAATGGGTAAAGAGGCGGGATGTGGGTGAAGCCGAGGTGGCTGGTTGCTGAAACCACACCCCCTAGCTCAAAGTTTCACGTGCGCACTAAACTTTATTTAATTTTTGCTCCATGTCCCCTTAGGGGCTCTGTAATTTTTGTACCAGGCTGTAAACAAATTATTTTCTACTGTAAAGTTGGGCATTTTAACATGGGGGTCTCTGGGGATTGACTCCCTTTTGGAGCCTGCCTCTAGTGGCCAGTCAATGAATTGCAGTTTAAATCACTTTCGTATTGGCTTCATCAGAGAGATCGAAAGGTTGCCTACACTACACTAAACAGCATCTTTCAGATTGTATTTGAAGTATTTTATGTGTAGTCCTCATATTAATTGTGATATTAGTGTAATAAGTTTTCATTAATAATAATTAATAGTAAACAGTTATACCAACAAGTTTATTTTCATATCTAAAATATGAATTTTTTATTATAAAAATAATTCAAGTCTATGTTGATTTTGTCAACTTCCTATATATTTTGGATGGAATCAAATGTCAAGGGTGGGTGCAGATATAAAAGATGTGCCACTAAAACGTGGAAACCCTCAAACAGAAGAGTGACATGTAATTACTTCAGTTGTCCATCAAACCGTGTTTGAAAATGTCAGCGCGGGATACGAGACATGATAGATTTACAACTTCAAAATCTAGAGGAAAATAATTACCAGATTGAATACCGATGCGTTTCCGGATGAGAAAGTGAAGAAGTGACCGTGCGGTTGGTTTAAGGTTTCTTTCAGATTTTTGGGCCTCAGCAGTGTGTGTGTGTCACAGTAATGCACCACAGGAGAACTATTGTTGCCTCCATTTCTTTCTGAACCGCCAAAATGTCATCGTCCAGCTGGAGGGAGATTTTGTGTCTGTTAATGCGGACACACACACAGATTCCCACAGAGCCGTGGTTTAAGGTTACAGTCTGAGGCACGACTTGCACTAAGTGGCCACATCAGGAGGAGGTCTGCCCTCTGACGCAAGGCCCACGTCTGTTTCTTTTGAAGGGCTGACAGCTGAGGACGGTGACATAAGAAACAGGGCAGCCGTCGTAAAAGAAGCATCTCAAAGTGTCTTTGTCTTGATTACTTTCATTAAACCGAGTCCAAATATACTTTTTATGCATTTCACACTGTACACTTTATCAGTATATGTGTGTTTTTCCTGGGGATCAAACCCATGACCCTTGCGCTCCCAATATAATGCTTTACCAGTTACGCTGTACGTAGCATCACTTCGACTCTAATGCTGCGTTTACACCAGCCGTGGTAGAGGCGTCAAGCGCAAGTGATTTCAATGTTAAGTCAATGTGAAGATGCGTTGACGTGCGTCTGGAGGTCTTGCGGCGCGAATGAGGCATAAAGCGTTGCTCGGTAGACACGATACCGCCTCATTCACGCGTCTAATTGAGCGTTGTTGCAGGAAACGCGCAAGTTGAAAATTTAAACTTTGGCGGAAAAACACGCCGCTTTAACCAATCAGGAGCTGGCTCCAGTAGTGAAGTGATTACAGGATGCAGGCGGAGTCGCAGAAGCCCCTTCCATGACGCAAATTTCCGCGTGAATGTCTCGATGACTACTAGACGCGAATTTGACGCCTCAAATGTGGCTGGATGTGTAAGCTTTAGGGGGTGTGCCCACCAAAACGCTTAAACGCGGCTGAAAATGCCAGGTGGACGCCGACTATAGGTGCTTGGCAGCTTTTTTTAGCTGTGCGCTTGGGTTGCAATGATACTTCTGCTTTGTTTATCAGTCGTTGAACAAAGCGCCGATTGGTTGTTGTGATGTTTATCCCGCCTCTCTTTCACTGTGATTGGACGGCTGAGTGAAAAGTGACATTGACGAGCTGAGCGTTTCGGACAAAGATGAACATTTTTCCACTCTTGGCACTCAGCGCTGGGCGTGGAAAAAACTGTTTAGTGCCGGCGCTTATTACTTTGGGGTCATCGGGGTCAAATGTATTCCAACTTTTCTCTCCATTTTATTCTGGCTATGCATAACGGCACCTTTCTCGCTTGGATCCCCTCAGAGAAGTAGTGCATGAATTGATCTCATCCTCCCTCTTTAATGCCTCTTTCCTCAAACGGAACAAACAGGCGGGTGCACGTGCCGCCCAGGACAGATGTTCGGGATTACTAACACCTCGCTGCTTCGTTGTTGGCACTTTGGAGGATTACGTCCGATGTGGAATGCTGCTCCTTCGGTTCGGTTTCTATCGCCGCCGGGTCTTTGGTTCTTTATCTTTCCCTCTCTCCTATCTTGCTGTCTTTCTACTTCTGACATCCATCACTTCGTCACTTAAAAACAAAACAAAACGAGACTCTTCGTCCATTACGGCTAATGTGCGCCACAATTGCAAAGTAATAAATAGCATTTTTATTGGTTTTACAAAGCCGCGACACATGCTGTGCCAGGATATTTGATATATTTACAGACACAGCGCCGGTCGGACACCTGTACAGTCTTAGGGATGTAGCAAGCGCTTGTGTCGGCAGTGGGGGGAAAGCAGGTGTGTGTTTGTGTGTGTTTCGTGAAGTGGAAAGCCATTGAGCAATGAAGCCCCTCGCTGAGAGGAAAGGAGGGGGAGTGACGTTATCTCCTCGCCGGGCGTCTATCTAATCTGGCCACAGTGAGCCACGGGCGGAAGTGAGAGCGGAGCCGGGGACGAGGCCTCGCTGCATCTTTAATTACCACTGATATCACTGTGGAGAAGAGAGGGACGAGCGAGAAAGAAAGAGAGAGAGAGAGACACGGAGAGAGCAGAGTCCGTGTTCACTTTTTAATTAAGGCTCGGTAGTGTAACTCGTCAATGTACATTATTGGAAGAATGAACGTCAATGCCATTGCTTTTTCGCCCCCTCTTTTATCTCTGTCAATGATTCAAAGACATGATTTATGGTCGCTCGCCGTCTTTCAGGATCATCCATCAAAGCACCGGGCTTTGCCGCCGGCCGCCCGTTGTAAATCATTCTGAAAGCCTGTCACTCATTTCCATTAACCGTTCTTCTGTCGCTTTGGTCCCCGCCTCCCTCACCTCTCTTCCTCTCTCATTCGGTCTCTGGGTTTGTTTCTCTCTTTCCTTTTTTCTTTTCTTGTCTGTCTCTTCTACAGTCTGTGTTTCTGTCTCACTCTTTCTTTCTCACTTTTTCTCTCTCTCTCTAGGCCATGGGCCTGTCTCATTTTTCCTCTTTTTCTTACTGTCTCTCTCTTTCCTCCAGTTTCTGTGTCTGTGCCTTTCTTTCTTTTCCCGTCTGTCTCTCTCCTCCTGTTTCTGTCTTTCGCTTTCCGACTCTCTCATTCTTTCTCTCTTTCTCTCTCTTCCCCCTGCTGGTACACAACCTTGTCATGCGGGGTTACGTGTTCCGTCTCAACGCCTTTCGTCCGCTTTCTTTTTTCATAAATTAAACACTTTCAGACGTGCTGTGGAGAAAAGGGCCATGCCATTTCGATCAAGTGAGCCGAGCCCCCCACCCACTTCATTAATGGTTAAGATCCTCCGCAGCCCCGAGTCTCTAAAAGGCAGAAGGGTGGATGTGATCATTATGATAATTTACCTTGAAACTTAATACCAATAGCATTAAAAGTGGTCCGTCTGAACTGTGCGAGGAAGAACAACTTTAAAAACGATCGGAATAAGAATCATTTCAAAGGTCCAGGGTTTCAGTTAAGGTAATTGTTATTTTTTAATAGATCTGTTACTTATCTTAAGCAGTTTTTAGATATAAGTAACCTATATTTTGTGCTACTCTTGTTAAAGGGTGGGCGATAAACCAATAGGTGTGATAAACCGGAAAGAAATTTGTCGACCGGTAGAGATTTTGGACTGTCATCTCTATCGACGTTACGCAACCATGTCATGTTGCTGTGCGCATGGTCACCAAAACTTAACGTTTGTTCACATATTTAAGAGCTGCAGTTTTAAATCAAGTAATTAAAACACAGTCAACAGTGATAAATGCGCAAGCCACGCATCCCCTGCTCATTGAGCTTGTAAGCATTTACGACGCTTTATTGGCCTTAATTGCAGACATGCTTCAAAATTCCTGTCTTTGCAATAGGGCTGTAACGATTAATCGCATGTCCCGTTCAGAATCGTGTGTCTTATGCACAGCTTTTGCGTGTACTATGGTGTTTTGGTCAGTACGAAGTTCTTATCAATCTAAAATCATTATAAGTCTGAGTCATTTATAACGTGCATTTAAAAAAGCAACACTTGTTAAACAAAAACATTCTATTTGAAGAACAGCGATCTAAATATTTTGCTGCAGACATTTCCTGGAATTGCGTTTGCAATGCTACTTCTTCTGTGGCACAAAGGGAGTTTCTGCATGAGAGCGCCCCCTGGCTTTGGGATGTGCTGGGATTTCACCATAATATAGTTATAATTCATTCATTGAGAAAATGCGCATTTGCACGATTAATCGTTAGAGCCCTACTTTGCAAGTATCCTCATAAACACTACAATTTAGGTCTTAAGAGAAAGTAAATGGCTGAAAGAGAAAACGCATGTTTGTAACAGTATATTAGATCTGGACTTTGGTCTTAAAGGGGAAGTTACCTAATTTTGCTCCTGTCACTCATAAAGGGCACCTTTTGTCCGATTCACATTTTTATATTTCCTTTGGTGTGTAAGTGTGTATTAGTACATGTTAATGATATGCAAAAGGGACAAACCCCAAAGTAAACGATGACACGAGTTATCGTTTCCAACGTAAATATCTTTTCTTGGACTACAACAAACACACGGATTGTAGGAAACAGTTTACGCCCTGGGATTGGTGATGTAGTAAAGACCGACATTATCATAATTCCTCCCGCTTAGGACTCACAGCCTGCAAGTTAACTCCTGTTAGCATTGCAAGCAAATCTCACAATCACAACGTACAGATTAGCTGGCAAATCAGGGACACAGCGCTTTTCAAATCAATGAGTTTTGTACAAAATCTGTGCGTTTCAGGAAGAGATGAAAATCTGGAGCTACAAAAATTTACGGTATGTTGAAAATACTGTGTTTTTTTTAACCATAAACCACGCGAACATGTATTATACCAAATACACAAAATAACGTTGTTTTAGCACTGAAATAGGTGCTCTTTAATCAAACAGCATTGAGAGAAAATCTCTTACTGGGTGATTCTCACGAAAACTTGGTTTTAAAAATGTCAAGCATGAAAATGTAAAAATTGCTTAAATTTACTTTTTTTTCCCACCAGACATTGAAAAACAAAGCCTGGAGTAAATGGGAACATTAATTTAAAAACTTTTACTTATCATTTAACACTTTGTAACATAATTTTAAAAATTAGTCCTAAAAAATCTCATTACCGCAACAGTCAGAAAACATCAACACTGACATATTTTCAAAATGACATGACAAACCTGAAAGAACATAATTTGGAGATTCTGCACATGCATTTAAAATCAAAGTATTATGCTTCTATTAATTAAATTAACATTTAATAAGCATCTGTTGCGGTAATGATAATCAAAATGTCGTGTAAGCATTCTGACAAGACAATATTTCAAATTAACGTAAAAAATGATCTTACCTGGTAGCCATCTTGAAGTAACTGGTCCATGTGCTTGGTCACTCAAAATCAAACTTTATTAAAATTGTGTATGTGTGCTTAAACTGTTCTCAAAAAGTGTTGCGGAGGATGAGAACATCAGGCATGGACACATCATTTTCCTAATTTTTCTTCATTATTATTATACATGAATATTCAGTAAATATTTTTTCTGTCATCTAAAGTAGTCTAGCAAAACATCCATTTATTTTTTTTCTTAATATTTTAGTGTTAATTTGATTAAATTACAACATAACGCATGTTCAAACACAGCCGGACACATTGCGGTAATGAGAATTTTAGCAGAAAATGAGATAAAATTTACAATTATAAATTCTTATGTTGAAATCAAACATTGTGCAAGGTAGAACACAGTATTGTGTTAATTCTGTTGCTTTTTAATGTTACTATATTACACATTTTAAAGCTAAAATCATTAGTGCCGTTGTGTTTCAATGGTTTTGTGAGAATCACCCTACTACTCTTGACATAATCACTTTTCTACCTTTAATAAAACATTTTATTATCCCTATTATTATCATTATATCATCATTTCAGTGCGCTTGAGTTTTGTTTGTTTTTTATCTTTTTTATGCTTGCATAAGTTTTTTGTGAGAATTATGAAAATTTTATGGCATTAAAGATTTTATTAACATAAAAACCATATAAAGAGAAAGAAAACTCTACTGTGATACATATCGTTATCATGATATAAAATGAATCCTATCATGATATAAGATTTTGGTCATATTGCCCACCCCTACTCTGTTGTTGATAGGTTATAATGTCAGTCAGTCTTTAGTAAGTGGGCAGTTGACATAACGTGACAGCAGTGTCCCATACCTTGCATCAAACCTATTTTAAACAGCATTTTCTTATTATTTCATAACAGTTTGCATGCCCTTTTTTATTACCTCACATTTAATTTGAGATTATTTTATTATTACACTGTAAAAAGGGCTGGGTTATTTTCAACCCAGCATTGGGTCAAAAAAGGCCAAACCTACAGCATAAGGGGGTTGTAAACATTTAGGTTAATTTAACCCAACAGCTGGGTTGTCCGTTTTTTGACCTAACACTGGGTTAAAATAACCCAGCATTTTCTGAGTGTATTTATTATTATTTTTATTATTATTATTCATATATAATTTGTTCTGAAAGTTGTCTAAGTCCAGGATTATGTAAGATTAATGTAATAAATGTTTTGTATGCCATCATTTACTCAGTGCCGGCATTCTTCCTTTTATAGCCATGCAACAAAGAATTTGTTTTTCTGCCACTAAAACACGATAGAAGTACATTAGTCATTCAAATGCGGGAACTGATTTATCTAGCATGTCAATATGAAACTTGAGGAAGTGACTCATGCCGTTTCATCGGCCATTCACGGTTCATGCAGCAGTAAAAGTGTTCGACGCTCCACGCTCTGTTTTGGTTTCCCTGCCGCCTTTCAGCTAAATTGTCTGTTTGGTTTGAAATCCCACTGCCCGCAAACGCCAACTTTACTCCTTTGACAGCACATACAGCAACATTCTTTTATGAAGTGGAAAGAAAGTTGACTCAAAAGAGAAGTGTCAATCTTTCTGGCTGGCTGACACTTCTCTGCGGGGAGCTTTTGGCCTTTCAATTGAACGGCTTCCCTTTTTCATTCTAATCAACAACTCGATATCAACAGAACATCCACCAACGGCAGAAAAGCGGCGTTAAGGGGGAAAACTTTTCAGGCAATGTCTTTGCCAACACATCTCACAGTTTAGGCAGACATTGTGCGCTCTCCCTGCGCATCCTGAAGTTTGCGTTTTTAAGCAAACGACGGTCTCTAATCGTTACGTCGAGGAAGTTTGACAACAGCTCCTGACAAATCGCCATTAAAATGAATAGTAATTGTGAACAGAGGGTCGCCTCTCTCTTGCTCGCTCGCTCTCTCCCTTTGGTGTTTCGCAGGTTTTGGCATGAGAGTTTCTTTCCTCGCTTTATTTGGGCCACCAAACAGGCTTTGGTCCCACAAGACGCTGACAGCATCATGCGTCTATTGCAGATACAGTGGGAGGTCTCATTGTATTTAATGAAGGGGAAAACTGGCTATCTGCTATTAATGAACTTGGAATATAAAAATGCATCCTTTGCTGAAAACCATACAAAACTGCTTGTATAAGGCGAAAGTGGCAACGGGAACAGGGCCAGAATCTAATGAAACTAACTGCGATGGGACGTACATGAAAATGCAAGTAGTTTTAAAGTAAAAACTAAGTTCTGATGTAACTAACCAACAGGCTGTTTTAAACCTATTTAACTCTTTTTGTTCTGTAAAACTCATGTAAGAATTTTCATAGGATTAAAGGGGCCATGTCACAAGACTTTAAGATGTCAAATAAATCTTTGGTGTCCCTAGAGTATGTAGTTTTAGCTCAAAATTCCGTATAGATAATTTATTATAACATTCCCATTTTGTAGGTTTGAGCAAAAATGTGCCATTTTGGGTGTGTCCTTTAAAATGCAAATGAGCGGATTAAGCGGATCAAACACTGATCGCCATAATGGTGGTTTGATGCAATTGAAACTCAATTGTCCTGTCAATTATTTCTCTCTCTCTCTCTCTGCAATAAATGGCTGTGCCGTGGTTGGATGGGCAGATTAAGGGGCTGTATTATTATAATAAGATCCACTTATGACATCATAAGGAGAGCCAAATTTCAATGACCTATTTTTTCACAAGCTTGCAGGGAATGGTTTGCCAAAACTAAGTTACTGGGTTGATCTTTTTCACATTTTCTAGGTTAATAGAAGCACTGGGAACTAAATTATAGCACTTAAACATGGAAAAAGTCAGATTTTCATGCCATGGCCCCTTTAAACTACTGTACTATAATGTGCGGTACTGTAAGAGCTGCCATAATATGTTTTATAAATACATATATTGTTTGAAATTTAGTTTTGTTAAATGATTTACTATTTACTTTTCTTGCAAATTTAAAGAGATCAGAGTTCAGTTTAATAGTTTTAACCTTGAAGTGCACCTATTTTATTGCTAAAAACAATGTTCACGTTGTTTATGTAGAAACACATTATTTCCGCACACTGCAAAATAAGATTTTCAAGAAAAAAAAATCTTAGTATTTTTGTCTTGTTTTCAGCAAAAAATAAAAAAAATCTTAAAATTAAGATGCTTTTTCTTGACGAGCAAAACGACCCAAGAAAAAAAGTCTAGTTTTTAGACCAAAAATGTCAAATTTAAGTGATTTTTTGCATAAAACAAGCAAAAAAACTGCCAATGGAGTAAGCAATTTTTTCTTAAAATTTTTCTTGATTTTAGTGTTTGTTCAAGATATTTTGCTTAAAAATGTTCAAGATTTTTTGCTTACCCCATTGGCAGATCGTTTTATGCACAAAATCACAAAAATTTGATATTTTTGTCTAAAAACTAGACTTATTTTCTTGGGTCGTTTTGCTCATCAAGAAAAAGCATCTTAATTTAAGAATTTTTTTATATTTTGCTGAAAACATACCATATATTTTGCTGAGTGCATACCATAAATTTTTGTAGCCCCAGATTTCCCTCTTTTCCAGCTTTTCTGTACGTTGTGATTGGCCTGTATACCTCTGATGTCAGCCGGAGATGTGGCGCTCCTTGCCATGTTTGGGGGATTCGCTCGCAGTGCAATGCTAGCAGGAGTTGGCTTACAGGCCGTCCAGGCGGGAGGAGGTATGATGGTGTCGGTCTTGTCTGCATCGCCAGTCCCAGGAAGTAAACTGTTGCTCAAAATCTGTGTGTTTGTTGTAGTCCAAGAAAAGAGATTTTTACGTTGGAGATGATAACTCGTGTCCTCATTTACTTTGTAGCTTTTGCATATCGTTAGCATGTACTAAGACACACTTACACACCTAAGGAAATGTAAAAACGTGAATCGGACAATAGGTGCTCTTTAAAAAGAAATGCCTGAGATCTCTTGACATTGTACAACGCGTGTGAAAGTTTTATAAAAAAAAACATTTCATTCTGCCACTTGCAATGTTAGTCGTAGATGTGAGCCTGCGTGAGAGGTTTAAAATGTTACTTTAAAGATGTGCAGGTCGCTATCATCACTTCTTTACCAATTTGCATGTTCCCTAAGTGTAAAACTACAAAATCAATTACAGCTTCTGAATTGCCTTAAATCCCCAAATAGATAATGATGAGTTACGTGTCCTCTTATCCAACACTCCACTTCTTTGTCTTTCTGATGATCCGTCTCTACATCCAGTTCTATTTATATGTGTCAGACAAGGTGACTGAGATAAAGGCCACACATGGGCTTTGTTAGTACGAAACACAGAGGACGGAGCTGTGGGTCCCAGTAGATTTACTTTTTTTACACCAGTATGTCCACTCCACTTTCTTTTAGCACAGTGGAAATTGCTTCAGTACCTTTGGAGGAACAATATAGACTTGCTGTTCCACACGATTGCGACTCATTGTGTCCTGTTACATTAGTTAAAGGGATAGTGCACCCAAAAATGAAAATTATGTCTCTCATGTTGTTACAAACCTGTATACATTTCTTTGTTTTGATGAACACGAAGGAAGATATTTTGAGGAATGTTCGTAACCAAACCGATAAGAGGCCCCATTGACTTCCATAGTATTCTTTTATCCTACTATAGAAGTGAATGGGGCTTATGATCGGTTTGGTTACAAACATTCCTCAAAATATCTTCATTCGTGTTCATCAAAACAAAGAAATTGATTCAGGTTTGTAACAACATGAGAGTGAGAAAATGATGACAGAATTTGTATTTTTTGGTGAACTATCCCTTTAAATGCTCTACTTTGTTTTAGGCGTAGGGATATTTACCTATTAGTATTATGCATGTGCAATACTTTATTGCTACTTCTTTAAAGTTAGATGTAATACAAAAACATTAATTGAGGAAATTGAGTTCTGATTTTATGGTTAGTGCATTGAGCAGTGGGGCAATGTGAGTTCAAATCTCATTCTCATCCCAAATCGTGGGTTCACACCAGCCGCGTTTGAGGCGTCAAATTCGCGTCTAGTTTGCCGCTCGAACATTTTGAGTTTACTCGCTTCATTTGTGCATGAAAGCCGCGCGTGAAATTCTAGTCAGAGAGACATTTTCGTGGAAATTTGCGTCATGGGTGGGGCTTCTGTGACTCTGCTCACTTCCTGTAATCACATCACTACTAGAGTAAGCTTGTGATTGGTTAACGCGGAACGTTTTTCCGCCAAAGTTCAAATTTTTTAACTCGCGCGTTTCCTGCAGCAAAGCCCAATTCACGCAAACTAGACGCGTGAATGAGGCGGAATCGCGTCTACTACGCCGCACTAAACACCTCATTCCCGCAAATAACGCGAATTGAGCGATGCCACTGGAAACCGCACCAACCAATCAGGAGCTTGCTCTAGTAGTGACGTGATTACAGAAAGCGAGCAGAGTCGCAGAAGCCCCTCCCATGACACAAATTTCCGAGTGAAAGTCTTGATGACTAGAATTTCACGCGCGGTTTCACACGCGAATGACGTGAGTACACTCAAAATGTTCAAGCGTCCAACTACACGCGGTAGCCACGAATTTGACACCTCAAACGCGTTTGGTGTGAACCCACAGTAACGCTTTCTTTGTAAATAATGTGTGAAAAACATGGTTAAAAATACTTAAATTGTAGCCATGGTTGGTGGCTAGCAGTTGACATAAAGTGTCAACACAATCTTTAACAGATAAGTAAACCTGACAAACTATAAAAAAAAATTGTTTTGAATTTGAGAGTTGATTGACTTAACCATCTGCTGTAAACTCTGGGTGGTTCACATAAATTACCCATACTCCCTTGTCTTCTCTTTAGCACTTATAATATTTGACTGTCTGACCAAAGAGACTAATTTTTGGAGCACAGGTGTTTCTCTCTCTCTCTCTCTCTCTCTCTCTCTCTCTCTCTCTCTCTCAAACATTCCTGACACACAGTCACAAAAAGTTGAAGCAAAGCCTCTTTCATTAGCAACACCCAGCCTGCTTGACTGCTTAGGTTTGGATCAGTGTGAGGTACGAGGGGGCGACGAGGGCCAGTGCCTCTTCATCAGACCTCATCACATTCTTACTGTGTCACAGGACCCACTAAGGGGTGAGTGACAGATATTAGAGAAAGTGAGAGAGAGACAGATGCTGAGAGTGACCTCTAATGTCCAGGGTGCTTAGTTTATTGAGAATGACAAATTTGATCAACCTTTAAATACCCAAGAGCAAAAAACAAAGAGATAAAAATGTTTCGTATTGATGTGACCCCAAATCAAGCAGTGTTAATGAAGACAGGGTGGTCTTGATTATTTAAGATGATTTTTTAATGGCATCTCATCTTTAACTTCCAAGCCCAGAATTTGAAGCTGGATATCTTATTGTTGTCTCTGCCATTATTGTACATAAAGTATGCATCTCTTACTGTACCTCACTGTATCACACAGTAAAACATGGCTTATAGGCGCATGACATTTATTATATTGTTTCGTGTAAATGTGAAGTGTACACTTAAAAAAACTGTTTTTGGTTCTCACCTGATAATCATTTTAACAATCCATTGCAAAGTAAAACATTTTTTTATTCAGATTCAAATTCTTATACATTTTTGAGGAACCATATAAACATCTTTATAACAGAATGTATTAAGTGTCAACACAATCTCAAGGCAAGCCGTGGTATAGTCACGAAATATTTGATGGATTTATTTGTGTTCTTGGACACGATTTTCTGCTTTTTTGTGTCATTGAGCATGAATGTCTTTTTCATGTCACTCAGAACGAATTTCTATAAATAGTTTTTCGTGTCTCTAGCACTACTTTCTTTATCGTGTCATTTTATATTGTTTTGACCTCATTTATTTTCTCTTTTTTAACCCCAGATGTAACCCCGACCAAAAATAGTTAAAATATCTGAAGAAAATCTAGTAGAAAGCGATACATATATACATTTTTTATTTAATTTTTATTTATTTACTTTTTTCGAACTCTATTGCTGCTATGTATATACTATGTACATACCCTGTACAACCTGTTTGCACATTCTCTTGTACATTCCTGCTCATCTTAATATTTATTAAGTGTACAGTATACTGTCCTGCCCATTTATATTATAAACTTTTTATTTTTGTCTTAATTTTTCCTGTATCTTATTTTTTGTATCATTTTCTTTTGTTTGTATTCTTTAATAATTGCATGGTCCATGGAGTGGACCTGACTGCTGGTCATATGCACCATGCATGTGACAAATAAAAATCTCGACTTTAAAAACATAAAATTACACCCTAACACGAAATGTAACCTCAACCCCAAGCAACAATTATTTAAAAATAGAAAATAAAAATGAAAAAAAGATACATAAAATGACGCGAAAAAAATTTTGCTCAATGACACACACACACACACACACACACACACACAAATAAATAAATCAAATATTTTGTGACTATACCATGAAATGCCTTAAGGGTTGTAATTGTGGTTGATTTCTTAAACCAAAAATATGCTGAATTAAAGTTAATGTAACCCTGGACCACAAAATCAGTCATAAAGGTACATTTTTTTTAAATTAAGATTTATGCATCGTCTGAAAGCTAAATAAGTAAGCTTTTCAGCTGTTCGGATAAGACAATATTTGGCCGGGATACAACTATTTGAAAATCTGAAATCGGAGGATGCAAAAAAAAATCAAAATATTGAGAAATCACTTTTAAAGTTGTCCAAATCTAGCAACACATATTACCAATAAACGAAATTTACAAAATATCTTAAATGGAATAACAATGTTTTTTTGGCATAAAAAAACTTTAATTTTGATCCATACTATGTATTGTTGGCTATTGCTATAACTAAACCAGTGCGACTTAAGACTGGTTTTGTGGTCCAGGGTGACATATTTGAAAAGAGATTCATTCTCTGAAAACAACACATCTTTTTTATATGACATATACTGCTTTATAAGAATGTTCAGGGCTTTTTTACTGAAAGCATGACGATGTATCCTCATCAGTGGCAGGACTTTTGCTACCGAGGAATTCATACATTTTCTGCTTTTATTAAGATATACAGTATGGAGGCGATCTTTAGATCGTGTATCTTTTGAATGAAATGTGGATCATCAGTGATGGAGAAGTTGAAAAGATCTCACAGTATTTGCCACTGTTAGCAGGCTGAGCCCTAGTAGCTTGTAGCTAACTTCATAAGACTGTCATTGTCTGGCTTCATGGATGATTGCCTTGTAAAGTGATATTGTTCACTGTGACCACAGAAGTATTAGGTCTTGTGTGGTGGTGCAGAAGGTTAAAGCCGGTCTGAATCTGTATGTTTGAGGTCGTGAAGTCTCAGAGGAGCACTGAAGATCAAACATCAGTCTGATGACCACAAATGTTTGACTTAAATGTTCAGTGTATATAACACACAAGCCTTTAGTAAGCACATTTTATTTTTAGATTTCAAAAATTTGACGCGTGTGCACTGTGCAATTATTTGCATCTTAGTTTAGGTTTTGATGCCCTTCTGAGTTTGGGAAGCATGATTTGAACTTGACACAACTTTTCCCCTCTCCTGCCGAATTGTAAAACTCTATTTGATTATATTATAGCATTAAATATTAAACACCCTGCTTTATGAAGCAAGGCATTTATCTGCATGAATAGCTCCGGTTTAGTCAAGGAAGTAATGTGCTTGAAGTAACATCTCTGTCATGCATACAGAAATTAACGCTAATCTCTCCGCTGCCTGTTTTACAGCTAGAGCCCTGCAGAGTTACTTGAGCATGCAGACAACACAAAATACTTTACTGTTATGTTGTAAAATCTATTTTAATGTTACAGATGATAATTTTTAATTTTTATGTTATGCATACATGCACACAAAACAATTCTATATTTTACAGTAACGGCTAATGTCATGGATGCATGTAAACAAACAACACAATGCTGTAATATGTATTTGGATGCATACTGTAGATGCAAACAGCACAATATATATTTACAGTAATAATGTCATGATGCATAGATGCAAACACCACAATACTGCATTATGAATATGGATGCATAGATGCACACAACATAATACTGTAATAATGTATATTATACAGTAAGGGCTAATGTAATACATGCATAGATGCAAACAGCACAATATTGTAATATCTATTTTACAGTAATAGCTAATGTCATAATGCATAGATGCACACAACACAATACTGTAATATATATTTTACAGTACCGTAATAGCTATTGTCATTGATGCATAGATGTAAACTACACAATACTGTTATGTGTATTTTACAATAATACTTAATAATATAGTTGCAAACAACACAATACTGTTATATATATTTTACAGTAATAGCTAATGTCATTATGCATAGATGCAAACTACACAATACTGTTATGTCTGTTTTATAACAATAGCTAATACCATGCATGCATAGAGGCAAATACACAATAATGTGTATTTTACAATAATAGTTCATGCTTTAGTTGCAAACAGCACAATACTGCAATATCTATTTTACAGTATTAGCTATTGTCATTAATGCATACAAGCAAACAGCACAATACTGTAATATATATATATTTTACAGTAAAAGCTAATACCATGCATGCATAGATGCAAACAACACAGTACTGTAATGTGTATTTTACAATAAAAATTCATGCTATAGAGGCACACAACACAATACTGTAATGTATATTTTACAGTAATAATGTTATGCATGCTTAGATGCACACAAAACAATAATTTAATATATTTTTTACAGTAATGGCTAACGTCATAAATGCATAAATGCAAACAGCACAATACTGTATGTATTTTTACAGTAACAGCTAATGTTCATGCATAGATGCACTTAACAAAATACTGAACAATATATATTTTACAGTAATAGCTAAATGTCATGATGCATAGATGCAAACTACACAATACTGTTGTGTCTGTTTTATAGCAATAGCTAATACCACACATGCATAGATGCAAACAACACAATAATGTAATATCTATTTTACAGTAATAGCTATTGTCATTGATGCATATAAGCAAACAGCATAATACTGAAATATATATTTTACAGTAATAGCTATTGTCAGGATGCATAAATGCAAACTACACAATACTGTTTTGTCTGTTTTATAGCAATAGCTAATACCATGCATGCATAGATGCAAACAACACAATACTGTTATGTATATTTTACAGTAATAACTATTTTCATTGATGCATATAAGCAAACAACACAATACTGTAATGTATATTTTACAGTAATAATTAATGTCATGCATGCTTGGATGCACACAAAACAATAATTTAATATCTATTTTACAGTAATGGCTAATGTCATAAATGCATAAATGCATACAGCACAATACTGTAATATGTATTTTTACAGTAACAGCAATTGTTATTGATGCATAGATGCAAACTACACAACACTGTTTTGTCTGTTTTATAGCAATAGCTAATATCACACATGCATAGATGCAAACAACACAATACTGTAATATCTATTTTACAATAATAGTTAATCCTATAGATGCACCCAACACAATACTGTAATATCTATTTTACAGTAATAGCTAATGTCATGATGCATAGGTGCAAACTACACAGTAATGTTTTGTCTGTTTTATAGCAATGGCTAATACCATGCATGCATAGATGCAAACAACACACTACTGTAATATCTATTTTACAGTAATAGCTAATGTCATGATGCATAGATGCAAACTACACAATAATGTTGTGTCTGTTTTATAGCAATGGCTTATATCATGCATGCATAGATGCAAACAACACAATACTGTAATATCTATTTTACAGTAATAGCTAATGTCATGATGCATAGGTGCAAACTACACAGTAATGTTTTGTCTGGTTTATAGCAATAGCTAATATCACACATGCAGATGCAAACAACACAATACTGTAATGTGTATTTTACAATAATAGTTAATGCTATAGATGCGTAGATGCAAACAGCAAAATACTGTAATATCTACTTACTGTACAGTCAGATAGATCACAGAATTTGTCTGAATAATTAATGTTTCTTTTTTAAGGATACATTTTTTCTTTAAATCTTTCTAAATAATATTTAGCAGAGGCAAAACAGTAGACTACTTGTGCTTAATGCTGAAATCTGGTATTTCTCACTGCAGGTCAATGTAAATTTCGATGTTTGAGCATGTTAACACCGCTCTCTGTGCGCCTCGGGCTCAGCACCGCATGGGAAATGATTTAATTGGGCCTGTTAAGTATTAATTGACGTCACATCAGTAGAACCTACAGTATTATTGGCGCATCGCAATCCGTTAAACTGATTTACCGAACATCAGATTATGGCATGCTTATTACAGCCATCTATAATGATATTAAACATGCTTATTTAAATGTAAAACCATAATAAAATAATTTCTTGCTCTGCAGAAGCTGAGTGGCTATCTATCTAATGCTGTCTGCAAAATAACTCTTTAAAATTTACAACGTGTCTGTGCTTATTTGTTTAAAGTGGGCAAATTATATTCTAAACCAGAACTTCAAAAGTCTGAACAGTCTGAAGCACATTTCCGTTTTCCGTATTTCCTGCTCGGCATTGTTGCTGGTAAATGAGAACGTCTTTCTGTTGCATGCGATTTATCAACGTCTCTGCATGCCGCAAGACTCTTGAACTCTATTTAGGGCACAGTTAGGTAAACCCACAGTGATCTCGGCTGTCATAACTTATGACAAAAATCAATAGCCAAACCAGTGTGTCCAACAAAGGCCCGTCTGTGTAATGCTGACTGCAGTGGAGATTACAGCACTCGCATGACCTGCTTCATTAGCGCTTGTGTGTGCGCACAGCCGTTTTATATGGGACACGAAAATCTTGCCTTTCCCTTGTTTCTCTCTCCCTCTCTCTTTTTTTAAAGCGTGGCATAAATCCGGCAGATGAAAATGTCACGGAGCAGGTTTATTTTGCAAAGAGGTTTTGATTGCCATGCGCGTGTAATTGATTGTTCCAAGGACAGGGGGAAATCTAGAAATGTCATAACAGCCTCTGCTTAGGTCTCTCCTGCTGCTAGACAATCAATGAGAAGTAAAAAGAGCTATCGATCCGCGTCCGGCGAAAAACTGTAGCCTGAGACGCCGAGAAGACGTGTGGAGAAAGTGGCACAAGCCGCTGGACCTGTCAACAACGTCTCAGAATTACAGGGTCTCCCGCGACGCCAACGTTACCTTTAGCGTATCTGCGAAGGGTTGAACGCGTTACGGCTGTCTTCTCGTCCAACTCCTGCCAGCCGGCGGTCGGCCCGCCAACCGATCAATGATAGAAATGTTACCGCTACGAGGGTAAATGTTTGATGATGTGCTGATAGAAATATTAGCATTAGCGGTTGAAGGGCAGACGGGAAGGCTGGCGCTGGACTGAAAACAATTCAGTGGCACGGAAAATTCGAGAGTGACAGGAAAAGTTTTTTCAGCAGGACTGCCTGAATGTTACGTTAGTTCATAGTGGCTCTGAACTAATGCAAATCACACCCCTGACTGAATGCTGACTGACAGATTTACCCCCAACAGAAGCTCACACGTCTCAAAGGGGGTTATTAGCCCACTGCAGTGGCACGCTGAAAGGACACGTCCACCGAGAAAACTCAAATGTCTCATTCGCCACATTTTTAAGCGCTATCATTACCATTGCTCTGTGTATTATATTAGAGCCGTTTCAGCTTGTTTTAAAACCAAATCATTTTGTTAGAGCACATGATCTAGAACCTGTGGTTCTTGACTAGCTGTTCTACGCCGTCAGAAATAAAGGTACAAAAGCTGTCACTGGGATGGTACCCTTTAAAAAGGTCCTAATATGTACAGTACCATTAGGTACAGGTATGTACCATTGACCAAGAGGTCTTCTCAGGTCCAAAGATATTTACCTGACTCGAAATGACCCAAATCAGTTTTTACCCAAACCGGACATGCATATATCATTTGTTTTTTTTTTTTGGTTTGTTTTTTTTAAGACCAAACACGATAAAATTAGACCCGTGTGTCCAACCCGAACCTGTGGCAATTTTTTTGACCTGATGTACATGTACAGTGTAAGACCCAGATTTTGAATGAATAATTTTTATTATGTGAGGTATACTCATAAATTAAGGTGCTTTAAAGGGTTCTTTTCAATGCTTTTTTTGCTTCCCCAAAAACTTTAGTTAAAAGTTAAAGGAAAAGTTTCTTTCCAACCTTTTCGTAGTTTGTAAAACCTTCTCCACTACAAAGAACCTCCGACTAGGGGTGTGCGATATATCGATATTTGATTGTGAACTATTAAAATGTCTCAACGATCCACTTTTTTGGAAAAATTGTTGTATCGTGATTCGTGCCTACATCAAGTACGCAACAAGGCGCGCGCTACATGAAGGCGAGTTAAGGGCCAGGTATACCTATTTTCCGCTTCCGGGTTCGGCTTGCGCACACATCCGCTGAGTTTTCAAAGTGTATACTCACTGCGTCTATGTGCGGATGGCCGTGTTTGACACATATGCAATACAAAATGATGTCCTATTCAAATTATTACTCTTCCAGGCCATCAGGGCAGCAATGATTTGCAACATTTACAGTACATTAAAAAATATGACAGGTGAAGAAAAGTAGCCGATTCACCATTGCAAAATAACTTTAGAACAAACAACAAAGAACAGGAATCATAAATTATGGTGACGAAAAGTCTTTTTTTCTCCTACACTCTTAAAAATGCTATGAAAGGTTCTTTACAGCGATCTCATAGAACACACTTAAAAATAAAGGTGCTTTATGATGTCGTAGAAGAACCATTTTTGTCTGAATAGTAGGGGTGTTACAAGATCTCGTGCGACGAGATTTCGCGAAATTAAATGTGCTTTGCAAGATTACATGTGTCTCGTGAGATTTCTTGTGGAGGTGCTGGCCGTTTCTCAAATAAAAGACTGCATCCTTCGGAGGTCGCATTTTTAAACTGCATTTACTTCATCACTGTCTTATCAGAGACTATTAACAATTATAAAGTTTACTAATTATTTAGTTAATTGCAAATTGTTGTAATATGCTCACGACTTGCGAATGTAATGCTCAGTTAATGATCTGAAATAAACCTTGATGACGTATGCAGCCTGCATATGCGACCTCCGGGGATGCAGCTTTCTGTTTGAACCTTTTACAGTGGATGCATTATATTTGTCTTTTACTGCGTTTGCTTTTTTTGTTTGGGTTTTCAATAATGTTCGTTTGGGAACTCATGTGAAGTCTGAGACGCGTTGTATTTGTATGTTAATCAGTGTCAGATGTGAAGTCTCAGCAGATTAAACCCTCACACAGAGTTTACATGATTTAATGTCCGCATGTTCTTGCTCAAAAAATGACAGTAGCTGTATCATTTCTAGTGTAAAGAAATGAACATATTTTAAATATTAATATGGATTTAAACATTGTTTGGCTAAAAATAAGCGTTTCTCTCCGTCTAAAGTGAAAGCGAAGATGGCGTCCGCGAGACGAGTCCACTATCGCCCCTTGCAGGCATTTGTTATAATACATACATAATGCTTTTATAGGGCACAAATGTAATGTGTTTGTTAATGTTGTTTAATGTAACTTGGTTTTAATACTTTATTTGAACCAATTATTATTGCATCTTCGTTATTATGTAATTTTAAATGCTACTGCACACTTGGGTCTATTTTTATTACCCCAAAATAACAAATTACTTCATTATCAGTTAGAAAAGTAATTGTTAGGGCCAGTCCTTGATTCGTTTTCAGTTTCTTATTCATTTATTTTATCATTGAGGGTTTCTTAAAAAGTGTAAAAATATTGTCTCGTCTCGTTCTTGTTAACCTTATCTCGTGTTTCGTCTCGTGGATTAAGTGTCTCGTCACACCCCTACTGAATAGCTCCATAAAGAACATTTAACACCTGTTTAAAAAATGTTCTTTGAAGTAAAAAAGGTTCATTAGATTATTAAAAAGGCATGAAACAAATGGTTCTTCTAAGAACCGTTAACATACAAAGAACATTTTTGGTTTAACTAAAGACTCTTTGTAGTGGAAAAGGGTTCTTCTTCTTTAGACTAGAAAAATAAATGTTTTAAGAACCTTTGACTAAATGGTTCTTCAAGGAACCAAAATCAGTTCTTCTATGGCATCGCTGTGTAGAACCTCTTGTAGCATTAGTCAAAGGTTCTTAAAAAAAATTCTTTATTACCTATTTGTTGTGTAAAGAAGAAGAACACTTTTCCACTACAGAGAGTCTTAAGTGAAACAGAAAGGTTATTTGGATGTTAACGGTTCTTTAAGGAACTATACTAAAATGCTTTAATTATGCCATCATGTAGCACATTTTTTATTATTAGGGGGCGTGTCACCAAGACGTTTATGCCAGCGTATGTTTTAAATTGTTTCCAATGGAAGTGCTGTGCTTTTCAAAAATGCCAGCAGCTAGCGTTTTTTTTTCGCGAACAATTTTCAACTTTGGGTGAAACCCTCAGCATGTGAATGTCACTTTTCACTCGGCCGTCCAATCACAGTGGAGGAGGGGTGGGACAAATGCCACAATAACCAACTTGTGCATAGTTCAACGACTGATAAACAAAGCAGTAGTACAAAAATTCGGTTTTCTCCGCCAGCAATGCAAATACGATCAAACGCTTTTTTGATGCGATTACGATTCGATCCAATTCAATTAATTTATCGATATTTTTATATTACATGCTAAGTTAAGCAGTTACATTTTACTTACAAATGCAACCATAATATACAGTATAGCATGAACATTCCCAATCAAAATTTTATTAAATGAAAAAAATTTATTAATAAAGCTGTAAAAAGCATTTCATTGCTAAATGCGGAAATGCATAGATGGACATTACATTAAGGAATGAAGACATGAACAGTGTTAAAATAAAGGTACCTCAAATTGTTTTTTAACGTGTGGCATCGATGCATCGGATCGTTAAAAATAAAATCGATGTATTGATCCATATGGATGTGTTACACGTCTAAACACCCCCTAAGAGTGTACTTATGTTCAGTTATATAGGTTTTTGTCTTTGGTCTTTTTGAATAGGCCTGACCCACCAGCTCACGTGGGTGATGTAGGTTCATGTCTGTCTAGTGATATGTATATATAAAATATAATTTTAAGGCCTATTTGAAATGAAAAGACATTACATTTATGATGTGTTTCCTGTGTCATTACTATATTTCAGGGTTGATTTTTAAAGCTAGAGTTGAAGAGAGACGTCTGATGTACCCTCATCTTTGAAGTGCTGTATTAAATTGCACACGCACATTACATTTTCATTGCTTTTTTGTAAGGCTCAACTTTTTTGCCATCTTTTTTAATATCACACTTTCAACTGTCTTTTTAAAACTCCATAAAAAGTACAGCGTAACTTAATTTTAGCTGCGTGAAATTTCCAACCAGCACATTTTTACATGACTACATTAAAATGACGGCGCCAGAAGAAATGATACAGATTACTCTCACTTTGATCCGTCAAAGTGCGAAATCTTTAACTCATTACAATTGTTGTAGGTTTAGAATACGGCTCATCAAAACGTCTGACAAAAAAAAGGAAATATATCACTGTTTCTTTTACCATTTAAAAGTGTCTTTGTTCCAAGCCTTTGATCACGTTTACAGTAATATGAACCGACTCGTAAGAAAAACGGTAATAATGCCGCTACTGTATATATGAATCAGATGTGAAAAGCGCATTTAATGCACACGATTTCTCTTCGCTCTTCAGCAGGCGTTTGGCTGAGAATCAGGCACTTCTTTGAAATCCAGCTGCTTCTGTGTTATGCCAGGAGTCTTTCCCAGCGGATTAATGTTCGAAACACTTAGTGCCTGATTTATGATGGACAGCTTTGGTTTTTTGACCTTTGAATATCCCTGTCTGAAGATATAAATTTGTTGTGACACAGATTGGAGGGTTTACAGAAGTTTATGACATGCTAAATCTCAGCGCAAGCGTGCCAGCACCTTATTTCGTAAGTCTAGTTGGCCGGACAGCTGTTTTCATTGCTCTGATATAACGCAAAGTGCCCGACATCCACAGTGGTACAGTAAGAGTTTGCTAAGCGTTCCTCGTTTCTTTCGGAGTTTAAATAAATGAGGTGCGATTACAAAAAGATCATTCTTGAATGCACTGCTTAGACCCAATCAAAATAATGTATATTACTGAAATGGCCCATGCACGTCGAAGATCAAGTTATGCTTTGGTTGTTGTATTGGCTAAAAGATTAATAACGAAAGCAGGGGGTAGGGCACAAGTCATGCTCGTGTGGCTACTGCAGTGTATTATGGGTAAGATCTCATGTCTGGAGGAGTGGCGTCTTTGTGTTTGATCTCATGCTTCTGAGTCTCGGCACTTGGCAAGGATCATCATGTTGGCTAACAACAAGCTCCCTGTTACAAATGGGTGAGGAAAGGAAATGTAACCATTCATGAAAGGATTTTGGAGAGATTTGGGCCTAGAGGGCGAACATGTGGTTGTATTAATGTCTATCCTGGGTGCTTGGAGGAGCTATACTGGAGCTCAGGGAGGAACGAATGTGTGTGCTGCTATCCCAACCTCATCTCTAGAAAAAAATAATATGGTAGGATACAAAATACAGCAAAACTAGAAAGTATTTCTTTAGAGTCTCTTAAAGTGTAAGATTGCTTAGCAGATCCAACAGAATGTCAAAGTAATAAAACTTGCATTAAAACATTTTAATTGCTTTGAATGAGACGCTCCTCAGACCTGCCGTAATCTTTTATTAGGTTGAAAAGTATTACGTGTTCACTAAGATGCAATGCGGTTGACTAATGCATTTCGCATTTAGCCGTCTGTCTTTCCTCCGCAGTACAAATAGCACCCGATTGATCCCTCCAGGTGTAGGGTGTCATGGTAACTTTGCTTGCTTATATAGTAAATACTTTCACGGAGCACCATTAGCAACTATCGTAAAAGTCTTGTAAACAACGAGACGGGCAAAAACATGCCGGTTGACGAAAAAAATACATTGCAATGACTTAATCGTTTGTGCAAGAAGTTCAATTTCAAGTTTTCGCTCCAAACATACAAATCATCGGGATCACTTCTTGTATGGCCAAACTATGTATAAACATCTCAGTACATGCAACATGATTGTCCCCCATCACTACGAGTGCATAAGCACATTCTGAAATACATGATATATGAAAGATCATCATTGCTGAAGATCAAGGTCACGGCATGGCCCCTTGTTTAAAGGACCGCATTTTCCGGGTTTGTTTGGAGAGGTTAAATCCCAGCTCCATCTTTATCCATTTGCTGGCAGCAGTTCACCTCCAGGTTTGCTCTCGAGGCACCTCTTAAATATTGATAAAAAAAGTCTTATTTTCAGCATCCAAAGTCTCAGGACAAAGTAAGAGCTACATAGTGCAGCACTTTTAGCCAGAGTTCCCCTCATTGAGCATTACTAGCTCGAAAAAAGAAATATTAACCACATGAAAAGCAAGTGCCTGGTCCGGGCTGTTAGGTCCTATGTATATTTAACCGAGCACATCTGCCGTAACAGCTCTTGAAATTCAAAGTGCCATCCAAATATGTGGTTATGAAATATAGATAATCATGATTTTTCCTAACCGCAACGATTGATGTAATTGACTGACTACGGCATGTTTTATTAAGTGAATAATAAAGTAAGGTTTAAGAAGCCATGAAAGATTTAGGAAATGATTCTTAATGTAGTTAATAACAGTTAATCTGTAACCAAGATACAGTATGCGATCAAAAGGATGTCAAGTTGCTTGTATTTATTTGAACTGAATTTATGCCACAGTATCTGAATCTTCCGAGCGTGCTTCCTTTCAGATGAAAATGATTGACAGTAAATGAGAACTTTTTTGACATTGTGAACTTACGTTGTATCTTAAAAAGCAAAACATATCTTCAGATCAACTTTGCCATCTTTAGGTTTGTATAATTCAGAGGGTGTGTGTGGGTGCAGGGGTCACCTACACTTGTAATAGATTTACAGTGGGACTATTGCGATAACACTTAGACCAGCCTAGATAAAAAACTTGTTACTTTGCACATATTCAGTTTATGTAAACAGATGAAATGTAGTGGGTTGTTACGTATCAATAACAAGACACACAGACTTGAGTAAAAGATAACAGTGCTATTCTTAAAGAAGGATTGCAGTAGAAGATACATGTAATGGTTTATAATAATAAATTGTAATTAATATAACTGGTGTTTTTTCTTTAATTACATCTGAGTAAATTTCACAGTGCATTTAAAAACTATACATTAAATACATGCAAGATTTTAAGTCTTTATTTCTCGTTCCTCTGTTCTTCAGCATATGAGCAGGATGAGGATGCCGGTGCCCAGGATTCGATCGCAGAAGAAGAGGGTGACAATGACATGCAGGCAGAGGATGAGAACTCAGAGAAACCCACGTCCAAGGACAAAGACGACAAAGAGACAGACAATAAAAGCAGCTACAGCATCCAGAACTCTCCACTCAGTGTTGTGTCCAACCAGGAGGTCGAGCTTGAATCCCGTTTGAGCGATGGCAGCGAAAGACTGTCTGACTTTAAAACCTCACCACCAGGAAGTCAAAAGGACACGGAGAGCAACGGCCCGAAACTGAAGGATGACATGCACAGTAGCCTGGAGAAAATGAGGGCCGCCTATGCCAACTTCCTGTCAGACTCCTATTGGTCCAAAATTGGACTAGATTTGAAGGTTGGTAACACAGGCAGTAAAACAAACTGTGACAGCACCAACGGGAGTGCCAAGAGTGAGTTTGACTGGCACCAGGACGCACTTTCAAAAACCCTGCAGCAAACGCTGTCCCCGAAACCTGTGTCGAAGCCTAATCTATTCAGCTCCGTGCACCTGTACAGACAAAGCAGCAAGGCGTGCGGGGCGGTCTTCACCGGAGCCAGCAGGTTCCGCTGCAAAGATTGCAGCGCGGCATACGACACACTGGTAGAACTGACGGTGCACATGAACAAGAGCGGCCACTACCAGGATGACAACCACAGCAGGCAAAACATTGCCTCCACTTCATCATCCAAGAACAGGAAGAGGAATCTTCAAGACATGGAGGGCAAGGAAGATGCCCAAAAAGTGCTCAAATGCATGTTCTGCGGCCACTCTTTTGATTCGCTGCAAGATCTAAGTGTCCACATGATCAAAACGAAGCATTACCAGAAAGTGCCTTTGAAGGAACCTATTCCAGTACTTACCCCCAAATTAGTCCCACCATCAAAGAAACGTGCATTTGAGGCCACAAGGCCTTGTTCGCCAGACTCCACCACAGGGGTCCCGGGTTACAGCGAGGCCCAAAGAGCATCAGGGGCCGCCAGTGCTCCCAACAACCGCTACGGCTATCAGAACGGTGCAAGCTACACGTGGCAGTTTGAAACATGCAAGTCTCAGATCCTAAAGTGCATGGAATGCGGAAGCTCACACGATACACTTCAACAGCTCACCACTCACATGATGGTCACCGGCCACTTCATTAAAGTCACAAATTCAGCTTCCAAGAAAGGCAAACAGCTAGCCCTAGACCCTCTGGCTATAGAGAAAATGCAGACATTAGCTGAACCAGCAATGAACGAACTGGAAGGAGAGAAAGTTTCTCCAAAGAGCACAGCATCAGGTGACTCAGATAGGGTAACTCCGAGAGAAAGGTCACCGGAAAAAGCAGAGAAAGATGGAGACAAGGAGGACAAGCAAGAGGATGAGGATCAGAAGTCAACTGAGGGTGATTTTAAGTATCCATATTTGAGAGAAGAGGACCTTGAGCAAGGGTCCAGCGGAGGGGGGGACATTCTTAAGTCTTTAGCAAACACGGTGGCATCTGCGATTAATAAAGCTCAAACAGGAACCCCCAGCTGGAGCGCTTATCCTAGCATTCATGCAGCATACCAACTCTCAGGAGTGATCAAGTCCACATCATTTTCCTCTTCTCCTCCCATCCAACTGAAGCAAAGTCTCCACCACAAGCACAGATCTATCACTCCCAAGGGGAAGTTCTATCAGGGCCTTCACGCACTTGAAAGTTTCCAGGGACATCACAATTCGGACATCAAAAAGGAGAGGGGCGTCGCAATCGAAGGCAAAGAGAGCGAGAGCAGCAGGTTTGATCTGGCGGAGAATGACGACAGTGATTGTCAGGATGACTCCTCTTTCTCTTCAAAGCTGGATGCAGACTGTGTAAGTGATGAGAATGACACAATCAAAGGAAAGTTGAGCCCGGCTTTCTCTGACAGAGGGAACCCGTCACCCAGCCCCCCTGCCAGCAACGGTCACAGCGGTTCTTCAGAACTTGTCAACGACTCCCAGGAAGTACTTAGCATAAACCCTCTCAGCGCACTGCAGTCTGTCTTGAACAATCATTTGGGTAAAGCAAACAAGCCCAGGCCGGAAAGTGTTCTTTCCCACCGCACGCAATCTATATTTTCCGAACTGAGTAGAGGTTTAGAGAAACCCATATCGGCGCTCTCAACAGCCGCTGCCATCAGGGCCAGCAATAGTTTCATGTACACAAACAACGACCAGCCGATAGACCTGACAAAGTACAGACACAACAAAACGACCCCCTCTCTCTCAATGCGGACATCCACCCCAGTCCCGCAGAAACATGCACTCTCTGACATCGCGGATATGGTGAAGGTTCTTCCGAAAGCCACGACGCCAAAGCCTTCCATGCCGACGAGAGTGCCCGTCATGAAGCTGGAGACGGACGTGCGGCGTTTCGAAGACGTGTCCAACGAGTTGTACTCGGTCCACAAACGTAAAGGTCGACAGTCTAACTGGAATCCCCAGCATCTGCTCATCCTTCAAGCTCAGTTCGCCTCCAGCCTTTTTCTGACTTCCGAAGGCAAGTATCTTCTGTCGGACCTTGGTCCTCAGGAGAGGATGCACATCTCAAAATTCACAGGGCTTTCAATGACCACCATCAGCCACTGGCTGGCCAATGTAAAATACCAACTTAGAAAAACAGGAGGGACCAAATTTTTGAAGAACATGGACACGGGCCATCCGGTCTTCTACTGCAATGACTGTGCTTCACAATTCAGAACGCCCACTGCATTTATATCCCACCTCGAGAACCATCTCGGGTTTCAGATCAAGGATATGAACAAACTGCCCATAGAACATCCGACTAAAGTAACGGAACCTGAACTTTCAAAAGCTCTCACCGTCAGGCCGACGGACTCGCAGATCACAGAAGAGGAAACCGACTCCAAGTTCAAATGCAAGCTTTGCAGTCGGACATTTGCCAGCAATCACGCCGTCAAACTTCACTTGAGTAAAACTCACAGTAAATCACCGGAGAATCATTCGCAGTTTGTCGAAATGGACAAAGAGTAGATTTGATGATTTTTAATACCTGTAGTAATCTTGTTGATAAATAACTGTAATTGCTCTGCTTTTATAAAACACGGGTCAGATTGTCTAATTTGTTTTGTTTTACCCTTTTTTCCATAATGTTTAAAGTTTTACATTATGTAGTATGCTTAAATTTCAACTTCAGAATCAACATTTCATCATACTCAAGACTAAAGGGGTGCACTGTGGCTGGGATAGAATGAAGCGTGCTGTTAGAAAATAAATAATCATAAAAGATAAATACATGCACCCTGTTCAAATGCACCACACCAGTAAGGAAATGTATTACTGCTTGAGACATAAATGCTGATGTTTGCATGCAATAGCTCTGGCTATGACTACTATTTATTTGTATGATATGGCAAGTTTTAACTGTATTACGTTTAAAAACAATTTGATCGATGCATTAACTGTAATTGGCAAAATGTCCTCGCGTGAACACGCGGGCGCTCGGACAGGTGGCCAGACACGCATTAAAAACATTTACTGAAATGTACAGTATATTTGCTCTGTAAAATGTTTGTGTCGCGACGATAGAACAGAAAAGCACTTTAATAAAAGTTTAATCACACGTTTAGGCGCAGGTTCAGTGTGTGGGCTTACAGATCCCGACTGATTTGACCCAAGGATGTCTCACGTTAATGTATATTTAGCATTGCAGAAAATAAGGGTCTCATTGGAAAATGCGTTGTGGGACAAAGAAACACTGCACCTTTTATACCAATACAAATAAAGCATTAACATTTTCTATCCGTCTACAAGTCTTTACTTCAGATCTGTTGTTATGAATGGAATACAGCTGATTTTGCCAAGTGGTTGATGTCCTCAGGGCAACATTAAGTTGACAACTATTCAATCAACCAATCAGATTTCAGAAATAAGTTTACAGTTTGTTTAAAGTTTAAGCTTACAACCAGGATTAGCTGCTTCTAGACCATTGTTTGCCTGATTTTAGGGTTTGGTTAGGGTTGGGGTGGGTTTAGGTTTGATTTACAAAAATGTTGTCCTTGAATCAACACAATATGTTTTCTCACTTGGCAAAATCAGTTTGGGCTGTAATTACATCATTGTCTGAAAAAAAATGAAAGAATTTTATATTTTTATGTACGTTATTTCACCATGATGTCAACCTGATATTAGGTATTGCATATGATAATAGACTTTGCTCTACCCTATTTCAGCCCAGCCCACGAAATTTCATTATATAGTCACGTAATTTTTTATTCTTTTTCATGATATCACGAATTTCCACGTTTTCCGTGATCATATAACGTATTCCTGATTCCGTATGATTATCACGTATTGGTTACTCAACTGTATTGTCCTATTTTCTTACCATTGTTGCTTCGGTTTAGGGTTAGATTTACATAAAATGACATCCCTCCCCAACGCCAGGCGACATAAAAAAAATAAATCAGAAAAAAATTGTATAAACCAATATATAAAGTGACATTCTAATGAAAGCACCAAATCGGCAATGGTTTAAAAAATACGAAAAAGCAGTTGAGTAACCAATACGTGATAATCACACAATAACAGGAATTCGTTATACGATCACAAAAAATATGGAAATTCGTGATAATATCACGAAAAATAATAAAAAAATGATGTGACTATATCACGAAACCCCGTTTTTACTTTTTTATAAAGTAATCTATCTAAGGTTTTCTTACTCTGAAAACCACTCCTTACCAGTGATTAAAAAAATTACATTATATTAGGCATGGGCTGGTTACCAGTTTCAAGGTATACCAAAGTTTTAAACATTCGAAGTTTCAAAACCACTAACATTTTCTGTAATGCCGTTTGCAAGGTATGAGCTGGGTTTACACAAAATCAATTAAATCATTAAGTCATGTAATTTACATTTAATATATATTACAAAAAACATTTGACATTTGAATGAAAATTATAATTTAAAGTTTTTTTCACCCAGCATACATGTATGTTGCCTAAAAATGAAATGTGTTGGTTCCAGTTAAAAAGTTGTTGTTTGTATACGTCTGAAATTAACACATTTTTGCAAATGGCAAAACCACAATTAGTGCTGTCTCACGATTGGTCGCGACTAATCGTTTGCAGAATAAAAGTTTTTGTTTACATAATAATGTGTGTGTACTGTGTATAATAATTATGTTTATATAAATACACACACATAAATGTATAATTTTAAGAAAAAAATATATTTATATAATAAATATTTATATTTATATATGATATAGATTATATATAAATATAAACATGTATATACACATGCAAATGTTTCTTAATTATATACATGCATGTGTGTATGTGTATTTATACATAATTATTATACACAATACACCCACATATATTATGTAAACAAAAACTTTTATTCTGCAAACGATTAGTCGCGACTAATCGTGAGGCAGCACTAACCACAATACTGTGAAAGCGTGGTATTTTTGCTTAAGGTTATCATACCTCCAAAATCTCATACCGGCCCATGCCTACATTATATATTTCTACTGGAAGACTCTTTCGTAGGGGCGACAAAAATTTGCTGGTCCAAACATGCAATCTCCATTTCTCAAATTCATATCCGAATGCTCTGTATTCAGTTGACAAGTGCCACTATTACTAATCAACAGATGCATTTACATTTATGCATTTTACGTTTTTATCCAAATTGCATTCAAGCTATGCATTTTATCAGTGTGATCCCTGAGATCCAACCCTTGACCTTTTATGCAGCTGATGCAATGCTCTACCAATTCATGCAACTTAAATTGTATCTACAATACATGTCCTTCCGTATGATGCACCTGCGCTACATAAACATCGACCTTCATTTTTAAAACTATCCTAAAAATATCAACCTTTGAACTAAGCACAATTTATTGCCATTTCCTTATTTTTTAGCAATCAAGTCAGCAATTACCCCTCCCCATCATATCTGTTTTACAACAGCAAACTGACATTTGATTGTAAACCGGAGAAAGCGTCCGTTGATTTGTGCATCCTGACACGGACGTGCCCTCCTTTGTTGGAAACGAGCAGGCAATCACGATTGCTCATCGGATGACTCCTAATGCAGTTAAAGTATTCTGCAATAATTCCTCCTTGCATTTATAATTACAGCCATAGAGCTCACACCTCAGTGCACAGATTAAAGTCATAAATTATTTAGCGTCTTGCCTCACCGATGGATTCTTGATTCCCTCCGCCGAGCCATTAAACCTCGGAATACCAACTTCCTTTAAATGGAAGCCCGAGGATGATTTAAGATAGGCCGAACAATATGACAAAACGAACGCAATATTCCGGTCATTTGTGTTTCTTAATTAAAATTGAGAGCGTGCCTCTAAAGTCAAATCGAGGCTCGTCAAATTGAAGCGTGCCGTGGCCGCGGTAACTCACAATTGAGTCATTTAGCCTTTGCGGTTAATGGCGAGGTTTTGAAATGACCCTGCCACCGGATGGGCACGTATGACGGGGGAACATCTGAAATGGTTTTCGAGGTAGCGCCTCAATGTCAGAGATTCACATTAAGGACCTGGGTACTTTTCTTCAATGTAATCAGGGGGAGGAAATTAGCTGTTTCTAATATTAATTCAGAACAATAATTCAAAGTCATTTGAGATTTATTGCCACATTAAAGGAAGGCTGAAATCGGATACACAATCAGGGCTTTAAACAACCTCGCAATTAATTAACTGTGTCTGCTGTGTTTATACAGGATGGCGGGAAAAAAAGAGAAAAAATTAAAACCGCATGCTAAAAGAACAATAAGCGGCGAGCAAATGAACGAACGATTATGTTGATTATGATGTTATTGTCCTGATAAATATTGCTGGGTAATTTGCACATAACATCTTTCGAAGACCTCGGGGTGTGTCTCGTTTTACAGCACAGTCCCCTGCGATGTCAATAAGCGCAGGGTAAACACAAATTTAGGCACCGGCAAGGGCCTAACAAATGTTTCATTGCGCTGCAGAGATCTGGCACCGCACATGACAAAGAGTTTAGGGGTCCAAAACCATTTAAAATCTTAGGTTTTTTAGAAAACACATCTACATAAAACTTCCCTCTGAATGCTTAATCCAGCAAATGTGCTTGTGTCTTTCTCAGGCCCGTGTGGATGGGGTTGTCAGACAGACACTTGAGATGTGTCACTCGTCTGCCTAATTAAGTCACAGCCGTGGAAAAGAGTCGTGCGCATCCAGACACTGATTTTAAACCGCACCGAAATAAAACATTTAAAGTGCACTAACTGGACTGAAAATAAACTCAAATTTGTGGGCAAAAATGCCAGCGAGTGGTTAAGTGTCACATGTCAAATGAGCAGCAAAATAATGGGAAAGCCTGGAGTGAAATGTTCGGAAAATGACTAGTGCTTTGGAACGTTTTCATTGTTTCGGAATCTGAAAGATGGGTTAAAATGTCGTCACATCGTTTAGCATACAATCTAAATTGTTTTTCTAGATTGCGATTATTTTCCAGTTGGTTCATAATTGGTTTTGTGTCACGACTAAGATTTTGCAATAAAACAGACATTAACCCTTCAGACCTGATTTTCAGATGTTTAACCAGTGTGCCTTATTTTGATTGATTGCCATTTTGATTGATTTGAACCACAAAACATGTGATGTCCATTCCATTGGACACAGGGTCTGAAGGGGTTAAGGTTGAATTTGTTAGCATTAGCTAACATGAACTAACAATGAGCAACATACTTTTTAGCTTTTTTATTTTTTGTGAACTTCTCGTGTGTGTGTATGCCATGAGAGATGTTGATAAAATAAAAAAATATATATTGGCACCGTAAAAATCTGTAATTTATAATAATTACTTAATAATTAATGACTAAAAATAATTTCATGATATGCCATCATTTTCTTTTTTTTTTTTATTCCAAGTCCTCTTTGTCTGAGATCGAATGCGGTCGATTCAGAGACAAGACCAAGACCTTTAAAAAGTGGTCTTGAGGCCAAGACCGATCTCGAGTACTTCAATACTAGTTAATAGCAATACATACCAATGTTAACAACTTTACGATTTTATAAATGTATTAATAATTGCTAAAACATGAAGTAAGATTAATAAATGCTGTTGAAGTATTAATCATGTTAGTTTATGTTGGCCATTGCTTTAACTTATATTAACAAATACAACCTTATTGTAAAGTGTTCCCAAATAAAAATAATCTCTTTAAAGGGGACATATCATGAAAATCTGACTTTGCCCATGTTTGGGTCCCCAGTGCTTCTATCAATCTAGAAAATGTGAAAAACATCAGTACTTTGTTTTGGTAAACCTGCAAGCATGTGAAAAAAATGAAATTTGGCTCCCCTTGTGATGTCAGAAGGGGATAATACCGCTCCTTAATCTGCACTATCCAAACACACCACTGCCATTTAGATCAGCTCATTTGCATTCAAAAGGACACACCCAAAAACGCCATTTTTTGATCACACCTACAAAGTGGCAATTTTAACATGTTATAATAAATGATCTATATGGTATTTTGAGCTAAAACTTCACATATGTACTCTGGACATACAAACATTAAAATAGTACCATGAATTGCATAATGATATGAAACATTACCTATACAGATAAAAATTATTTGACATAAATGAAAAAAAAGTTTTCTAAATCAATGATTGCATCTCAAACTGTCGAGTGTTTTTTTATTTCTCCTAACATCCGAGACAAAGCGAACGCCTAAAAAAGAAAGCTGGGATCCTTAAATGAAAAAGAGCAACAAGGCTGTACTGTATATACTGTATCTCTAAAGGCTTGTATAGTTGCATGCAGACTTGATACGCAGAAAGCGTTTGGCCAGGGCATATGGCCTGTGTTTTGAGCGTTGTGTCAGTGAACCCGGCTATGTTTACAGGAGGAGAGAGAAAGTTGAATCCTGATGGAGTCGCGACTAATTCATATCTGTGTGAGTGACAGATAACCTGAGGGCTACCGGTCTGACAGCAGGACCCATTACAGCCTCACACAGCACGGATCAACATCATCCAGGAAGCTCACAGATGGGCTGCACGTGGCCGGCACACATGCTAATACGCGCACGTATGCCAATAGACATGACTGTCGAAATAGATTGAGATGTACCAACCACAGAGACCTGAGGCTTTTGAGTTTCATTAAATGGAAACGTAACTTTCATTTTTCCTCTTAGCAGTGGGATGTCACTGATTAAGGCCATTCATAACCTATAGATGCATGCTTGCATTTGTGCGGTACATTATTTTATTGTGGCAAGCCTAAGGCACACCTGTGTAATAATCATCTTGATATGCTACATCTGTGAGGTTGGTGGATTATCTCGGGAATGGAGAAGTGCTCACTAACACAGATTTAGACAGATTTGTGAACAATATTTGAGAGAAATGGGCATTTTGTGTTCAGCCCGTGAAAAATGGGGTAAAATCAAAAGTGTTGCGTTTATAATTTTGGTCAGTGTATGTAGCCTACAGTAGCATGCTTTTCATCACTATAGAGTTAGATGATGTTTCATTAAATGGAAACATAACTTTAATTTTTCCTCTTTGCAGTAGGATGTCACTGATTAAAGCCATTCATAACCTATAGATGCATGCTTGCATTTGTGCTGTACATTATTTTATTGTGGCCAGCCTAAGGCACACCTGTGTAATAATAATCTTGATATGCTACACCTGTGAGGTGGATGGATTATCTCGGCAAAGGAGAAAAAATGATATATATTATTATTGTATAGCATGCTAACAGACACACAGGACACCCGAGCAACCTCAGAGCCACAACCTGGCAACCACCCATCCAATGGCAGTGATTTTTGCAAAGGTAAACATTACTCACATCTCTGCAATTGAGAGCTAATTGAACATATTGAAATGTAATTTTGCAAAACACATTTGACGATTTTCTCTTTCTCCTTTAAAACTTACAGCATCTTTGCTTGCCTGGGAACATTACCAAGATGGCAGCCAAATGAACCAACAAGGGTGGCATCCACTCCTAACATAATTCTCATCATTGCATCGCTGGGTATAGTCGTGTCGAGAGTGCATACTGGGGCGGGACCGCCATCTATGGCAACGGTTCATCACGTTTCTGCTTTGCTGGTTAGGAACAGCTGGGGCGAGCGGTCGGACAGTCATCGAGTATCAGCGTGGCGGCTGGGATTGTGCTGACGGCTGCAAAGGGCCTGGCCAGGAGATCAGTACTCAATGAAAATGTGTGATTTGTTGCTTTTATATTTTGGTGATGTCAGCTCTAGTTTGAAGCAACTCTACGGACTCTGGGCTTTCGCTGTGTCACAACACTGACACCGGAGAAGTGTTTTAAACCATTGCACACTCATTCCCATCCACTCCAGTTACTTCTCAAGAGAGAAATTTAAGGGCGTCCGAACAATGCCGAAGTGATAACAAGTGCCTCTAGATGTTGATGATAGTTTTTGAGGCACAAACAATGGCACAACACTGTTAACATAAGAGGATATTTACATAAAGATAAATAAAGATGAGTATTTTAGTGGATATTTCGAAATCCGCAATAACTACTAAAATTGTCAGCGATACAGATAAAAGTGTAATAAAAGATATCTTCAGGTTCATTTGAGATTAGCTTAGTTTGTTTTTAATCTATACACATCTTTGTTAAAGATATAGCTTTTGGATGTTTCAATTAGGAATCGACTGACCTGCAATTCTACTGATATATATCTCAAATGAAGAAGATATGGTTAAACCACCCTACGAATTACGCTAAAACAAAATGAAAGGTTTTTTTGTTAATAGTTAAACGATTGATTAACATTATGCATTTAGCACTAGCAGATGCTTTAATTGAAAGCTTCTTGTAGTGCATT
Source organism: Misgurnus anguillicaudatus (assembly GCF_027580225.2). NCBI lineage: Eukaryota > Metazoa > Chordata > Actinopteri > Cypriniformes > Cobitidae > Misgurnus > Misgurnus anguillicaudatus. The sequence continues at coordinate 27,645,217 of NC_073349.2, read as the reverse complement.
ACAACACATTTGACCTTTTAAAAGTGCAGTGTGTAACTTTTAAAAGGATCTCTTGACAGAAATGCAGTATAATATAAATAACTATATTATTAGTGGTGCATAAAGACCTTTCATAATGTATTGTTATGTATTTATTACCTTTGAATGAGACGTTTTTATCTACATACACTCTGTCTGACTCACCCACCGCTAGCTTAGCACAAAGACTGGAAGTAAATGGCTCCAGCTAGCATACTGCTCCCAAAAAGTGACAAAATAATGCCAACATATTTCTATTTATATGTTGTGATTTGTATAGTCACAGCGTGTACAAATAACAAGTTCATATGAGACACAGCCATAACTCTGTCTGACGCACCCACCGCTAGCCTAGCTTAGCACAAAGACTGGAAGTAAATGGCTCCAGCTAGCATACTGCTCCCAATAAGTGACAAAATAATGCCAACATTTTCCTATTTATATGTTGTGATTTGTATAGTCACAGTGTGTACAAACAACAAGGTCATATGCGACACAGCCATAACTCTGTCTGACGCACCCACCGCTAGCTTAGCTTAGCACAAAGACTGGAAGTAAATGGCTTCATCTAGCATACTGCTCCAAATAAGTGACAAAATAATGCCAACATTTTCCTATTTATATGTTGTGATTTGTATAGTCACAGTGTGTACAAATAACAAGGTCATATGAGACACAGACATCTATTTACTGTGTATACTGGGAACTATATTCTGAGAAGGTGAAGCACTGCTACGGGACGCACAGAGATGAAAAGGGTATGTAAGGACTTATCTAACTCTGGGGGATAAGGTGAATAAGTCCCAAAAAGTCGGCATGTTCCTTTAAAATTTTGTGTCCTGCTTGCTACCTCATTTCAAATTCAAAGGAACTGCATATCACTACAAATAAAATGTTAAATATTACACATAGTTTTGTATGCTGCATATTTGTATATGTACTGTAACATGTATTGATGGGTAATGCTGAGTTGCTAAGATACTCTTTCTTTCTTTTTTGGAAGAGCGACACTTCATCTATCCTTGAAAGCGCGTCTGTCTCTCCCGTGCGTTTCTCTGTATCGCTGACTGTGCAACACTTTATTTCAGCCGGCCTTTTGAAACGGTGACTGAAAGTGAGTGACGCTTTGCTAAAACCTTTCAAAACGTTCTCTCGCAGGTAGAAAAGAGATGCTGCTCAATCACCGAGCATGTCTTTCCAGGGCCGACCCGACGTCAAACATAAAAATGAAACAGAATGAATATTTAAAGACAGCCATTACAAGTTGAGCTTGCCACAAGGAAGACAGAGAAATGGAAAGGAAGGGAGGAAAATAGCGACTGGCCTGAAAACGATGACGGTGTCTGTTGGTCTGAGGTGTGTAGTTTGATGGAGGGCTGTTCTAGATACCGCAGTCTGCCAAAGAGCTATTTAAAGTGTGCGAGTTCCTTTACCTGAAACTTTTATAAAGTGAGATTTCAGATTGTCAGCTCTGTCAGTTTTGTTTTTTAAACGAGCCGTCTATAGTTCAAATGTTGTGAGAGCTTTTAGAAATGCATTTGTAGGAGCTTTGAAGTGCGGGAGACTATAAAAAAGCGGAGTTTGGTGGCTTTTACTGTTTTTAGATTTGAGGCCGTCTATGTTTAATTGTACAGTATACTTATAATAGCAGATACATTTAAAAGTGAATCATCAATATTTGTGAACCTGGACCACTAAACCAGTATTAATTCCGTAGAAATTACAATGTTATTGCAGCTGGGTTGCCGGTAATTTACCGTAGATTTAAATGTATATTATTTACTGGCAAGAGTTTGTTCAACGTTGAATAAATTTTAGATATTAACAAGTCTTTATCTTTACAGAATAAAACTATACAATAACAGCTTCATGCAAAGCATTCTGGGAACCAGAAATCATCATCAACCTTTTTCTGTTTTTTTGCTTCAGATTTTGTTTCCCGGAATGTTTTGCTTGATGCTGTTTTTTTAGTTTTACTATGTAAAGACAAAGACTTGTAAATTTGTAAACTTTGAACAAAATATTGCCAGTAAAAAACATCAATTTAAATCTACGGTAAGTTACCGGCAACCCAGCTGCCATTTCTACGGCATTTTTTTACAGTGAAGATCTTGTTTCATGAATATATTTTGTACATTTCCTACTGTAAAAATATAAAAAGTGTATTTATCATTAGTAGCCTAATATGTGTTGGGTCATTCTACAGAAACGTCCACTTTTGGTATGGCAAGATGTTGTAAAATGTATTTCTTTTTCTAACATTTAAACTTAGACCACATTATTAGATCCCTTTGACTTTATGAGTATACATAAATGGCAGCTTAGTAATTTTTTATTTTTTTGTGTGCATGTACTTAAAGACCGTATACACATTTTTTTGTCACTGGTGTTACCTTACTTTTTTAGCTAAAGTGTTTATGAAATATTATTTTTTATTTTTTTCAGTACATGCAGTCAGAGGTAGAGAAAATTAATGATAATCTAACTAATAAGGAGATAATGTTTTATGTATTTTAATCATGTTTATTAAAAGTGTGAATGAATGATGTTAGTTCAATTTCGCAACCATGTATTTGCTATAACAATTAAAATATTTGAAAAACAGTTATTAACAAGCAATGATACAATTCTTTTAACCTTAATTCTTAAGTGTAGCAGAATTCAATGAATTTAAAATGATCATCATGTCACATGTGACAGATTTTATTTAATGTGAAATATAAAAAAAAAACACAGTAACACCAGTGACTGGTGTTACTGATCTTTACTGGTTTTACCCATAAGGAAGGTGACACCGATGACAGTAACACCAGTGACAATTTTCATTTGACAAAATGGCTGCTGCAATTAAACCACATGTTGTCAATCATTGTATACTCACTAAATTAAGTCGTTTAATCCATTTGTATTCTAGTTTTTTACAATTCCCAAACAATAAAGGAGGTCATACCAGTGACTTAAACTAAAAGCTTCATATGAAATCATGAGATAAATGAGAAGATTTTTCTGAAAAGAGACTTACCATTGGCTTCTCTTCATAGATCTCCAGGAAATTGAAAGAAGGAAGTCAAGTGATGTCATCAGTGCAATTTTCATTTCAAAATAAGAGCTTTTGTTAAATGGTAACACCAGTGACACAACTCCAGGGGACCACTACTTTCATTATATATTTTATAATATTTATTTAGCATTTTGTTTTTTTTATGTAATTTAAATCATTATGTTTGAAAGTTATGGACATATTATGGTACATTAAATGGAAGAAAACACTGTTTTTGACCTGAAAATAAAGCATTTTCCCTCTGTACACGACTGTGGAATTCTAATGAATTAATAAAAATCAAATATTGGCATATTGATGGCTCAAGGAGGTGTAATTGTTCAAATAACATTGTTTCATTTTAAAGTATAAAAAATTTAACCCTAAAGTGTTTTTAAAGTGTAATATTTCGTAAAAGCTAGGGATAGAAAAATGGACATTTCCGTAGAATGACCCTGTTGCTAAGGACTTTATTTGGACGACTTTGTGGTTTTCTTAATATTTAGATTTTTTGCACACCCAGGTTCCAGATTTTCAAATATATGATATTTCGGCCAAATATTGTCCTATTCTATAAACCATACATCAAACCATACATTTATGTATATATATATATATATATATATATATATATATATATATATATATATATATATATATATATATATATATATATATATATATATATATATATATATATATATATATATATATATATATATATATATGATACTGTCTCTAAAATCCAGTCTAAAGTCTCATAAACATTTCTGTAGAAATTACAGTATTACTGACAGCTGTTTGCCAGTAACTTACTGTAGATTTAAATTGATGATATTTATTGGCCACAATTCGTTCAAAGTTAAAGGAACATTAAACATTAACGAGTCTTTATCTTTACAGAATAAAACTAAAATAACAGCCTCACGCAAAGCATAACATAAATTTAAATTTACAGTAAGTTACTGGCAAACAGCTTCATAGTTATCTATCATTTGGATAGTTATGCAGCTGTTTGCCAGTAACTTCCTGTAAATTTACATTTATGTTATAGACAGTTTCAGTAGTAACAACGTAAACAAGCGGCTTTCGTGGTCAACACGTAATTTCCGTTAAACTCCACTAAGAATAAATAACAGTTTAAGTCCTTTTAAAGTAGTTTATTTATATAACAAGCAAAATAAACAACACATAGATTATAGGAAGCCAAAACATTTGTTATTTCCGACAAGGTATTTGTTCAGGAGTTCGGTTTAGCAACTAGTCAGACCATTAAAGAAACTGAAAACGGAAGTAACGTTTGGACCAGACGAGTAGTCGTGTCATCGCAAGTGCGTCCGTTGAAACAGTCTTTAATGTTACAGCACTTTTTTTCAGTGTAGCCAACAATACATTGTATTGGTCAAAAATGATAGATTTGTATTGCCAAAAATCATTAGGATATTAACTAAAGATCATGTTCCATGAAGATATTTTGTAAATGTTCTACCGGAAATAAATAAAAAATGTATTTATCATAAGTAATATGTGTTAGTAAGGACTTCATTTAGACAACTTTAGGTGATTTTCTCAATATTTCGATTTTTTGCAACCTCAGATTCCAGATTTTCAAATATATAATATCTCGGCCAAATGTTGTCCTATCCTTACAAACCATACATTTGAAATCTCAATTAAACTTTATTTTTTTGGTGCAGGGTCACATATATGTGTTCCCGTTTTTGAAATCCAGACTTAAGTCTCATAATCTAATGATCAGCATCAAATTTTGATTTCAATAACTGATTTCACATTGATTTTAATCTTTGACATGATCTTACTCAGTTAGTAATAAAGATATAAAGGTTATGTTTTATATTTATATATTTGAAGAGTTTGGTTCCAAAACGCGATAAACGCCATTTTTGAAAAAAATGAGTTACTGCCAAAATCAGTATTATATCAGGTCAGTAGTTAAAAGTAAATAATTAATTTTACGCAAAATCCAATATCCGCCGTGTTATTCTGTCATCTTTTCTCCCGACAGCATCAAGCTTCTCATGCTAACACATTGACCCCAGAGGATCCTATGAAAAACTTTCCATAATTTTACTCAAAGTCAACGAAAATCGAGCAGGACCAAAAACATTTTACAGCTGATCTCTGTGAAAGACGTTAAGCGAAGACGTCAAGTAACCGCAATGACAGTGATCTTAATATGACAAAGTAAGTGTTTTGATTAATGACATTAATGTTTATATTTTTAATTAGTGTGTACAACTAGTCAACTAAATGAATATAACATGGCAAAGATGAATGCACATTTATATAGGCTATTGATTCAATAGATTTATAGCATTTTGAATAAAAACTTGTCATGGATTTATTGCATTTTGTGGAAAAAATTATCCGTTTTTATAATAAATCTTTGAAAATCAACTTATGGATTTGAATTTTTTATGTTTTTATAACCTAAAGATGCTATGTGAAAGTTTGTAACAGAAAATAGTTGTTTTCATCTTGTCACTTTCTTGGTATAGAAAACACGTTTTTACCAAAATTTGTCAAAATGGATTTATTGCGTTTTGGAACCAAACTCTTCATTTTTTACTGAATGTTTTTTACATTTACTGTACAATAAGTTAACGTAACTTAGAATTTGTAAGGCAATTGGTTTCCTCACTTTTTCTAAGTAAAGCAGAGGATTATAAGTAAATTACTGTGCATACATTTTTATCAGTTTGTGTGTTTTCTTGGGATTCAACGCATGAGCTTTGTGCTGCTGATGCAATGCTCTACCACATGCTCTTTAGAAACATAATTAAATACTTATATTAACTTATTGTTAACTATTTACCCACCATATGTTATGCTTTTATACCCTTTGTGTATGTTGTCCCCATTTATCTCCATTGCATAAATGCATTAGCACCCTTTGTGTTTGTTCATTTTTTTAAATTAACATTTAGGCAGACACATTTATCCAAAGTGCAGCATGCTCCTTGAGTTCGAGCTTATAACCTTTTGCACCGCAAACACAATGTTTCACCACTGAAAGACAAATTAAAACATTATACCATAAATGCTGTTGATACAAACTAGTTTTGAACCTGGAACATTCCTTTAATATGTTTTATTCTGGTTATTCCCATGATAAACACCAGGCTCATTTCAACTTTGACCTCAATTCTAAAGTCCCGTAGGTGGAAATCAGACAGCTGGATGATCAACATGGCAGTTTGTGTCTTAAAGTTCACAGGAAAAGCTGAGCCGTCAAGCATTCGTCAGCCCAGTAAACATCTGCTCAGATGATAACATCTTCAACAACATTTGTGTGGTCCTCAACCGACGATGATTCATTTAAACCTGGCCGATCCACACCCAGACCCCCCGAAACGAAAGTAAAACACAAAATCCTGAGATTGAAAAAACTGAGATTGAAAATGCAATAGAAACCAAATCAGATGTAGGCACTTTTTCTAAGTAGTTTCAGTATTGATACCACACATTTCTATTAGCATTTCCTAATGGAACGGCACCCACGTTATCATTTCGAGCTCGCTGACCCTTTTATGTTCTCATTGAGTCTATGATCCAGAGAACACATCCTCATCAGGAAAATACAAAGAGAGACAGATAAAAATTGTTTCGTGTGTATTCAAGCAGACAAATTTCAATGCACATTTCCCCCATTACGCCGAATCAACATCAGCGAGCGGCACTCTGAAGCATGCGAGAAGCGTACACTTATCATTATTTCATAACATGTCTAATGACAGATTGACAGAGGATTTGCAAATGCGAGCTGACGTCGATTTCGCAGAGCTGGGTTTGTACTGATGCAAGCATACTTACGTGTATAATTCGATTTTGCAGTGGATTTATTAGTACGTTTTTATAAAAAGAAACTCCACGCCCCGTGCATGGTGAATCTAAGACGCTCTGATGTTTTGAACCCATCAGACGATGAATAATAAGAATTATGACATTTAGGAGGCTTAAAGTGGTGTAAATGCTTCAAAACAATTTCACAGAGAGTCAGAAAAAGTACGGCCGAGCTGCTGGCTTTGATCATTCGCAAAATCATCAAGCAACGTGACCAAGTAATTTGTGGCCCTAATGTTAAAACCTCCCTATGAAAGGGTTGACATACAGTACTGTATCTACAGATCTGTCTTAAACTCTCTGCCATTTCGGCACATCATTTTGATTCAGGAGGCTGCGGAGGTAGCGCCCGACTCGTGTGCACCCTACAGAGCGAATGTGCAAATGAGATGCAGGATTCCTTTAATCATGCTCTTTGCGCATAACGTTGCAGATCAGGGTTCACAAGAAGAAAGGCTGTAATTAAGGTGGACATGTTAGATATTAGATTAACTGTATTAATATGGAAACACTTGAAATGAATAAACATGAAGCTGGAGATAAATTGCTTGCCAGATCTTCAGACAGACAGCAAAGTAAGATTCGTGATGGCCTGTGTTGATGATGATAATTATTTTTAAAACAGACTTATTAATCATGACGATGATAATCGCAACATTGGCAAATAACCGGGACACAAAAGTACCCTGGTATATGATAACATTTACATTTATGCATTATGCAGATGCTTTTATCCAAAGCAACTTACCTGAATTCAATAGCTATAGGAACACTGGATCATGTTATAATTACATCCACACGAGTGGCGGCCGGTGACTTCTCTTCCAAGGGGCGCGAATTCAAAATATGTGTTTGTTGCATCATGTTAACCATGTGCATCACGTGTCTTGTCAAAATCGTGCTTGCTGCACACACGTCAAAAGGATTTATGATAAAAGATACGCTCACATTCACAAAATAATCGCAAGACACTTACTTAACAGTTAACTCTGATTACACATGAAATTAAGTGAGTATCTGGCAAATGTGAGGGTCTCTTTTATCATAAACCTCTTCGAAATGTCTGCAGCAGGCTCGTATTTTGACATCACGTATGATGCACATAGGTTCACATGGTGCAGAATTGTGAAATGACGAGCACACACACGTGACGGGTCACCGGTCGCAACTGATCCACACAGTAAAAAAAATGCAACATGAAGTAAAAGCAACTTGGTTTTGCAAGTCAATTCAAACTAATAGTTAAAGTTTTGACCTGTGATAAGTTGAAATAACTTAGAAAAACAAGTCGAAATTGTAACATGAAAAAATACAGCCCATTCTCATTAATAGTCTTTTAAGTCTTTTCCCGCCATTGACGAGTTATCTCGTCAATTAAGAGAAAACATTTGCATAAAAAACGTGTTCCTTGTGAGTTTTTATTGTTATCTGTAATACTGTGATTATCCACAAGATGGCCAACTTACCAATTTTTTTAAAAACTGAAGCAATTTTTTTTATTAATTTTACACTCCGTGTTTGTTTTGATAATCGTACTGAATCTGATCTCTAACAAAATTTCTTCGGAAAAGTGCAATTATTACAGCTTTTTGCTAAAAAATACCCATATTTAAGAGTTTATAAGCAGAGAAAAAATATAGATAAAATGAAATGTTTGTTTGTTTGTTTGTTTGAAAGCAGAGGGTCTGCTCTTTTCATTTGATATATTTGTTGGTTTATATATTTTTAGATGAAAATTTTCCTGGAAGGCATTTTGTGAAACTTTTGTAAAAAATTACAAAAAATGCTGGCGGGCAACTTTTAAAAAAACAGGCTGTTTGGGAATGAGTTAAAAAGTTTTGCAATACATATGCCAAAGTCCAATTTTGTGTGCATGTGATATGCCAGTCCTTCCCGTGTACTTAGTACCATGCATCTTTTTGTGTCGTTTTATGTAATGGTTTCTCTTTTTTAAATTTTTTCACTTGGGGTTGGGGTTAGAGCAACTTTCTGTTAAAGGGGCCATGGCATGAAAATCTGACTTTTTCCATGTTTAAGTGCTATGATTGGGTCCCCAGTGCTTCTATCAACCTAGAAAATGTGAAAAAGATCAACCCAGTAACTTAGTTTTGGTAAACCATTCTCTACAAGCACATGAAAAAATAGGTCGTTGAAATTTGGCTCTCCTTATGATGTCATAAGGAGCTCTTATATAATAAATCTGCACTTTCCAACCACAGCACTGCCATTTAGTGCAGAGAAAAGCACAATTGAGTTTTAATTGCAACAAACCACCATCATTGTGATCAGTGTTTGAATTTCATCAGCTCATTTCCATTTTAAAGGACACACCCAATACGGCACATTTTTGCACACACATATAAAGTGGCAATTTTAACATGCTATAATAAATAATTTATATGGTATTTTGAGCTAAAACTTCACATATGTGCTCTTGGGAGACCAAAGATTTATTTGACATCTTAAAAAAGTCTTGTGCCGTGGCCCCTTTAAATGACATCCTTACCCAAACCCTAATTTTTGTAACCCAACTGCAAGTGATCATGGTTTAAAATTAGACAAAAAAAATAAAACCAATATATAAAATGACACAAAAAGATGCGTAATCTAAGTAAAGGGTAAGGACTGGCACACTGTAAAAAGTTGAATCAACTTAAAAAACGTACTTATATTTTTGAAGTAAAATTTTTTGTTTCACTTTAGGTGAAAAATTTAATTTGAAAAAAATATATATATTTTGGGAGGTAACCAATTGAAGTAATTTTTCATATGCACGCAAAATTGGACTTTGGCCTGTATTGCACGGCTTTTCAAAATGCGTGTTATTTATACGCAAGTCATGAGAATGGGTTGAAATATATGTTGATTTGACATATCATGCGTAAAATAGGACATAAACTTTGCTTTGAATCCTATAAACAAAAAAGATACAGAAAGAAGCATAACTGTTTAAAAAAGCAGTCAGGGCCTGGGGTGGATAGCTGACAGTGAAAAAAACCTAAAACAGTTGAATCAATAGAACACTCTGTTATCTATCTCTATATCAGCGTTTAAAGAGAAAGATTATATGTCAGAGGCAACCATATATCATTGTAAAGAGTCAGTGGTCTGTTGTGTGTAAATCATACGTCACATGGCCTCCGAGTTCATCCTCAGGCCACTGAATACATTTACAACAGACCAAGACCTCTATATTTCTCCTCCGATTGGCTGTTTCCTGTAGATGTATGTAAATGATTTTACAGCAGTGCATTTGTTTGATATTTATTGTGGTCAGATGTACCGTATCATACACAGTGAGTCTTTGTATCGCTTAATGGAGGTCTCAAGTAATGTCGTTTTTTTTTTGAAGGAAAAGCAAAGCATGAATCTCTTTGATGAATGGACCGTCTGAAATCTTTAGGGGGTCAGGTTTTATATTAATACTACTAAGGGAAAAAAGCATAAACTTATAAGCATGCAACCTAAACAGGCAGCTAATGCCCATTGACATGCATTAAAAACTAAGAGGATCCAAGGGTAAAAATACTGGAATGTACTTAAATGTCAGCAAGTACATTGTTATTTTTGTGCTAAATAAAAGTGTTAAGGTTATACAATATACTAAAAAAGTGTAGTTCTACTTCAGTAGTACCTTGCACTTGAAAAAAGCATATTAAATACCAATAATACTGATTTTAGTGTATTCAAATTAATGGTGTATCAAAAGGATTAGTAAATTTTCTTTAAAAAAAAAATAAAAAAAAATCCCGATAATTTACTCACCACCACGTCATCCAAAATGTTGATGTCTTTCTTTGTTCAGTCGAGAAGAAATTGTTTTTTTGTTTTTTTTGAGGAAAAAATTCCAGGATTTTTCTCATTTCAATGGACTTTAATGGACCCCAACATGTAACAGTTTTAATGCAGTTTAAAATAGCAGCTTCAAAGGACTCTAAACGATCCCAAACGAGGCATACAGGACGGGTCTTATCTAGCGAAACGATTGTCATTTTTGACTAGAAAAATAAAAAATATGCACTTTTAAACCACAACTTCTCGTCTATCTCCGGTCATGTGACGCGCCAGCGCAACCTCACGCAATACGTCATCACGTCAAGAGGTCACGGATGATGTATGTGAAACTCCGCCCCAGTGTTTACAAGTGTGGAGAAAGAGGACCGTTCCGACTTTGTTGTATGTGGAATGATACTAATTAATGTCTTTGTGTCATTTTATTGTTTAAAATGGTCCGCAAATGGGTGTTTCATATATGTAACATGTGACCTTTCCACTGCATTACGCAATTACGTGAGGTCACGTTGGCGCGTCACAGGACCGGAGATAGATGAGAAGTTGTTGTTTAAAAGTGCATATTTTTTATTTTTTGTGGTCAAAAATGACAATCGTTTTGCTAGATAAGACCCTTATGCCTTGTTTGGGATCATTTAGAGTCCTTTGAAACTCAGTTGAAACTGCAATTTTAAACTGCATTAAAACTGTTACGTGTTGGGGTCCATTAAAGTCCATTAAAATGAGAAAAATCCTGAAATGTTTTCCTCAAAAAACATAATTTCTTCTCGACTGAACAAAGAAAGACGTCAACATTTTGGATGACATGGTGGTGAGTAAATTATCTGGATTTTTTTAATCCTTTAAAGGCGCAGTGTGTAAATTTGAGGAGGGTCTTTTGACAGAAATGCAATATAATATAATATACATAACTATATTATCTGTGGTCTATAAAAAATATAATCAACCATTATGTTTTTATTACCTTAGAATGAGCTATACACCGCAGGTCCCCAAGTCGCCATTTTGCGCCACCATGTTTCTACAGTAGCCCTAAACAGACAAATTGGTTGACAGAGCGTGTTTTCTATGTTGTCTCAGATGACGACATGTTTGTCCAGTGCTGGTTACTGTAGCTTCTCTATGCCTTTCGAAAGGAAGGAGTGAGCTGTGGACTGAGCCGTTGGTTGCAATTTACAATCTCACCAATAGATGCCACTAAAATCTGCACACTGCACCTTTAAGAAGTACTAAAGAAAAATGCATAAATTTCAATGTAATGTACCATTTAGGGACATGTTTTACAAGTGTGCCTAAGAATGCTGCCCACATGGAAAGAACCTATGAGAACCTTTGAGGATATATGCACATATATGAAACTTATATGCAGCTTATATGCTGCATATATACAGCATATGCCCATATATGATCAAATATATGCAGCTTATATGAACATATATGCTGCATATATACAGCATGCCCATATACGATAATATATATGCGCATATATGAAACCTATATGCAGCTTATTTGGACATATATTCTACATATATACAGCAGATATGCCCCTATATGATACTATGTATGCTGCATATCTGCATATATATGAGATGCATATATGTGCATATACAGGCCATATAGGTCTCCTGTATTGCTTATATATATATATCCACATATAAGACCAATACATACAAGATAAGAGACAAAATATCTCTTATAGCGAGTTGTCTCATGATTGGAAGGTCGGGGGTTTGAATCCCGGCTCCTGCAGGTGCAGACTGTCATTGGTTTGACTTTTATTTATGTTGCCTAGCAGCTATGGATTTAAATAATTTTACTAATATAAAGGTGAACATATAGGTGCATATATGTACATATAATATAGGAAAATTACATATGTCACATATATTAAAAACCTATATCAAAACCTATATTAAAACATATATGTTTATATGTTCTTTTCACAGGGTTCAGCTCAAATTCGTTTTCATCCGTAGGTTCATTTTGGCAAATGCAGCTTCTCATTCATTACATGTTGTATCAGACAACAGAACGCAAGCACCGCTTGGCACAAACTGACTCGATGTGATATCAAGATACATGAGCAAAACAGATGAGAGACATCCAACATCCTTAAACCAACGCAAAACACAGAATTATATATTTTTAAATAATGGGGTTGATATTACCAGCTCTCCCTCCAGATCTTAGCATGAATAAGATTAACCAGCGGTGATCGAGCGGTGTTATGAACATCAGCTTAAATGTGCCGAGTGAGGAACGAACAAACACGCTTGCATGCTTATTTCCTTCTGTGAACCCAGACAGTCATTGAAACCCTGAGAAAAGGCTGTGAAAGCTGTAATTGGCAGGCTGTTCCCATTTCAAAGCATCTTCTATTAAATTTCTATGTGCCATGGAGCACTTTCATTTTGCTTTAATGAAGTTTTTAAAAGTTAAAGTTTGACTGATATTGAGTGTAAGTCATCTAGATTGCCGGACCATTTGCTCCAGGTTCTCACTCTTTTTTCATTATCTCTCTCTCTCTCTCTCTCTCTCTGTTACGTTTTTCTGTGCCTCTCTGCCATTTTGTGATGAAGGATGGAGAAAGGTGTTCACGGTCAGAGCGTCTATCGTGCTGTTGGCTTTTCCTCACAGCAGATTTTTAGGCTCACCCATACGCCTCTTTTTTAAAGGGGTCAATAGATTTATATTATATTTTGAAATTATTAAAGAGGTCGAGTTTATTAGATATCATTTTTAAAGGTAAAGCATTTTATTTTTTTTGCCACTAGCTTTTAAAAATGACACATTTTTTTTCTTTTAAGTATTTCAATGCAGTCCCATGACAGATGGGGAAACTTTGCAGAACATATTGCCCAACCAATCTGATCTCAAGAATTTCCGTGGAATAGTCATGGAATTTTTTGTTCAATTTTCCGTGGCATTCTCACGGACCTCCGCATTTTTCTGTGGCCCTGTGGACTGTCTTTTTCCATGGCATTCTCACGGATTGGTTACTCAACTGTTTTGTCCTATTTTCTTACCATTGTCACTTCGGTTTAGGGTTAGATTTACATAAAATGATATCCTTACCCAAACCCAACTCTAACCCCAACGCCAGGTGACAATTGTTTAAAGTTTAGAAAATATAAAAGAAAAAATAGTATAAACCAATAGTTAAAGTGACACAAACACCAAATCTAACCCTAAACCGAAGCGAAAATGGTTTGAAAATAGGTAAAAGCATTTGAGTAACCAATCCGTGAGAACGCCACGGAAAAATGTGCAAATGTGACTATCCCATGTAACTTTGTGAGATCACGTTGGCCCAACAAGAGGGTCCCACATCAAAGTCATGACAACAGGTAGGATAACATTCACTCTTAAAAATAAAAAAATTAGATAATGATATTGATTGAATGCTGTCGGCATTATACGTTCATCAAATATGTTTGTTTCAAATCTGCTTAATCTTGGAATCATGCCATTCAGAAATACCAGTTGTTGGCAGAATCCATTAAAAGGGACATTTCACAAGACTTTTGTAAGATGTCAAATAAATCTTTGGTGTCCCTATAAAAGGCACGTAAAATTTTAGCTCAAAATACCATATAATTTATTATAACATGTTAAAATTGCCACTATGTAGGTGTGAAAAAAATGTGCCGTTTTTGGGTGTGTCCTTTAAAATGCAAATGAGCTGATCTCTGCACTAAAAAGCAGTGTCGTGGTTGGATAGTGCAGATTAAGGGGCGCTATTATCCCCTTCTGACATCACAAGGGGATCCACATTTGAATGACATATTTTTTCACACTGAGTTGATTTTTTGTCTAGGTTGATAGAAGCATTGGGGACCCAATTTTAGCACTTAAACATGGAAAAAGTCAGATTTTCATGATATGTCCCCTTTAAGAGTCTGAAAAAAATGCTCATTTACAAAAAAAAAAAAACCCATTTCAGATGCACTTGCATCTGAGCTTTTCAGATTTTTAACCGGTTCTTTAAGGAACCTTAAATGGTTTGCAGAGGTCTTCAACATTTTTCAGGCCAAGAGCCCCTTATCATAAATAGAGAGGAGAAGAGGAGACCCCATGTATCAAATTAAAACTGGATTTACATACTTACTTTTCATTATAGCATAATAATGCATTTTTGCTTGATGCCTAATTTCATTTTACAAAATAAAAATTATTTTGAATTCAAACAATATTTGGAGAACCCCCTGTAATACCACCGCGGACCCCCAAAGGGCCTGGACCCCTTGTTGAAGACCCCTGATCTATGGCATTGAGTGTTTTTGTGTAGTCTGGATGCTTAAAGAAACAGACAGCACAACAACTTGCATGAAATAATTTTACAGTCTACAGTATGACTACCTATAGTGTAACTCATACTGGGATAGAAAGCATTTATAAATTAAAAAGAAATAAACATCACCTTTAATAAAACGAGCAACATGTTTTTTAGCCTTTCAAAAACTTGGTTGCTCAAGAAAAGGTATTGACTCAAATGACTCTTCTGGATACAGTATGAATCATCACAGACAAATTGTTTTCTTAAAAAGACTTTAAAGTGAAATAATCATTTCTGGGGTTGTAATTTTGAGGATATTCCTAAAATAGATGCAAAATAAAAATCTAATAATGTTTGAGAAGTGAAGCTCACACAATCCAGATACAGTCAGCCATCGAGTAGGAACGCCACCAACAGGGACTCGGCAACCTCCAGCTGTCCAAATGAATGCACCTTTAATTTCACGTGGAAAGCTTAAAATCAGTCGTGACAAAAGCACGGCAAGCTAATCATAAGAAACTGGTCCGGATGAAGGAACGGCCGTGGCCATTAAAGCGCAGGAATGGCATTGTTGCGACGGGTGTCGTGGTGGGTAAATTCGAGCGTCCGTAGACAATGGCCTTTCCGCAGTCAGGGCGTAAAAAAGCCGGAGCACTCGAAGGCCTAAGACTTTGACTAACACAAAAAGTCTAATCAGAGAAGCAATCCCTGATGTTAATGAAGGTGTCACACACTGCACAAAGAAAGTTGTGCCTGGCAATCTTCCATTTTTCGGCTGCCTACACCAGTGACATTTCATCGCACATTCAAAGAGCGCCTGGGCCCTTAATGAAATGCATAATTAACATATTCTAATTGTGCTGAGCTCTGTGATGGTTTTGACAGAGCTCACTTTCCATGTCTAATTCAATGCTAATTTAATCTGTTCTTTTCCCGGCGACATGACCTTTCTTGATTGAGTTTCACCGCAAAGAATTTTTTGATGGATTGATTTATCAACCTCTTGGAATGCAACAAAGCATCGGTTTAAGACGGGAGGGGGGATCTTCGGCGGAACCGAGCAAAGAATCGGGAAACAAAGGGGGGAAAAACAAAATTAGAAAGAAATAAAGTCAAGCAACCTGAACAATGTTTCTGGTGATTTACTGTGCTATTAACCCCTGGTGCACAGATTTATTCAGCGTCATCCGGTGCTGTAATGGCAAATTTTCCCAGTCATTTAATCTCTCTTGCTGAGTGACAGTAAACCAGGAAAGTTGCTTTACCTTTACTACACACAGCATTAAGGAGAGTATTGTCGAGACCCCATACAAAAGATGACCCTTTCACACAGTAATTCTGGTAAATTACCATGAATTTACCAGAATGAATTTACCAGTAAATACAAAAATGTGCTGTTCACACACGCAGTGGCGTTCCGTTATTTTACCAGTAAGACATCATTCACACATCAGTATCAAAATACCGGTAAATTCGTTGAGAAAGCGGAAGTACCTGTAGCACGCAGCGAGCTCAGTGTTGTATTTGTAAACAATCCACGTCGTTCATATCAACGGTCCGTATTTTGCTGTTTTCACGTCTGTGGTAAACAGTCGCGAAGTTGCTCATGACCAAACAACATTGAATGAGACGACGTCAAACCGAAAATGCGTTTTTAACAACACTACTGCTTCACAGAGGGCGTGCTAAGGACGTCGGCAATTCGGCGGTAAGCTGTTTTAAACAACTTTGGTGAAGAAATGTGGACATAAACTTCAGGTGTGCTCAACTTTCAAGCAGCATGTGTGTGGAAACATCAGTAAACAGTGCGGGGGTAAACGCGTCATCTGTATTAAAACGCTATGATTGGCCCGAAGCTGTCAGCACGGTCTGACGTCGTCCGTTCTAAATGCCGGTAATCCTATAATTTTCGTTCACACATAGCGCTTACCGGAAAATTACTGGTAATCTTACAACCTGTCTTACTGGTAAATTGGGAGCACTGATTTATCGGAAAGGTTCTGTTCACACATGATCTTTTAACTGCAATTTACCAGTAAATTACCAGTAAAGACTGTATGTGTGAAAGGGAATTGTTAAATATAAAGTTCCTTAAGGGTTCTTCTATGGAACCCTTTTTGGACCTTTAGTTTTAAGAGTACTGTCAAAAAAAAAAAGGTTTTAACCTCTTCTGTGGTACCCTTTTTTGTACCTTGGTATACAACACATCGAAATGTTATACCTTTTGGAGTGCAATATTATACTATAAAAACCTATCAGTTAAAGGTTAAGGGTACAAAACATTTAACTGTACCTTTAAAGGTACACAATAATCTACCCAAAATGTGTAATGGTACAAAACAGAAACTTATGGTAGCAGCCCAGCTACAGAAAAAGTAGTTTCAGACATTTATTTCTGACAGTGTGACTCCTGTGGATATTCACTTTTTCTTAATTATGAAAATTCTGTTGACCTTTTTTCCCAATAAGCACTGCTGTGAAAGCAATTCATCCTCTACCTGTAATGTGGCTAAATAACAATGTGAATCCAACTCTGCAGATTCAACCTAAAAAGCAGTAAAAGGATTTAAGGGCAAATATTTTATCAGTGTAATTCTGTGTATAACTCCAATACATATAGACATAAAACGTAAAAATCATTACACTTTAGACCAAATTATTATAAGACTGAAGTGAACTTTGGTTAAACACAAATTTGACTTTATTTAAAAGGGACATATCATGAAAATCTGACTTTTTTCATGTTTACGTGCTATAATTGGGTCCTCGTGTTTCTATCAACCTAGAAAATGTAAAAAAGATCAACCTAATAACTTAGTTTTGGTAAACCATTCTGTGCAAGCACATGAAAAAATATGTCAATGAAATGTGGCTCCCCTTGTGATGTCAGAAGTGGATCTTATTATAATAATACCGCCCCTTAATCTGCACTATCCAACCACGACACTGCCATTTAGTACAGAGAGACAAAATAATTGATAGCATAATTGAGTTTCAATTTCAACAAACCACCATTATGGTGATCAGTGTTTGTATTTCATTAGCTTATTTGCATTTAAAATAGCACATTTTTGCTTACACCTACAAAGTGGCACTTTTAACATGTTACAATAAACTATCTATATGGTATTATAAGGTAAAACTTAAGATACGTACTCTGGGGAAACCAAATATTTATTTTACATCTTTAAAAAGTCTTGTGAAATGTCCCATTTAAGATATCAGGGAGAAATCTTTCATTTTCATTTCAAGATGATAATAAAAAGAGTCTATTTTTTATACTTTTATCAATTTACATACAGTACTGAGCAAAAGTCTTAGGCAATCATAAGACTTTTTGTTTTTGCAATGTTATTATGACCATATACACTAACCTAAAGGATTATTAGGAACACCTGTTTAATTTCTCATTAATGCAATGGTGTAATGGTGTGGGGGATGTTTTCTTGGCACACTTTAAGCCCCTTAGTGCCAATTGGGCATTGTTTAAATGCAAGGGCCTACCTGAGCATTGTTTCTGACCATGTCCATCTCTTTATGACCACCATGTACCCATCCTCTGATGGCTACTTCCAGCAGGATAATGCACTGTGTCACAAAGCTGGAATCATTTCAAATTGGTTTCTTGAACATGACAATGAGTTCACTGTACTAAAATGGCCCCCACAATCACCAGATCTCAACCCAATAGAGCATCTTTGGGATGTGGTGGAACGGGAGCTTTGTGTCCTGGATGTGCATCCCACAAATCTCCATCAACTGCAAGATGTTATCCTATTAATATGGGCCAACATTTCTAAAGAATGCTTTTAGCACCTTGTTGAATCAACGCCAGGTAGAATTAAGGCAGTTCTGAGAAAGGGGGTCAAATACAGTATTAGTATGGTATTCCTAATAATCCTTTAGGTGAGTGTATGTGACCCTGAGCCCTGAAATGTTGTCGCATTGGTATAGGGCGAAAAAATATATAGTATGGTTTAAAATGATTGATTGTCAAAAATCATTAGGATATTATGTAAAGATGATGCTTCATGAAGATATTTTGTACATTTCCTACCATTAATATATCAACATTTAATTTTTGTGACTGGATGCAGTACTAATGACTTTACAACTTTATAGGGGATTTTCTAAATATTTATTTCAGAATTTCAAATAGATGCACCTTGGCCAAATATTGTCCTATCCTAACAAATCATACATCAATTGAAAGCTTATTTATTCATGATGTATACATTTCAAATTCAGGGTCTAGGTCTAGGGTCACATATAATTATTTCTCTTTTTTAGAATAAAAAAATACCTGAATAAAATGATAAGCTAAAGTGTCAAGTGTTTAAACTTGAAAAATAACAGGAACCTGTAAGATTTGTTAAATCTTAATTAAATGAAATCCTAATTTAAAATTCTAATCAAATGACTTCAGTCTTCTCAAAAGTGTTCAAGCTTTATTTTTTACATTTTGTGCAGATATTTATTGTATTTTTGTTTGTATCTTACACTGAAAAAAATGATTCATTGAATCCAACCAATCTTTCAAGGCAAGTGGCTGCAATCAATCCATTTAAGCCACATTTAAACAAATGTTTTATATTTGATTTTACATTACTAATCTTTTTTATTTAAATAGCTTAAATAAATTGATTGCAACCACTTACCTTAAAAAAAATTATTAAATTCAATGAATACTTTTTTTTTCAGTGTAATAAAGAGAGTGAAAAATAAATTTGGATGCTCATTAAACCTTTACAAAAATCTTATGCCACCACCAGCTTTGTTATTTTAGCACAGTATAATCTAATATACACATCAACAACTATAAGAAAAAGTCTACCAAACATATCAGAACATCACACCAGGGGCTCATCTCTAAACCAGTGGGGTCAATCTATGACACCCTTTTATTTTGAGAAACCACTAGTTTACGTTGACTAAACCACTTTCTATTTGCCTCTCGCACACCTAATGCTGAATTCATCTTTTAGCCTTCTGAGAGACCTGAGAAAAGCCGACGACAGCTCATAATCCAACAGCGCTACAGTAATTCCCTTCACCTGCCATTTTGCTTACCCCACATTTAGAGTAGAGTTATATGCCGGGGAGCCGCGTTCAGACTGCAGCTGTCTGTCTCCGGCACAGACGAGGGATTATGCATCCGCTCACAGGCGCACGCACACGTAACCGTAATTGCAATACTGCCGGGCCCGCCCTCATTTGCATCTTTCCTTTCTGCAGACTTTGATTGGCAGCTGTACATGAAAATGCCACATCAGTTGAAAGTATGTTGTGAGCTCACACTAACGATCACCGTGGCTCCGGGGAGAGCTGCCATATTGTAATTTGGTTATCAGGCATGAAGGAAATAATTCTTAGTGCCAGGATGTGTGAGACAGAATAAATGCATGGGTGCCGCACGTTGCCCTGGGTGACAGTTTTTTATGTTATGTACAACAGGCTCCTGTTGCCGGTAGCGTTTGGTGGGGGGATCAGCAGAAACTGAATTTTTCGTTTTAGAAGAGAGCGGGAGGATGAGGAGGAGCAGGGGTGGGGATGTCGACTGCGGAAGAGCGTAATCTTTTAAGGCAGGTGTCCGTCTCCGGAAATTCCGTACGCTGCAAAATCTGTAATTACCTCTTCAGTGGTTCCATAGGATGACAGAAGCGGGGCCTCCCGTGGAGATGATGCTGAATTGAAGGATGGTCTGGCAGAGATCCGGGGAAGACGCAGAGACTGTGCTAGATTGCGCTTTTGCATCATGTGTTGTTATCTTGGATTCCTCTTAAGTGGCGAAGGCCTTATTTGTTTTGATGCGCTGCTTTTGTTCAAGAGCCGGACCCCTTGAGATGAATCTGTCACGGTGCAAAGAGCGGCCCTTGGCGCTGGCAGCAGCCCTGGGGCAAAATGAAAACAAGTAGCATGGATAGAGTGCTCCAATGTGCCTTTTCACAGCAAATAAGCGGTGCATTGGTATTAGAAAGGTTTGGTTTATGACTCGGCAGCACCAGGATGATTGATGTTTACTGGAGAAACAAAAAATAGGAAAAGTTTTTGGACAAAAGGTATAAACAATTAAAAGTGCAATCTGTAATTTTTGCTTCTCTATCACCACCTCAGTTTGAAACATAAAATTGCGCGTTATTTTTTTTTACACAGCTCAACATATCAATCATTATTATGCAGGGTTAACACCAGACGCGGTTGAGGCGGCAAGCGCAAGTGATTTACATGTTAAGTCAATGCAAAGACACGATTAGGCATCCTGCGGCGGCGCGGATGGCGCGCTCTGCGCGGCTTGGGCTGTGCCGCGGAAAACGCGCAAGTTGAAAAATATGAACTTTGGCGGATTTCCGTGCAGCGTTAACCAATCAGCACCTTGCTGTAGTAGTAACGTGATTACAGGAAGCGAGCAAAGTCTCAGCGGAGTCGCAGAAGCCCCTCCCATGACGCGAATTTCTGTGTGAATGTCTCGAATGACTAGAATTTCACACGCGGCTTTAACGCATGAATGAAGCGAGTAAACTCAAATGTTCATGCGTCCAACTACGCGCGAATAGCGCGTTTTTGACGCCTCTACAGCGGCTGGTGTAAATGCACCATTATTTATTTTAACCAAAAAGTTATAGATTGCAGCATTAATTTCACAGGTTAAGAAACAAGTGGACGCACAGATCAAGTGGTCTTTCAAAAAAGGCGAAAAGCAATCAAGAATTCACCCAACGTTTCGAGTACGGCCAACCCCTGCCTCACACAATTAAGCTAATTATTAATGAATTCAAGGGTTAAGAGAGCAGCGCCTGCCAAGATCCTTCAAGTGAGCTGATTGAAAGGCGCGAAGCCTGACGTTCACTGGCCAAGCACGAATCGTTTGTCCGTTGGGATAGAAGCTGCTCGGTTTCAAATGCCACGTGTGTGGGACGCGCACAATGAGCTCTATGCATCGCTATTATCCCCGGTGTCAGCAGCCAGTGCCCTCCCGCGTGAAGAGGTCTCCTTGTCTGTAACCACGCCACTCTGCAACACATCATTTGGTAGTCTGTCAATTTCCCCAACGTTATCGGACCGGGTGTAAAAATAGCCGACAGGCCTGTCATCCTGCACCCTTTCTCTTCATCCGCTGGAACCCGTGTGCCAGTCTGGGGTAGATCCAGACGGGTGGTGCTTGAGGAACATGTGAAGGTCATGTGTCCATCTCACTGCAGTCTTACATCATCTCTAAACTCGATGGCAGGTAGGACCACATGGAATTTGCAGACGTTTTACACTGATTGTGAGAAGATAGCTCCAAAGTTCACAATTAACAGTTAGTTTTATGCAATAATAAAAAACAGACATCAGTTCTTATATGGAGGTCGGTCCAAAGAAGCTCTTGTCCCACCAACATATAATGATTCCCACGCCCATATTTTTCGATAATTTTGACTTATACAATGTATTTTTGTCCATTGCTACAAATATACCCAGTTGACTTGGGATAGTTCATCCAAAAATGAAGATGGTTACAGTGTGCTACCATCATTTATCAAAATATCTTGTGTTCATCAGAAAAAAATAAATTAATACAGGTTTAGAACAACATGAGGATGACAAAATAATGACAGAATTTTCATTTTTGGGTGAATTATCCCTTAAATGACTGGTTTTGTGGTCCAAGGTCATAAAACATTTTACAAGACTTTTTAAAGATGTAAAATAAATATTTGGTGTCTCCAGAGTACATATGTTAAGTTTTAGCTCAAAATATCATATAGATTTATTGTAACATGTTAAATTTGTCAATTTGTAGGTTTTCGCAAAATGTGCCATTTTTGGGTGTGTCCTTTAAAATGCAAATGAGCTGATCTGTGCACTAAATGGCAGTGCCGTGGTTGGATAGTGCAGATTGACCGGTACTGTAGGTATTATCCCCTTCTGACATCACAAGCGGAGCCAAATTTTAATGATCTATTTTTTCACATGCTATTAGAGAATGGTTATCTTATTCACATTTTCTAGGTTAATTGAAGTTCTGTGGACCCAGTTATAGCACTTTAACATGGATAAAGTCAGATGTCATGATATGTCCCCTTTAAAATCATGATTTCTAGGGCTACACAATAGACCAAAATCACAGCGATACTGAAAACGTGCACATTGCAATATGCATATAGCAATGCTTCATAACAACCTAATGTTTATGTGTAGTCAAAGTGGGATATACCAGCCTGATCTCACGAGAAATCATACATATTTTACGAGTTGGCTAATTCGTATTAATTCATATGAAGTTAATCGTGTAATATCGTACGATTCTCATGAAAAACATCCTCGAACCGACCACTAACCACACCTCTTACCCCAATGTCACAGGAGTCAAGGGAAATAGTACCAAAACTTATGAATGTGGTCGTATGAATCAATACGAATTAGCCAACTAGAAAATATGTACGAATTCTCATGCGATAGCGTTGGTTATACTGTAATTTTCAGTTTTTAAATATATTTGAAAATAGTTCAAATGGATTTCCCTAACCTGCTATACAATTACCGTACAGAATTTCTTCAAAGTTGTCGAATATCGCACATTTCTCCAATATACTGTGCAGTCCTTCCAGAAAAACACTGAAAAAAGTTTTTTTGGGGGATTGTTGTGGGCAAAAATCCTTGCGGCATGTTTTCTTAAAAAATGCGATGGAATATGCAAGATATTTAGGCAATTTTATGCGATGAAATTGCGGGAACTTGGAAAAATTGCGGGAAGTTGCAAAAACTGCGAGAACTTGCAAAAACTCTTTGCAGCTTTTCGGTGGTGTTTATGTTGCGTAATTACACCACTTCATAACATTCCCATGACAACAGGGGACATGGCTGCGCATGTGTGAAGTAAATGAAACATTTTTCAGTTTTCTAATAAGATATATGTGACTTTTGCCACAAAAATGCGGGGATTATGAAATCACGCAAAAATATTTTGCGTGTGGAAATCTGCAATTTATGCGGCAAAGGTGCGCATATTTAAATATGCAGACTTTGGCTGATTACGCATTGAATCATGCGATCACATAATCGTGTTTTCTGGAGGCACTTACTAATACAATGTTATTAATGTGCTAATCCCTCAGAATGGCTCCCACCCTCAAAGAAAAATAGTATCTCTTGACAATTTCTCAGTTTACTAAACAGCAAAGACATTTAATGGGAAAAGGTGAAAGGCTTTAAGTTTTATGAACAGTTTTTTGACTATCCACAGGAATACGTCAGTCGCCAGCTAAGCTAACGGCAAGCTAAGCTGCTATCCAATCACAACACACTAAATAAACTACAAAATCCGAACTCGATACGTTTTTCTGAAGGAGGGACTTCATAGAACAAGGAAGACATCAGCCCATTTTCAGGACAGTGAAAAAAGTGGTATACAGATAAGTAAATTGTGTGAAAAACGCTGCGTTTTTTACACGTGAAACATGAACACATGTTATATTGCGCACTGCAAACACAATCAAAGCTTCAAAAACACAGAAAGAACGGGACCTTCAATTTCTCAGATTTCAAAAGATACCAAAAGAATCTGCATGCAAAAGTCAGAGGTTTCAATAATACAATATTTTGTAATTCCAAACAAAGACACTAATAATACACCATAATCTTCTAAGCTTCCTCCAGATTCTGTTCAGCTTTACCAATGAGAGCTCTGAAGATTACTCATGTTTACAACTTACAAAGATTTACACATCTTGAATACGTCTCTCACCACCTCCTTCTGTTGGGCCAGATGGGCAACACGATCTTGACCTAGTTGTGCACACTAACACCACCTCCGCAATTTTATTCCACATAGCGAACCCATTCTCATTAGATTTACATCCCAGCGTTGCTTCAGGAGAAAGTAAATCTAAAGCAAGGCATTGGGCCTTGATGGCCCTCGGTCACAGAGACTGGCTGGCTGACAGACTGAAGAGGGCTGATTGATCTGCAGACACATCTTTCTGAACCTCAGTCTTCATACTGCTCTCTCCGGCGATATCTGTGGAGATCACTGACGTGCAGGGCTGATACCTGATCAAACGGGCCTCTGAACTGCCAAACACGGGCATCATTAGCAGCGGAGGGCCGACACTGGGGAGACGTCGGCTGGACGATGGCCATGTGCTGTTGATGCCTGGGGAGACGTCTGACGATGTGGGTGGTCGGTGAGTTGAATCTTCACCTCGGGGTGTGTAGAAACAGGTCTACTGTTAGCTATCAACCATCAATGCTTATATGAATGATAGATGGGTGAAGAACTGCACCAGTCAATCCACCACCGAACAGATTTACATTTTTCACATTTTTCTTTGTACAGTGTCTGTTTTATATTAATAAGTGGAACAGTACATTGTCAGAAAAACATGGCCCTTTCTGCCACTAACTGAAAAAAAAAGATGGACGTAGTGTCCGTGACGTCACCATAGGTTTCTGAAGATCGTTTTTAAAGTCAAAAGTAGGCGATGCCTGCCGTCGCCATCTTGGCTGCACGTCACCGCGCATTGCTCATGGATATCCCAAAATGGGCAAAGACGTGGGTGAAGCTGAGGTGGCTGGTTGCTGAAACCACGCCCGCCTAGCTCGACTCCAGTGACAGCAGTGGCTGTTCAACCGTCACTCAAGTGGCCACGCCCTAATTATGCAGAACTTTAAGGTTTAATATCATTTAAATAGATGAGTTACAAAAAAATTCACCCCCCTCACAGTTGTCATGAAGGGCAAAATTAGCTATAAAGACCAAATATAATCTTTGTACCAGGCTGTAAACATATTTTTTCTGCTCGAAAGTTGGGCATTTTAACTTGGGGTCTATGGGAATTGACTCCCTTTTGGAGCCTCTAGAGGCCAGTCGATGAATTTGAGTGTAAATCACTTTCGTATTGGCGCTATCAGAGAGATCGGAAGGTTGCCCCTCGGCTGTAACCTTACGAAAATTAACCATGGTTTTACTTCAGTTAAAGCCAAAAAATGTAGTTAAACCATGGTTAGTGTAGTAAAATCATGGTTTTGCTGATAGTAATCAATACACCAAAAAAAACCATGGTTATTACACTTTTAGTAAAAAAAGCATCGCCAGATAGGGTTGAGAGTTCCCAGAGGCGCCAAGGTATGGTATTAACACGATACAATATTATTGCGGCTAAAAATGAAAATTATTTCTCTGTTTGTTCATCTCACTTCAATTTTAACTAACTTCCCGACCGCCATTTTTTTTTTAAGTTGCCGCCAGCATTTTTTATAATTTTTACAAAAGTTTCACAATATGCCTTCCAGGAAAATTTTCAGAGGAATTCAAATATATCAAATGAAAGAACTCTGCTTTCCAACAAACAATAAACAAACAAACAAACAAAACAGAAAAAAAAACGTTTCATCCTATCTATATGTTTTTCTCTGCTTATAAACTCTTAAATATGCGTATTTTTCTTAAAAATATTTTTTTAGCAAAAAGCTGAAATAATTGCATTTTTGTGAAGGAATTTTGTTAGAGATCAGATTTAGAAAGATTATCAAAACATACACAGAGTTTAAAATTAGTAAATAATGTTTTGGCTACAGTTTTTTCATAAATTGGGGAAGTGTGGTAAATTGCGGTATTTTGCAGATTAACATAAAAATTCATCAGGAACACGTTTTTTTATGCAAATATATTCTCTTAATTGACACGATAACTCGTCAATGGTGGGGAAAGAGTTAAGACAAACTGACCAACACTTTTATGAAAACCTGTCATAAATGTTGTATGGACCTGACAAACTCAACTGTTGGTATTACAGGCTAGTCCACCTTTATTAAATGCAAACACGAATATTTTGAATAGTGCAAATTGAATTTGTATTAAAAAGGATAAAAATATTATATAAGAAAACCTCAATACTTGGCATTTGTGTATCGATACAGTATTGACGCAGAAAATATCACAAAACTATTCTGTATACTATGTAGACCCCCCTGCACCCCCCTACTGCCAGATGAACTTAAGTTTGTTTCTGGAGATGGAGTACAGTGCAGGTACTCAGATACGCCCCAGAGATTCAGATGGTAAACCGTCAGTTTGAGGGTAGAAATAGACTTTGCCAGTGTTAGATTTTGAGATGTGAGAACTTGTTTACGTTGCCGTTTTTAGCGTAACACTTCCTGACAAACGAAACCAGACTGAATCACTTATGATTATGTTACAATAACCTCTTTCCTTTGAATAAAAGACTCCCGTTACGATACATTATTGATTTTGAAAAACGGATACACCAGAAGAAGCGGCGTTCTCTTCAATTCAAAAACGTAAACTTAGACGTACAACAGTGTTAACTGAATACTGTGTTTTGATGTTCTTGATGCTTCTGCTGAGTTCAACAGTTTCTGATTTCTGAAATTCAATGTGACTGTCACACTTTAGAGATATGGTTTTTGTTATCAAACAGAAAATAGATTGAAAAGGGCACTACATTGAATTCTTACAACTATAGAGGAATAGTTCACTCATGAATGAGATTTATGTCAGCGTTGTAGTCGAGTCCAGCTCATTTGAGTCCAAGTACAGCTTTATCTGGACTCTGTCTTGATTCAAACTTGGTCTTGGTTTGGACTTGGACTCGACTACAACACTAATTTCTGTCCTTATTTACTCACCCTCATAGCATTACAAATCTGTATGCGGGTATTGACCATAGTTGACTTTTGTAATATATGAAAGTATGGCCTTGTGTCTCCAGAAGACTTGGAATACTTTAATAATTCATACAATTTAATAATTGATCATTATTTTCTTTATTTTCAGATCTTGAGAGATTTGATCACCATTAACTATCATTGTTAACAAAATTCTCCAAAAAGTTGCCTCTTGTGTTTCACCCAAAAAAAATATATGGGTTAGAAACAACCCTGGAACAACATAGGAGCAGTGACGGCCGGTAACTTCTCTTCCGATGGGCGAGAAATCAGAATATGTGTTTGTTGCGTCATGTGAACCATGTGCATCATGCTTCTTGTCAAAATACATGCCTGCTGCACAAGCTTCAAAAGGTTGATTATACAAGATTAAACGAGCTTCTAGCAAACGCAAGGGTCTCTGTTATCATAAACCCTTTCGATGAGTGCCACACACATGACCAACATGATCTGACAGAAAGTTGTGTTATTGTCACAAAAATTTGATTCATTTATTCGTGTCCACGAAATTCAGCTTTTTTGCGTGCCTCGTGCACATTTCTATAAATAGTGTTTTCGTGTTTGTGGCACGGCTTTCTTTTTTGTTTCATTTTATGTATTAAACATATTTTTTAAATCTTTGTCGCTTGGGGTTGGGGTTAGATTTGGGGTTTGGGTTAAGATGTACTTTTATGTATTGGCCTCTACATGTTTTTCTTCTGCTTTCAAAACTATTCTCGCCTGGAGTTGGGGTTTGGGTTAGGATGTGTAAAAATGTCAAAGAAAGTGATTCTAACCCCAACCCAAGCAACAATGGTAAGAAAACAATGAGAAAAATTTTAAATGAAAAAGAAAGTCTTGCCACTGACATGAAAAACTATTTATAGAAATGTGTGCGAGTGACACGAGAGAGACATTTGTGTTCAAGGCACGTAAAAAATATGAATTTCGTGCAATGGACACAAATACATTAATCGAATTTTTTGTGACTATAACATGACTTTCTGTGAGATCAAGTCTGCACATGACAGGCTAAATACATGTTGTCACGAGCTTCTCATCATGCACCCTCGCAAAATAAGTCACCGGCCGCGACTGCACATAGATATATACACTAGATGTCGCCTTGGGGGTCTAAGCATGCGTCAAAACCGCCGCCATCTTGGAACAGGGGTCTTGTCATAGGAAGTAGGTAGGTAACGCTGCTATCTCCGCCTGTACTTCGAATTCATGGACGATGCCGGACTTTTGTGCTGCGTATGGATGTTAGGCCTACTAACACTATGCATTATAGTTAGAAAAAGTCGATTTTCATAATATCAAAACTTAATTTTTTTCTGGACTCAAAATACATGTCTGACTGTTGGAACGAACAAAAAAAAAAATAGAAAAACGCATTCATGATGATTTAGGGTGATTTTATTTTCGTTATACCATTGCCTATAATGACACTGTTGCGGGGCTCCCCTGTTTCAAGATGGCGGCTCTATTTGGCGCATTCGTTCCAATGAACTGCTGTAGCCAATGTGACATCTAGTGTACATATCTATGGCTACTGCATAGGAGTGAGTAAATAATAAAAAATTGGAAACTGTCCCTTTAGCAAACGTAATAGAAATAGTGTGTGAGATTTCAGCCCACCTCACTGTACGTTTATTAAAAACAAGAATGTAAAGATACAGAGGAGGTACCTGAAGTACTTTACGAAAGAACACAAAGTACAGTAGAGAGTTTCTGCTTTGACTTCAGGCTTATCGTCAGTGATTCAGTGGACTTCAAACAATCCCGCTGTACTCTCAATGCAGGCGTGATGGAGCGGATCTTCACGTTTAGCTTTAACATCCTAGACAATTGGGGAAAGAAAGCCAACCTTCACAACTTTGAAGCGCACATAAAACTTAGATCAACTGTATTTTAAAGGTACGGAGGGAGACTCGCCATCCACGATCCGGCCTTAAATCAACATTTCAAAGTCTCCACACTTCTGAGCAGAATCACAGAGATGTGGATTGGCAAGGCCTCATTTACATGGTTGTGAAAAGACGGCCACTTCATCTCGCTGAGAGACAGAGAGAGGAAACTCTATCGCAAGCTTTTATCAGCCTCAAAAACATATTTCTGCCACAGAAGACAGAAACGGTGCAAGATAAATACGCTTCTAGATCAAAGGTGGGCATAATTGACATGTTACATCTGTGCAAATGGAGAAAAAGTGGGCAGAGATAACCAACAGTCACAACTGAGAGTTACAGGCGGGCAACTAAAAACTTACATCAAAGTAATTTTATATGACAGTTATGGTACATAAGACATTTAGCTAGGTACGAATATATATATATAAATACATAGTAAATTCAAAACAAACAGATCATTCAGGTTTAAACTGAGACTGTGATACGATTAGTAGCAGAAGCAAACCAAATCATAGAGTAATGATCTCACAGGAATTCCCATGTATTTTATGAGGTAGCTAATATGAATTCCTACAAAGTGAATCGTATGGAAACGTACAATAATAAAAAAATAAATAAAACTCATCCCCTAACCCCAACGTCACAGGGGGAAAGCAAAACGTACAAATGTGGTCGAACAAAATTAATATGAATTAGCCACCTTGTAAATTATGTACGAATTCTCATGAGACACATATAGAAAAGTATATTTTTGCTGTATCTTTTGTGAATTTTATTTCAATTATTTATTTATTATTTACTATTCAAGCAACATTATTAGCTAAATTAAAAATAAACCTGAACAATGGAATTCTTTGATTTATCAATCCACTATTTTAGATAACATCTTATAATTTCCTAACATTTAGATTAGGAAAACTGTATCCTATGCTTTTACTTTACTTAAAGTCATCAATAATGCATTTACAGAGGTTAATAGCTGCATTATGACTTATAATAAGTAACTTATAACATGGTTATAACAATATAAATCAAATCAGTTATTTGAAATACTATAAAAGTGAATCTGCATGTTTAAGTAATTAGTAACTAATATAATGACATTATAGCAATGCAGGCTGCATTTTTATAAATACCCTCATGGAAGTATACGCTGAGCAGTGTTGGGTGTAACTAGTTACTAAGTAATTAGTTACTGTAATTAAATTACTTTTCTTTTGAAACAGTAAAGTAAGGGATTACTCTTATTTTTCTTGTAATCTAATTACAGTTACTTCTGATGTAACTAAATACTGTGTATGGACTCTAAACAATTATATATACTATAATACAATAGTGGATTAAACATGGTTTAAGTTTACAATTCTCACTATTAACTGGTTGATTATTAGCATTAATATTAATGAGATGCTGGCTGTTTATTAATACTTAATAGCGCATATTAATGCCTGATTCTGCAAAACCTTATTCTACATCCTTAACCCTCCCCATTTCTACCAATACTTAAAATGTATAACTTCTTTAGTATTAGTTGTTGGAGTATATTTAGGCAAAAGTAGTTAATAGTTAGTTAATAGAGAGAATTGGACCCTAAAGTGGGACCATAATAATTGATGTACTTTTATATATTATTTATTCGAGCCATTTCAAGCCAATCCTTGTATCATGTACTAAATAGGATTTAGAAAGTAATTAGTAATAAGTAATTAAATACTTTTTGGTGAGAGTAATTTGTAAAGTAATCTAATTACATGATTGAAGATGTAATTAGTAACTAGTAATTAATTACTTTTTTTGAGTAACTTACCCAACACTGACGCTGAGTGGTTAAAAATCAGTGTATAGTGGATTATGAGCATGTGAATTGAAATGCAAATGCATCACTTATAAGTAATAATAAACATATTATAAATGTAACTGTATATACTGTTCTTATTATGGGGTATACGTGTTGTTGTGTCTTTCTAAATATATTAATATAATAGTAATAACTGCCTATAAATAATATAAAGGGGGTTATAATTCATTATAAGCATGGGCTACATAGAAAGTGTTACCAAAAATTATTTTCTATTGTAAACCATAGTAAAATTCATAGACACTATAGTGTTTTTGTATCTTACCATAGTAAATATTTTAAAGTATTTACATATCAATTCACTATAGTTAACCATCCAAAATATTGCTGTATACATTAACAAAGTTTAGTTATTACTCAACACATTATAGTATACTTCAATTTACCATAGTTTATTAAAATATTTTTTATTAATATTGTTTATTAAATATAAATTATTTGAATATATGCTAAATACATTACATGTAGAAAGTAAAGCTTAATTAAATATATTTTAAAATTTGAAAATATATTTTGTTTTAACCTTCATATATTAACATTTAGGGGCAACAAATACATTCCCAATTTTACAACCCATACAGCATACAACCTCATTTTTTGCCAAAATATAAGTATGTATGAAATCAAAAATTGTTGCAGTTGAAAATATACTTAATTTAAACTTTTTTTTTTAAATCGTTATGTTTACAGGTTTGTAACGTACAAAGTTTTTCTTACAAATTCCAATGAGACATAAATAAACATATTTTAATATATATATATATATATATATATATATATATATATATATATATATATATATATATTTTAAATATATTTAAAAATATACAAAATGGCCAAAAATACTGGTAAAAATTTTGAAATATATTTAAAATTATATTTGAAAATATATTTTTTCCGTATGGGATATATTACAGTATTTGCTACAGTTTATCAATTCACTATAGTTCAGAATACTGTACATTAACAAAGTGCAGTAATTAAAATATACAGTAAACAGTACTATTTACTACAGTTTTCTATAGTCTATCCACACTATTCCTGAGGTAAATGCGGGCGACGCCATCTTGAGCTCAGATGGGTAAAACTTCCGGTGAGCCACTACAGCTAGTAGTCCTATTGCGAGGGATACGAGTCTGCCGTTTTGACTGGCATTTTAATGCTTATTATGAAATCCAGGAAGATCGCCATAATTTGTGCAGTTAGGGTTAACATAATAGATGATACAAACGCAGTAAATCTTTACAAAACGGTTGTTTTTACTATAATACACGCACAAGAACTGAATGTTTATGTGGCGCATGTGCATCTATTAACTGTATCCACACATCCATCCAGTAAAACCGTTCATACAAACTGACAGTGAACAATAAATACAATAATTATTCAAAAACAACATATTATGCAGATAAAAATATGCTGATTTATTTATTCTGCTACTATATATTATTACAAAAATGAGATTACAGTACATAATATATAGCCTACGACATTAACTGCTTATTAGTTAATGTTTATAATAGTTTGTGATGTGTTACGCATACCGTTACTTTTGTTGTGTTTTAAATTAAATTTTTAAGCAAATAATTTCATAAGCTCATGTCTTATTTACTGTATAATATTTTCATAAAACGAAAACTGAAAACATGTTATAGGAGTTTAATATGTTTATTATGGTTTGTTTAAATAACTTACATTGTATTGAATGAGAAGCATAAGTTACTGTTGCTGTCAGATCGCGTGAAGCTTGATGTGTAGCCATAAAAGCTCGATAAGTCGATTAAAATTGCCGTTTAAAAAAACCTCACACCAGGGACAGTTGTGACATTTTAAACCATCACCTGAAAAGGTTAAAAACAAGAAGTCTCTGTATATTCCATGTATTAAACACTCTGACTGTCCCACTGTAGAGATACGGCATGTCTCTGTGCTTTTATTTGCACATTGAAGATCCGTCACCCCCGAGGAACAACATGAAACGATTGAATATATCTTGATGTATCAGAACACTTCTTAATTTCATCCTCACACTGGTTCATACATGAAATTATGACCGTAATCATCATGGAAATCACCGGCTCTGGTCCAGTGACAGTACGCGCCGGAAGTCGCACCCACAATTCGCGCAAAGCGTCATGGGGAGTAGGAATAGTGTGGATAGTTCTTAGCATTGTGTTAGTGTTAGCATTTAGCCTAGCCCCATTAATACCTATGACTCCAAACAAAAGTTTTATTTTGTGCCACCATTACTAGTGTTAACTGCTCATGTAAAGCCTGATTTATAGTCGGGCTTAAAGGGACAGTATGTAGGATTGTGGCCAAAACTGGTACTGCAATCACAAAACTTGTGGCTAACGCTGGTATTGCAATCACACAACTGATGGCCAATACACAACATGACAACATAAACATCAGTTGAGGGCTGCAACTCCACTTTTTAAATGACAATATCCTGGCCGGACCACTGTTGTCAGTGGTATAAGTATTTGAAATGAAAATTATTTCTTAATGTCTAGTGACATATCAGGGCCATTTTATGATTAATTGATATAAAATTTCTTACATACTGTTCCTTTAAGTTCTACGCCGCAGCTACAACGTAGGCTATCCGTAGCCTGTGCGTAGCTCTGCATAGCCTGACGTGCACCTCACAAAAATTCTAACAGCGCGTCAGTTCTATGCGGACCGCAAGCGCTGTTATTGGTGCACCAGAACCCCTCCCGTCAGATTAAAAACTGCGTCATAGGTATTTCCGTTTGCGACGGTGAACACAAAGATGAGCCAAGTTGAGGAGTGATTTAACTCAAACTGCAACAAAAGTCACTGTTTATTTACTTCCATCATTGCTGGTCTTCTCAAATCACAGATAACAATATGCTGTTTCTTCTTCGTTTGTGGGTTAACTTGCCAAGCTTCTTCTTCTCTGACGGTCACGCTGCTACTGTGGTTACACGCGTGGATACTGCCTACCAGCGGTTTGCGCGTGTTTGCACGTTGACGCGGAGGACGACGCAAAAGTATAAATGAAAACCGACGCGGAACGTACGCCGTCGCGGCTACGCAGTAGGACCTACGAACGACTATAACGAGCCCTTAACAGTCTTTAAATAGGGAAAACATGAAAGTGTTTGGTGGCTTCTAAATTCATCCCTGTTTGGAGCCATAGGAATGAATGGAGCTAGACTAAATGCTAACACATTCACGACACGCTGTACAAAGATTAAGTGCAAGCATTGAAAACAGATAGGTATGTATTAATTTGTCTAAGTTGAGGTAAGAACAAAGTAAAATATTGAAAACTGTGGTGTTTTCCTCTTTTTAAAAAAAGTAGTTCATAACTAAAAAACACTGTTTTGAAAACAGCTAAGCTACTATCATGCAAGTGTTTAAATATTTTTTATCAAGATATAAAGATATAATTCTGCCATATAAAGACGTATGACAATCGAGTATTCTGGAAACCTGTTTGATATCATTATGTGTTTGTTGACGTCAGGCTTTCAGTTAGCTACCAACCAATGCTATCAGCATCACAGTGCTCTGCTCGACCGCTAGATCCTTCTGGATTTACAGATTTACAGCCTGTGAATGAAGCGAAAGCGACAGTGAAAGAGAGAGAAAGTAAGTTTGAGTGACTCCTTGAAGAAGCGGAGCAGATCTGTGGTCCTGTCAGCTGATTAGCCCACTTGATTAGCATTTATAAGAGACCCTGGTGCTCTATTATTTGCATTCCTATTTAGCCATGATTTTGTGGAGGGCGCTCCGTGATTAAACTTGTCACCGGTTGTGATTGACAGGGTCAAATCTTCACATTCCTCTCGTCTGAAATGGAAGTGCGGGCGAGAGAGAAATAAAAATGTGGAGAAAACGACTGTCAGCTATTCTTTGCACTCCTGACGGGCTTTGTGAGGAATCTCTTTCAACTTCTCCCATCTTCAGACTGTTTTTCTTTCTCTCTTCCTAACTCTCTCTCTCTCTCTCTCATGTCGACTCAGATAGGTCAGGAATGTTTTAATTTTAGGAATGGATTCTGGCTGTCATAGAGGCGAGATGACGTCTGGCCCGGGAGATGAGACATGAAGGGTGTAAAACAATAAAAAAGTGTGAATAAAAAAGTGCTCACTTTATTAGACAGATTTAATTACTCTGAATAGGGATTAAAACAGGCCATTCAGTGAAGTGTGAAATTAACCCTTGATTACTGACAATCTCACAATGGAGGCTTAAAAACAACTGCTTGACAAAAATGGAAACTATTCAACGGTAACTGTTTTTCATTTATTTATTTTTTTGGAGAGATCACATTTCCCTGCTGCATTATCATGCCGCTGGTGTGGCAGCTGATGTCAGGTGACTACATTATTAACAGTGAAAATGCTAACAAAGACATGACATTATGTGAAATCCAGCAACACGCTTGCATCAGGGACCACTAACCTTTCAAAGTGACTGGACTGCTTCCCCGGGGATGAGCTGTGGGTAAAAAAACAACAATTAAATATGCAGAAATGAGGTGAAGTAATGCTGCATATTCATTATGATGGACAGAATTGTGTTCTTAAAGGGACAGCCCTTACGAAAATTAACCATGGTTTTATTGCGGTAAAAGTTTAGTAACCATCGTTTTTGTTGTATTGATTACTGTCAGCAAAACCATGATTTTACTTCACTAACCAAGGTTTTTTGGTTTAACTGTAGTAAAACCATAATTATTTTTCATAAGGGAGAGATACACAATATATGTGACCCTGTTTGTGAAATCCAGGCTAAAGTCTCATAATCTAAAGAGGAGATTAGGAGCATCAAAATTTGATTATGATCATTGATTTCATACTGATTTTAAATCTTGCTCAGTCAAAGTTAAAGATATCAAGATTATATTCACATAATGTTATTTACATTATATAGTAGAATGATTTTATAAAGAAAATATTAAATCACGTAAAAACAGTAATTTACCACAAATCACCTAAGAAATGTAATTTACTGCAAATCACGTAAAAAATGTCATTTACCGCAAATCACGTAAAAACTGTAATTTACAGCAAATCACATAAAAACTGCCATTTACCGCAAATCACATGAAAAATTTAATTTATCCCAAATCATGTAAAAATGGTAATTTACTGCAAATCATCAAAAACGGTCATTTACCGCCAATCACGTAAAAACGGTCATTTACCGGCAATCACGTAAAAAATGTCATTTACCGCCAATCACGTAAAAAAATTTCATTTACCGCAAATCACGTAAAAAATGTCATTTACCGGCAATCACGTAAAAACTGGCATTTACCGCAAATCACGTTAAAACTGTAATTTACCGCAATCACGTAAAAACTATAATTTACAGCCAATCACGTAAAAACGGTCATTTACCGCAAATCAGGTAAAAACTGTCATTTACCGCAAATCACGTAAAAACTTTAATTTACCACCAATCACGTAAAAACTGTAATTTACTGTCAATCGTGTAAAAACTTCCATTTACCGCAAATCACATAAAAACTGTCATTTACCGCAAATCACGTAAAAACTGCCATTTACCGCAAATCACGTAAAAACTGCAATTTACTGTCAATCACGTAAAAACTGTCATTTACCGTCAATCATGTAAAAACTGCCATTTACCGCAAATCACGTAAAAACTGTCATTTACCGCCAATCACATAAAAACTGTAATTTACCGCAAATCACGTAAAAACTGCCATTTACCGCAAATCACATATAAACTGTAATTGATCCCAAATAATGTAAAAACAGCAATTTACCCCAAATCAAGTAAAAAACAGTAATTCACTAACGGGGTCACATGTGGCAAATTAGTATTTTTCTCCATGTAAAGTATGACATAAAAACAGTTTAGTCCAGTTAATGACTAGCAATGGTTTGATATCTTAGCATAAGGAATGTAGGTATTGCAATTTAACTTGCATTTATAAAATGACAAGGCAAATGAAAACTACCCTCCTAAAAGAGAACAACTGTGTATTTTGGTGGTCTAGGTGTATAATGGAATCACAACATTTGAGAAATCCTGCTCTAGATGAGAGTCACGATGCACAAATATACCTTGCATGATTCAGACGTGCAGGTGTCATATAGTGTAATCAGACAGAGGGTTTGTGGCAGAGTAAACACTATGACAATTAAGATACAGCCCTGCCATTCTGATTATGATATGCCCCATTCAAGAACAAAGTACCGTAATAGGTGCCGCAACAAGAGCTCGCGTGTGCTCGTATAATTAGTAGTAATTAATGATGAAAAAGTGAGGACCCGTTTGTGCTTCAAATTATCCCATTAGCTCTTGTCATAGTCGTGTACACAAAACAGCTTGAGTTCAATTAGTTTTTTGTCACACAAAAGTGATTATAAGTAGCAAGTGAAACCTGAATCATGGGATACCTCCTGTCTAATCTCTCAGCTACTGATTTAGTGTTTGGTTTTCAGTACTCAACCCGTAGCTCGTGAGCTATTAAACAAATTCCCCCTTTCCCCAAAATTATTTTTAATCGGTTTGTGTTTAAGGTCACATTTGTTTGTTGCATTGTTTCATTAACTTTCAATATTGTTACATAGTCGCATGACTTTAACATGCCTCTAATATGGGCACAGAGCAACCAATCAGAATGAACCATAGGCCTTGTACTAGATATTACAAAGTTATCAATAAACAATTAGTAAGCTGTCTAGCATAGCTTTTAAAAATGCAATTTACACAAAATAAAGTAGATGTATTTCGACTGAGATCTACCATTGTATGACGGATGGATATGATGGATAAAACACTAGGAAAGTGTGAGTTTTTCAAGTTACATTGTCCGGGACCAGTGGCGGACGGTGACTCGAGGGCACTTGATGCAAAGTTCGTCACAACATGTATTTAGCCCGTCATGTGTGTGGTTCCTTTTTCAAAATATGTACTGCACTTTGAGAGATCCTGTGTGCATCATGTGTCTTGTCAAAATAAGTGCCTGCAGCAGACTCATCTAAAGGGTTTATAATAAAAGAGACGCTCGCGTTTGTCAGATACTCGCATAATCTCATGCGTAATCAGAGTTCACTGTTAAGGGAGTGTCTTGCGTCTCTCTTTTATCATAAACGGTTTTGACGCGTGTGCAGCAGGCACTTATTTTAACAAAACACGTGATGCACATGGTTCACATGATGCAACAAACACATATTTTGAAAACGCAAGCAACACACATGACACTCCGAACATGTATTTTGAATTAGCGCCCCTTGAATAAGCAGTCACGAGCCGCCACTGTCCGTGACTTTAAACGTCATGACGCATGAAGATCTCAAAAACAAGGCAACATGGGCACATTTCCCAAAAAAAGAGCTTTCGAAGTATTTCCTTTATTAGGGAATCCCATGTTTTTAAATGTATTTAATAAAGTTTGAAAGAGCTGTCGGAAGCTTGATATTGATAACATCGGAGTCCAGCGACCATGGTGTAGTTAGTTTGTACCCTAAGGTTAGCTTTAATTTCTAGTAAATGCATTTATACTAGTGTTGTAGTACTCAAGACCGGTCTTGGTCTCGAGGTCGGTCTCAAGACCATTTTTTTTTTTTTTGATGATGATTTTGGTCTCATCCCTACTGAAAAATCCAACTAAGACCAGCATAAGCTGGTGAGCTGGCTTCAGCTGGTCTCCAGCTTGGTTTTAGCTGGTTTTGCTGGTGTAGCAAGCTGGTAGATGTGTTTTGGTCACTTTTTAAGCTGGTCTAGCTGGACTTAGCTGGTCAGGCTGGAAGACCAGCTGGCCCTCCAGCATGACCAGCTTTTTCATGCTGGAAGGACCAGCTTAGGCCAGCTACTGCCACCTTATACCAGCTAAAACCAGCTACCATCTTATGCTGGTCTTTGCTGGATTTTTCAGTAGGGATCTCGGTCTCCAGTGTCTTTGGTCTCGGTTTTATCTTGGTTTCAGGCTTATTGGACTCTTGATTTTATTTCAAGACCGGTCAAGACCACAACTGCAGGAATTACACTAAATTACTAGTGCATTGTCTGGTTTGTGTGTTAACAGAATTAATGTTATTGGATGTAAACTTCTGCCTTTAAAAGCAATCATTGATTTATTTCTTATTTGATTTCTTTTGTTATTCTTGGTTGAGAAGAGATGATTGGGAATTGTCCAATAAAAAAACTGTCAATAAATTAATAAAAAGTGAATATATTTATCCACAATAATAAAATTTTTGGATTGTCTTGGTCTTGTCTCATTTTCTTCTGTCTTTTGTCTCGTTCTTGCCCCTTACAAGTCTTGGTCTTGTCTTGGTCTCCACACCCTCTAAGTATCATAACCTTTATTGAATACAAAGCTTATTTTTTGTGATAATCGAAAATCAGAAAATCCTATTGACTTTTTGCAGAGGAACCCATAAAGCTTCCAGGGTTGGCCTACAAAAATACATCATCCCTGCACATCTCTATATTCAAAGTCTTTTAAATCCATATAGTAAATTTGTGCGAGTAACAGACCAAGATTTAAACAGCGCAACACATGTTTGGCTTTAGAAGCGTGTGCATAAATAATGACAGAATTTTGTGTTTTGCAAGATGAACCCAGCAGGTGATCAAGGTTTAAAGTCGAGGTAGATTTAGATGATTTATAAAGCCTACGGGGTGTTTTGCGCCAACCCTAATCAAACACACCTGATCCAGCCAATCAAGCCACGGTCACACTAGACTTTGAGCATGCAAGTTTTTGTCAGACGTATCAATATGATCTTTGGCTTCGTCCATTTTGTACTGGTCACAACGCTCCATGTGATACAAATTCGCAGATCAGAGTTCATCATACTTGAACTTTGCTACACAGCGACCTGCGAAATATTGTCTTTACTAGACATACTAGAAACTATCAGGTAGGTGTGTTGAGTTTCAGCTAAACTCTGCAGGACACCGACCCTCCAGGACCCAGTTTGGATACCCCTGATTTAGATGATCCATTAAAGCATTTTTCAAGTTATTATTATGAAAGTGAAAGCATATGTACTGTAAATGTGTTTACTGTTCGTCTATACACAGAGGGACAAGTCAAAATTATTATCTGTCATTTTCCTCACAGATGCATTGAAAACAAACCTCTCCTAACATTTTGAAACCTCTCGACAGAAACAAATAATGAACATTTTGAAGCATGCACTGCAAGTTTTCATTTGAAAACGCACAAAGCACCCACTAAATAAACACACGTCCTGACATTTAGCTTAAGGGCTCACTGCTCTGACCGTACTTGACCTCTGCATTGATCCTTTCATCTGTCTATTTCAAAAGGCAGACATAATCAAAAGCTTTCAAAATCGATTCCTTTGCATCAGATGTTGTAATCCACCCAAGATTGCTTGCCAATGAGCGTACGGACAAGAAAATAAAACATGATGGGATCAATGCGCGTAACGTATCGATACAACCTTCATATTCTAACAAGCCATCTAAACGTTTCACATCCTCGGCATATTTTCTTCTTCTCCCCGTGAGTGTGCATAGGGGCTGTTATTTCTGAGCTGAGTGAAACTTTAACAGATGTTGCTGTTAATTACTACAGGAGGGGGGAAATGCGATTGAAACACTTTTATTAATTAGTTCCAATGGAAGTGCGATGCTGGAGAGATTGGAGAGCTTGAGGGACAGTCGAATACTGAGGTGTCAACAGTGCCAATGTATGAGATCAAAATAACGTGCTTCAAATGAAACGCAATCACACGCTCAGAAAGGAACTGATCATGCCAGAAACAACATTTTTTGGTGAGAAAAGTAATGGCATGTTCTCAAAACATGTTTTGGGAATACAAAAATAGATGTTACTGCATACATTGCTGACTATCTAAAATGTTATTCTGGGAGGTGCTGACACCTTTTAAAGGGAAAATGTTAAGAGATAATTGACGACAGGCCGCACATTTTTCGAAATGAATGCACACCCAATGTGGTAATGTGGCATGACGCAAAGCGAGGGTCAATTATTTTGCTTATACCACGGTTGCCACAGACATTGCTCTGGTGGTTATTTCAAGATATTTGACAGGTTATGTGTGTGTTTATTGAAAAATAATGCATACTTGTGGAACATTTCTCAACCAATCAAAATAAAGCATTCAACAGCCCTGTGGTATAAAAGTAAGGAATAATTGATAATAGGCCATTTAATTATAAAAAAATTATGCACACCCATGTTGGTAATGCGGCACGACGCGAAGTGGAGTTACACCGCGGGTCTGCATTATTTTTAAATAACTCAATGGACCAGAGTCAATAATTCCGCTTATATCACGGTTAACACAAAAATTGCTCTGGTGTCTATTTTTAAGACATTTGACAAGTTAGGTGTGCGGTTTACAGAAAAATAATCAACACCCATGGGACATTTC
Organism: Misgurnus anguillicaudatus; assembly: GCF_027580225.2. Lineage (NCBI taxonomy): Eukaryota > Metazoa > Chordata > Actinopteri > Cypriniformes > Cobitidae > Misgurnus > Misgurnus anguillicaudatus. Next base: position 27,603,423 of record NC_073349.2, on the reverse strand, counting down.
TCAGCCAATCAGAATAAAGCATTCAACAGCCATGTGGTATAAATAATAATAAATGACTCTTCATGGGCTCTGATGAAGTTTTTATACTCCATGATATATACATTTTATCGATACACTGTAAAATGTATAAAATATGTTGATTTTTTAAGCATAATCAAATCGACTGTACAAGTCATTTCAACTATTTCAAATCTTTACTAGTGATGAGTTACACTGCAAAAAGTTATTTTCAAGAAAAAAAATCTTAGTATTTTTGTCTTGTTTTCGGTAAAAATTTCTTTAAAAAAAATTGATATTGAAGACAAAAATACTAAGATTTTTTTTTCTTGAAAATCATTTTTTTTTTTGCAGTGTACAGTAACTTAAAAATACTGAGAAAGAAAGTCATTTCCATTGAATGAGCAATTTCAACTTATTTGTCTTGTTGGTAGTACAAATATCTAAAAATTGTTATATCACTATGCATTTTATTGATTAGAAAAAATGACCTAAGAAAATATGTCTAGACAAAAAAAATAAAATTTAAGCAAAAAAAGTGGGGAAAGAAAAAAAACTTTAACTTTTTTCTTAAAAACTTAATTCAAGAAAATTAATTGATTTTTTTGCGGATTTTGAGCACAAATTCACTTAAATTGTATATTTTTTGTTTAAAAACTAGACTAATTTTTTAGGTCAATTTGCTCATCAAGAAAATCTTGATTTAAGAATTTGTAGATATTTGTGCTGAAAACAAGACAAAAATACCAAGTAAGCACTCCAAAAAAAATGACTTTCTTAGTATTTTTGTATTGTTTTCAGTAAAAATATCAAAAAAATTCTTAAATTAAGATGTATTTTCTTGATTATCAAAATGACCTTAAATATAAACTAAGTAAATGAGTCCTTAAAACAAGCAAAAAAATCTGCCAATGGAATAAAAAACAATTCTTGAAAGTTTACTTTTTTCATAAACAATTCAAGAAATTTTTTCTTATTCCATTGGCAGATTTTTTTGCTTGTTTTAACCACAAATTCGCTTAAAGTTATTTTTCTAGGTCATTTTGCTCATCACCAAAATACATCTTAATTTAAGAATTTTTTTATATTTGTACTGAAAAAAAGACAAAAAAGTATATCCTATTTTTGCAACAGGAAAGTCATTTTTGCAGTATTTAGATTATTTAATGTAATACACTGCAAAAAAATGACTTTCTTACTTAGTTTTTAGACCAAAAATATCAAATTTAAGTGATTTTGTGCATAAAACAAGCAAAAAATAAATAAATAAATCTGCCAATGATGCATGGGGTAAGCAAATTTTTCTTGAATTTAGTGTTTAAGAAAAATGTTCAAGATTTTTTTTTTTTTTTTTTTTTGCTTACCCCATTGGCAGATTTTTTTGCTTGTTTTATGGACAAAATGACTTAAATTTGATAATTTTGAAAATTGAACTTATTTTCTTGGGTCGTTTTGCTCATCAAGAAAAAGCTTCTTAATTTAAGAATTTTTAGATATTTTTACTGAAAACAAGACAAAAATACTAAGAATTATTATTTTTTTTTATATATATTTTTTTGCAGTGTAAAAACAGTATGTTATCATGAGCTACAAAAGCTCATTTTTTGATGCATTTGGCAGACACTTAAATCCGAAGTGACCTACAGTGCATTCAAGCAAAATATTTGTATCAGTTCGTGTTTACCTTCCGAATCGAACCCATGACCTTTTGTGCTGCTAATGCTATGCTTTTCCAACTGAGCTACATGAATAAACTAAAACTAGACCCCCATAGTCTTCAATATCATGATTCGATCCCCGTAACTCTGTAGCAGCAAAAACACACACACACAACCCGAACTCTTTCTCTCCATCTGGTTTTCTACATAATAAGCTTTAACCCAGAAATTACGGACAGCCTGATGTGACTTTGACAACGTTCTCTCGTACCGAGACACACTTGCCATTTTGAGTTCATTGTCTGGTCGGCATGTACGACAAAACTTACAGCGACACAAAGCAGAGCATCTCAGCCGATCCGCGGAGCAGAACCGCATGCACGTCGTGAAATATGTACGCTGTCTGTCCTTTAATACACCCTCTCACGTCTCACTACCAAGGCCGGATGGACAGCAGAGAAAAGACCCAGTGGAAAAATAAAGTGCCATAATGAATCTAAAAAGCATGATTCACTCCCATCAGACGTACTCAGGGAAGTGTCACAATCTCCGGAGATCCCTGCCCGCTGACAGGCCTGTTGCCGAGAGAAAAAGCCAGGCGGGGCAGAGGAGGTGGCAGGCGAGGGTATAAATCCCAATTACGCCCGGTATCACCCGCTGCAAATGGCCGCAACTGATTTTTTTCAACTTCAAATTGCACAAATGTATTAAATCCCCACAGGAAAGCAGGCCAATAGGTTTTGCACCCGCGCAATGCACACGCTTAAAAAAGCACGTAGGAAATAAGTGTGCGAGGTGCGACGGAGAGGCAGCAACCCCTGCATTGGGCTTTGAAATGAAAGGTAAGATAATCAATTAATCCTGGCAGTAATTGGGTGTGTGGAAAAAGGCAAAACGCAGTAATGAAAGTCATCCGTTGTGCTCGTCTTTCTCTCTCTCCGGCCTGACGAACCCTCCTCCCCCCCATCATGTGCAGGATCTCAGGTGCTTAGCCATGCAAATCTGTCTGACAGCTCGGTACATCTCTGTCTGCCTAATTGGACAGTATAGAGTTGTTTATGGATATTGCAGACATTTAAGACTCAGTCGGGGGCTGCTCGAAAATCATTAGCCGTGGGCCTCTGATACTGGACTAAGTCTTCTCCCTCCGCCGATGTCAAACTCGGCCGTAAAAAATGTTTATCTTTGTCACCTGCGAGAAAAAGGGGCTCTGCGGGCCTCGACATGTACGTGGGGAACGTCTTAATGTAAGAGAATGAGCGAGGATTCGGCCGGGATGGTTTAGACAATGCCGTTCCAATTAGAGACGTACAATGGAATAGCGATGCAGTGTAGCGCTGCTTAGCAAAAATATTTACTCCAAGATCAAATATTCGTCCTTTATATTTTAAATTATTACGAACACTATTTATTATTTATTAATACTTGTCCACTATTTCCCAAATGGCACATTAAAGGGACACTCCACTTTTTTGAAAATATGCTCATTTTCCAGCTCTTCTAGAGTTAAATATTTGATTGTTAACGTTTTGGAATCCATTTAGTCGATATCCGGGTCTGGCGCTAGCACTTTTAGCATAGCTTAGCACAATCCATTGAATCTGATTAGACCATTAGCATTGCGCTAAAAATAACGAGTTTCGATATTTTCCTATTTAAAACTTGACTCTTATGAAGTTGCATTGTGTAATAAGACCGACAGTAGATTAAAAGTTGTCCCCTTGGTAACTTTCAATAGCAGGGGACTATTTTCAGGCGCTGCGTAATATCATTGCGCAGCAAAGTCCTTGATTATTACGCCAGAATGAGAGTCTAGTTCCTAGCCATTTCGCCCTAGAAAATCACAACTTTTAATTTTCTGTCGGTCTTAGTACACTTAAAGCTACCGAAGAGTCAAGTTTTAAATAGGAAAAATATCAAACTCTTTGGTTATTTTTAGCGCGATGCTAATGGTCTAATCAGATTCAATGGATTATGCTAAGCTATGCTAAAAATTGTACCGCCCGACCCGGAGATCGACTGAATGGATTCCAAAACTGTAAAAATCAAATGTTTAACTCTAGGAGAGCTGGAAAATGAGCATATATTTTTTTTAAAAGTGGAGTGTCGCTTTAAAGGGACTGTAAGTAGGATTTTAAGTGTTTTATTAATCAATGTCTTTATTCATAAATATGTTCTCATTGGTGTCAAATCACCTCTTCCAGTGATATGACTTTTCTTTGTAAGCTTAGAATTTCTCCTCTTTACTTACATTGGACGGGTAAGTCCAAGAAGGCTTACATGTCGTTCCGCCGTATTGATAAACTATAATAGCAGAGAGGGACAAAAAGCATTAGCCTACCAACACGTTTCCACAACGCGTTTTCATTCAGAACACGTAAACCAGCTGCAACGGACAAGGAGATCAGTGATTACATAACGGCTACCGTAGTTGCAACACGCATTTGGAAAGGCGAGGCGCTAGAGAGCACTGTTCGTTTAAATGCAAAATACAATTTCACCACTAGATGGGGTAAATCCTACTTATTGCCCCTTTAACACTTGCGGTATTCCACTGGCCGGTTAAAGTCAACAACTTGTTGTTAAAGTTAAAAACTTGTTTTTATGCACAGGCTGAATATAAATGATTATATATCTATAATAAGCTGTAATGTGCAGTAACATTGAAAAATCCCACCATGCGAAACATCAGCACACATATTCCAACCTTCAACACGGCACCTGTGCGCACAGAACAATACGTGCAAATAAACAAAGATCTATATTACGGACAATAAAGACTCGATTATCGTGTAAATCGATCTCTTAATAATGAGAGTTTGCTCGCAGACGACACACTAAGTCAACCATAAAGCATCGCGTACCCAGAAGCCTTGGAGATATTGGACAAGTCAAGAAAGAGAGATACCCCCGAACCTTTCTCTCATTCAAGCTATAAAGCAAAGGCCCAATCAAAGGCAAACTCAGTTTCTATTATCTCTTCCTACCGACACCCCCCCCAGCCCTCCCGCACCAGCGCCCCATTACCGAAATGTTTCTTCCCATCAAAGTCTTTACTTATCACTTCGTCTGTGACATTGAACTTCCCGTGCCCCGGCCGCCGAGACACATCTCTGAACCCTCACGATCAGTCTTCATCCCCGGTAACAATTTAGTAATGAAGTATTGATTTCCAGATTCTCTTCTTATGGATGATATTAGATTTGGTTTGATAAACTGTGTCGGGGGCCCCTAATCTGCTCCGGCCCTTTCCCTCCTGTCTGTAAAACAAAGTGCCACTAGAGGGATAATGACCAGGGAACATCGATGAACTCATTTCATCAATTTGTAACACTTGACAATGAAAAAGGGCTGGCGTTTTTCACACACCAATGTCAAAGTTTATTGCTCAGGGTAGGGTCTTATTGGAAGCACGACATCTTGGCTCTAATTTATGAGCCCCTGCGTGCTGGTTACTTTGAAAGGAAATGTTTGGATACGGCTGGGATATTAGTGTTGCACCTGGCCCGGCCGGTTTTTACGCGGCCACCGGGGATCTATGCATCACGTCGGCAAATACGACAACATCTCGCGCCATTAGGAGGAAGAGGACGGGATCTATGGCATGCATAAGTCATGAGACGCTCGGACTGACTCCTGGTAAGAACGGAAATAATTCACCTCTTAGAGAACAAAGTCCCGTGCTCTTTTTGAAACCTGCAGAAGGTGGACTCTCGCTTGCATGGCCCCATGTTTACATTGGTGATATAATTCAAAGCGTTGACGTCTCACGATGATTTAATGTAATATAAACATTTCTGAGGCACGACATTCTGTTCACGTTTTGACGGATTTTGTTTTGTTAAATCTTTTGGGTTTGGGATATAACAAAGCCATATGCCATGAAAGGCATGCTCAAGAGTGATTTTACCATGGTAATGAGTTTGTTAGGCACGACACACAGCAAAGTGACCCATGGTAAGATCATGGTAACGCATGGCCACACATTTTGGAAAATAGCACCAATAGGTCAGAGTTAAAAGAAATAAGCAAATCATTTAGCCACAATTATCATTTTGTACAATCATAATTGTTCATTAGCATAACACACATCTGCACTTTTACAATGGCTTTGAAGATGGCTTGTCCAATCAGATTTCACTGCTCAAACAATACAGTTTTAAAGGAACTTTTTAGCTACATTTTAGCATTAAGACGATGAACTCAGCCAAGTAACTATGAAATCCATAACAGGATCATGGTAACACATGACTCCATATGGACTCCATATTTGGAAAATGGCATCAACAGCACTGCGATTATGGTTTAAAAAAATAATTGAATTAGGCCATTTTTGCCTCAAGCAATCATTTTACCGTCTGGGTTAACTAAAGATCCGATATAGTCCGGCTATGAGTTACCCACTTCTAGCCAAAATAAATGAATTTGGTTGTCGTTTTTGGAAAAAAACCAAGGAGATGTCTGATATTTCATCATGTCAGCTAAGTCAACAGTGATTACAAGGTGTTTGCTTTGTTTTACTCATTTATCTCATTTATTTTTGGGCTATGGTTAGACGTCTATGAAATTTTCGCTGAGAATCCAAATTTTGCCTGGTTTTAGCTTAGATGTCTGGGCTGTGTTGGGACGGCTATTAGGATAGCACCACTGTTTTTCAATATTTTACTATGTTCTTACCTCAACGTAGACAAATTAATACATACCTACCTTTTTTCTATGCGTGCATTTAATCTTTGTACTGCGCGTTGTGAATGTGTTAGCATTTAGCCTAGCCCCATTCATTCCTTAGGATTCAAACAGGGATGATTTTAGAAGCCACCAAACACTTCCATATTTTCCATATTTAAAGACTGTTACATGAGTAGTTACACGAGTAAGTATGGTGGCACAAAATAAAACGTGGCAATTTTTTTAAGCGGATAAATATAATATTGACGGATGTTTGAGCGAGAGGAGGAGGAGTCAGGAGTGATGTTACTGCACGCAGAGGTTGAAGTGCTGCAAACTAAGTGCTCTTCCGTCAAACAATATAGTTCTCATTTTTTATCCGCTTAAAAAAATCGCCCACATTTTATTTTGTGCAACCACACTTACTTGTGTAACTACTTATGTAATAGGGAAAACATGGAAGTGTTTAGTGGCTTCTAAATTCATCCCTGTTTGGATCCTAAGGAATGAATGTGGCTAGGCTAAATGCTAACACATTCATGACGCGCTGTACAAAGATTAAGTACACACTTTATAGGTATGTATTCATTTGTCTAAGTTGAGGTAAGAACATAGTAAAATATTGAAAAACGGTGGTGTTTTCCTTTAAATGCAAAATTGCCCGCTGGGAGCTTTTAATAGCTAACATTTGCACTTTTACAACATATTTTGTCTAATCAGATTTCACAGCTAGAACAATACAAATTTTATGCAAATCTGAACACGTTTCTTGCTAGATTGTAGCATTTTAAGGTAAACACGTTATAAGCTACATATATACAAAATATTCGGCTGAAGTAACATCTACACTGTAAAATATTTCCTAGTTATACAGCTGTTTGCCTGTAACTTATTTAAATTGATGTTATTTACTGGCAACAGTTTGTTCAAAAATTAAATAAACATTAAACATTAACAACACTGCAAAAAATGATTTTCAAGAAAAAAATTTGCTTAGTATTATTGTCTCGTTTTCAGTAAAAGTATCTAAAAGTTCTTAAATTGAGATGCTTTTTCTTGATGAGCAGAATGACCAGGAGAGTGGGTCTAGTTTTTGGACCAAAAATGTCAAGTTTAAGTGATTTTGTGCATAAAACAAGCATAAAAAATCCGCCAATGGGGTAAGCAAAAAATCTTGAAAATGTTTTAAACACTAAATTCAAGAAAAATTCAAGAAAAATTTGCTACAATTGGCAGATTTTTGTTTTATGCACAAAATCAATTAAATCTGATATTTTTGGTTCAAAATCTAGACTTGGGTAATTTTGCTCATCAAGAAAAAGCATCTTAATTTAAGAACTTTTAGATATTTTTACTGAAAACAAGACAAAAATACTAGAATTTTTTTTCTTGAAAATCACTTTTTTGCAGTGAAGTCTTTGTCTTTACAGAATAAAACCATAAAATAACAGCCTCACGCAAAGCATTCTGGGAACCAGAACCTTTTTCAGTTTTTTCCTTCAGATTTTGGTTCCCATAATGCTTTGCATGATGCTGCTATTTTATAGTTTTATTCAGTAAAGATAAAGACCTGTTCATGTTTAATGTATATTTAACTTTGAACCAACCGTTGCCAGTAAATAACATAAATTGAAATCTAGTTATTGGTAAAAAGCTGCCAGTAATATTGTAATTTCTACAGAATTTTTTAACAGTGTACATCTTTTCCTATGATTGAGTAAAACAAAAATCAAAAGAAAAAGCAGCAGTTTCCCGGACATTACCTCCAACTTCCAGGCAGTCTGGTGTGAGATAATGTTGTATCCTGCCGTGGCTGACGGACAGCCGAATCTCTTTAGCTTTTGTTCTTTATTTACAACAGTCAGACTGCTCTCTACGCCGGCTTGATTTCTCAGGTGAATGCACACTACTCTTGGGAAAAAACAATCGAGGTATGGCAAGAGGAAGAAAGGAAAAAGAGCAAGTTTCTCTGAAGCAGAAACAGATGATATCTCACTCAAGCAGTACTCGGATCAGCGTCCTCTCATTAGTCAGAAAAACAAGCGCGTTTATTTCTCCATTTCCATTCGCTCATGCAAAGCCTGACCAGAGCCACAAGGCACAACATCTGCGAGAAATGAAAACGACTTGTTTTCTTTGTCTTATTCAAATGTTTTGGTTAGGGGTCCATCCCTGCGATCACCAGAGGCCCTTTTACTGTGATTCAGGCATCACGGGCTTTGCTCTCAGTAATCACATTCCCCGTGAGATCTACGTACATAGTGCTTATCAACTAGATTACCGCCAGGTGAAGATGAATAACCCAATTTGCAGCTCCTCATTTCAGTGGATGTAGTTTTCAGTGTCAGCAGGCATTAGCCGATCGGTTGCATTGCCTTGCCTGATGGGTGTGGTTGAATCTGCTTTGAGATCGAGAGGTAGAAAAAACTGTTCAAAAGCTCTAAAACGGTTCAATGCAGACTAACAAAGATCTAACTATTTTACAAGGTGGCTAATTCATATGAAATGTTTTAGTGTGATCTGCTTTCACCCCAGTGACGTTTGTTTAAGGGTGGAGTTAGGGGTGGGGTGTCATTTTTGCTTTTTCTTCAATTCACTTTGTATAAATTCGAATTTGAATTAGCCACCTTGTAAAACAAATTCCTGTTAGATAAGGTTGGGTAAATATGCAAGCATGGACAAGGGTGGATGCTGTATTCTGAATTCTAAATTTTAAAACGTACCATTGAATAGCTTGGTATAAAGAAAAACCTACACTGCAAAAAATGATTTTCAAAAAAAAATCGTATTATTTTTGTTTTCAGTAAAAATATTTAAAAAGTCTTCATCAAGATGTATTTTCTTGATGAGCAAAACGACCAAAGAAAATACGTTTCGTTTTTAGACCAAAAATATCAAATTTAAGTGATTTTATGCAAAAAACAAGCAAAATCTTGAAATTTTTCTTAAACACTAAATTCAAGAAAAATTGAATACAAAAAAGACGACAAAAATACTAAGAATTTTTTTTTCTTGAAAATCTTTTTTTTTTTTTTGCAGTGTATTTTTGTCTTGTTTTCAGTAAAAATAGTTTTTAGACCAAAAATATAAAATTTAAGTGATTTTATGCAAAAAAACAAGCAAAATCTTGAACATTTTTCTTAACACTAAATTCAAGAAAATTGAAGACAAAAAACAAGACAAAAATACTAAGATTTTTTTCTTGAAAATCTTTTTTTTTGCAGTGTATTTTTGTCTTGTTTTCAGTAAAAATAGTTTTTAGACCAAAAATATAAAATTTAAGTGATTTTTTGCAAAAAACAAGCAAAATCTTGCACATTTTTCTTAAACACTAAATTCAAGAAAAATTGAAGACAAAAAAGAAGACAAAAATACTAAGAATTTTTTTCTTGAAAATCTTTTTTTTTTTGCAGTGTATTTTTGTCTTGTTTTCAGTAAAAAATAGTTTTTAGACCAAATATAAAATGTAAGTGATTTTATGCAAAAAACAAGCAAAATCTTGAACATTTTTCTTAAACACTAAATTCAAGAAAAATTGAAGACAAAAAAACAAGACAAAAATACTAAGAATTTTTTGAATAGCTTGGTATAAAGAAAAACCTACACTGCAAAAAATGATTTTGGATGTATTTTCTTGATGAGCAAAACGACCAAAGAAAATAGGTTTAATTTTTAGACCAAAAATATCAAATGTAAGTGATTTTATGCAAAAAAAACAAGCAAAACTTGAAATTTTTTCTTAAACACTGAATTCAAGAAAATTTAAGACAAAAAACAGGACCAAAATACTAAGAATTTTTTTTCTTGAAAATCATTTTTTTGCAAGTGTATTTTTGTCTTGTTTTCAGTAAAAATATCTAAAAATTCTTAAATTAAGATGCTTTTTCTTGATGAGCAAAACGACCCAAGAAAATATGTCTAGTTTTTAAACCACAAATTTCACATTTAATTTGAAAAAATCTGCCAATGGGGTAAGCTAATTTTTCTTGAATTTAGTGTTTAAGAAAAATGTTCAAGATTTTTTTTTGCTTATGCCATTGGCAGATTTTTTTGCTTGTTTTATGCACAAAATCACTTAAATTTGATATTTTTGGTCTAAAAACTAGACTTATTTTCTTGGGTCATTTTGCTCATCAAGAAAAAAAAACATCATAATTTAAGAATTTTTTGATATTTTTACTGAAAACAAGACAAAAATACTACAATAATTTATTTCTTAAAAATATATATATTTTTTGTAGTGTAGGGCTGGGCAAAAAAATATATTTTTCGATTTATCGTTTTTTACCTGGTCGATTCAAATTCAATTCTCAAAGGCCACAAATCCATTTTTTCCCCATATTTTTTTCCGCAAACATTGAAAGTAAGATTAACGTAAATCTAATTACTGTTCTTCTCCACTAGATGCCACCCTCTTTTTTGCTTTGCACAATGATACCAAGGAGCAAGAGGCGAGCCTGTCATTCATTATTTCAGTCGATATTCTAATATATTCTTATAAATATAATACTCTTTATAATCTGTATTCATTGAGTTGAATCAAGAATCGAGTATAAAAACCGCCCAGAGAATTGCAAATGAACACTGAATTGAGAATCGAAATCGAATCGATTTAATAGCTTGTGAATCGAAATCTAATCGATCTGGAACATCTGAATCGATACCCAGCCCTATCTCTACACATTAAATGTATTATGATCCATACACTGATGACTACTGTCCATAGCTTAACTGAACGAGCTGATACTTGTTGACCAGCTTAACCAGCTTTTATTTTTAGAAGTGTGGCACTAACCAGCGTAAACCAGCTTAGAGTAGCACGGAAATAAATGCTGGTCTAAGCTGATCTTTTCAGCAGGGTAAGCACACAAAATTCATATTAGCATAGCCTAGCATCTTTCATATCTTACAGCATGACAGACTTGCGATAGGTCCCCAGTGGTGTTGTTCCCCAGGCCGTGCACTTGAATGCCTGTCCCTGCACGGGGTGAATGCGGCCGGTAATGCATCGGAGCGTTATGGATGGCCCTACTGTCCACTGGCTCTCGGAGCAAGAGAGGGCAGCCACTCACAAACGAGCGTTACACCGCCCTCTAAGGTGATTACTGATAAAGAATGACACGCCAAACAAAGACGCAGGGGAAATATACGCCAGAGTCCAATCGCCTCTCTTCTCATTTGGGAGCCCTGTGCGTAATAAATACGGGGGCCGAATACTCACCTCTGCTTATGAGGCACTTCATCTCGGGATAAGGGATAGAAGATCGGGTCATCAAAAATGCAGGAGGCTTTTAAGACGTGTCTACACCTTCTCGCTGATATTTTGATGATGATTTTCGAACATGCTGTATTTTCACTGTCACTGTGAAATAGCCTGCGACACAGAAACAAAAAGGTCCTGGTGGGACACACGGAAGTTCAACGCATTTATTTTTGGTTTGGTATCTATGCTGCATACGGGCAAAGGTCACAAAACAAATGTGCAAGAAACGGTAAATCAGTGAGCTGTAGACTTACTGTAGCAATAAGTGTACTGTACTATAGCTACATGTCAATGTTGTGATCAGATTGTCGGAGTTTTATTTGTGATAATGGTTAGATGACAAGTTTTGCTACTTACATGCTAAATAAATACATAAATGAACATAAAAATGAATATTTAAAAAATATTCGATCACAGAATCTCTGATTGATTGATTGATTGAATCAAGCTTTACAGACAGTTATAACTAGGGATGCACCAATATATTCAACCCAGTCTTACGAAATTTCGTTATATAGTCACATAAATGTTTGATTATTTTTTCGAGATATTATCACAAATTTCTGTTTTTTCGTGATCGTATAACGAATTTCTGTTTTCGTGTGATTGTCACGTATTGGTTACTCAACTGTTTTGTCCTATTTTCAAACCATTGTTGTTTCGATTTAGGGTTAGATTTACATAAAATTACGTCCTTACCCAAACCCAACTCAAACCCTAACGCCAGGCGACATAGAAAAAAATTTATCAGAAAAAATAGTATAAACCAATACACAAAGTGACATTCTAATGCAAACACCTAATCTAACCCTAAACCGAAGCGACAATGGTTTGAAAATAGGAAAAGGCAGTTGAGTAACCAATACGTGACAATCACACGAAAACAGAAATTCGTTATAAGATCACAAAAAAATTCGGAAATTCGTAATGAAAAAAGAATAAAAAATTTATGTGGCTATATCACGAACCTCTGTGAGACTGTGTAGGATAGATTGGCATATAATCGGTATTGGCAGATAAAAGCATTTTTTCACACTAACAGACATGTGCCAATTGTTTAAATACAAGCCAGAATATATCATTCTAATGGGGCATACACACCAAAAGCGAGTTCAACAATTTACGTGAGTAGATTACATACAAAGTCAATGTAAAGATGCGATCAGACGCGTCCTCACGCAGGGCGATGCGAATGACGCGACATGGGCAGCATGTTTGCTGCAAAAAATGCGCTATTTGCCTCAACTGCTAAAAATATTTAACTCGAGCGAAAAATTTGCATTACACGAAGTAAAATCCCTCAAGTTATTTAGAGCGAGTAACGCGATGCCCCACGTTTGGTGTGTACGTAGCATAAGCATAGGTGCCGATTTCTTTTTCCACCAGTTGGTGCTTGGCACAACGTAGTGCAACACTTAGGTTTTCTTAGCAACGGCAGACGCTACAGGAGCACCCAAGCGCTTTGGAAAGGAGGAGGAAAGTGGCACGATCGCATTTTCTTTGCGACTCATGATTTTCAAAAGCGATTTTAATACAATTGTTTAAGCATATTTGGCATTTTTCCAGTCCAGTCTCACGAAATTTTGTTATATAGTCACGTAAATTTTTGATTATTTTTTTGTGATATTATCACGAATTTCCGTGTTTTTTCGTGACGGTACAACGAATTCCTGCTTTCGTGTGATTATCACGTATTGGTTACTCAACTGTTTTGTCCTATTTTCTTGCCATTGTCGCTTCGGTTTAGGGTTAGATTTACATAAAATGACATCCCTACCCAAACCCAACTCTAACCCTAATGCCAGGCGACATAAAATAAATCAGGAAAAATAGTATAAACCAATACATAAAGTAACATTCTTATGCAGAGTTCAGACTGAATGATTTTCAAACTAGTCGGGTCACCAGTGTTTTCACACTGCGTGATTATCTGGGGAAGGGTTCAGTCGCTGCTGTTTCAGACTGCATGATGGATTGGCGACAGGGGTTTTCATACTGCATGACTTTACCGTAAGAAGAATCGCCGATAACTTTTTCTGTGTGATTGTCACTCGCGTGCACGAGCATCGATTTGCCTGTGATTTCGGGCATTTGTCGGCGATTTCTCAAATCCTGTCGGCGAGTCAAAATCAGGGCTAAAATCGTGCAGTCTGAACTCGGCATAATGCAAGCACCAAATCTTACCCTGCAATGGCGACAATGGTTTGAAAATAGGAAAAAGCAGTTGAGTAACCAATACGTGATAATCACACGAAAACAGGACTTCGTTATACGGTCACAAAAAAACACGGAAATTTGTGATAATATCACCAAAAAAAGAATCAAAAATATACGTGATTATATCACAAAACCTCGTGAGACTGTGTAGCATTTTTCCATAGGTGCTCGGCTTTATCAGTGGGTGCTTGAGCTCCAGAGCACCCACGGGATTGACGCATATGATTCTAAGTAATTGAATATCGGTATTGGCACACACCAAAAATTTACATCATTGCTTCCCTAGTAATGATTAAGGAATGAATACAGATTATTTTGTATGCAGCAATCCAGCATTTGTGGCAAGCACTTGATTTTTACTGACAATAATTTTAACTTGCCCATTTGTCAAAAAACACAAGTTCACTTACAGTAGAAGTCAAGTGGTGACGGCCAACACTGTGAATGTTTAAAATATGCCAAAACTTTGAAAAATATATAATCATTGTTCATAACCAATACAACATTACATGAGACTAGTGTGACAGATTTGCCTAAAACCCTGTCGTCATTATATCCAATAACTGACTCATGTCATGAGCAGCTAAAAAATAGCCCGGTAACTATGTGTGAGGATTAACACAGTATTGCTTACATAGACCTGAATACTGCAAACTCAAGCCATACTGTACATCTGTGATCCAAATTCAATTTTTTGTGATTTACTGTTTTCTATATAAATTAATCCTACATAATGTAAAGAAAATATAATCTTGATATCTTTAATATTGACTGAGTAAGGTCATGTCAAAGATGGACAATTCATAACTATTTTCCGAGGTGGCAAATTTGTAAAATTTCATATGTATGTTTTAGTGCAATTTGTTTTCTCCTCAGTGCCGTTAAGTTTAGGGGTTGTGCTTTGTTCTTGTACGTATTTGTAGGAATCATATCATACGAAATAGCCACTTCATTAAATAGTTACATTTTATGTGAAATTGTTTTGCACAAATCCTATCCATGGACATTAAGTTAGGACCATAGACTAAACAAAATGCTTATTTTCTAACATGCAAAACTGGCGGATGAAACCGCGTTCGTTCTGTTGGAGTCTCTATGTGCGCACACATACATTTGAAATATTAGGTCGTTAGCAGGCACCATTAGGAAGTGAGAACACAGAGCCATTCTTTCACGAGAAGATGCCATGTCTCAACCATCACACTCCCGGCACATGAGGGCTCCAATGGCACCTGAGGGGGAATCTCATGGCTGTCATCCCAGAAAGAGTTCTGCACGGATACAGGCCTGCCATCTGCTCTCCATATGAGATAAAAATGAGGAATTGTCCTCAAATGCCATCTTCTTCTTCAGCTCACCATCTGAAAAATCGCTAACAATATTCTGGAAGCAACAACAGAGAGGTTTAGTACTAGCAGCTCGCTGACCAACGCGGAGTCTAATTGCCTTAAACACTAACAGAGTCAGAGTCTCTACTGTTATCCGTAGGAAGTGTGTAGCCTGCATGTAAAGATCAATATGCTTGCCTTGGATATGCTAATTTAAAGAAATGTTACTTTTAATAGGATTAGACAGACTTTTGGAAATGTACTCTATAACTTTATTAAAGGAATATTTCAGTTAAAAATGATAATGGAGACTGAAAATGACTCACTCACCCTCATTTGATATCAAACATATACAATTTAGAAATCATTCAGATTGGCTTTCAGTTTATATTTTTATTTTGTTTGTTCAATCTTGCATGCTTCTTAAAGTTTGAACCCTGTAGTTGCTTTACTTTAACTGCATGCAAAAGAAAGACAGGAGATTAATCAAAATTAATATTTCAAGTTCTTTACATTTAATTTATTTCTTTTTTAAATAATTTTATTATAAAATTTCTAATTTTGCACATTTTATAAAAAACAATGTTATCTCATTACATTTTGTATGTATTTTACGAGGTGGCTTATTTATATTAATTCATATGACCCCTGTGACATTGGGGTTAAGGGTAGGGTTTCGTTATAGATTTTTATGATTATTCTAAGTTTTTGCATGATTAACTTCGTACGAATTTGTATGACCACATTCGTAGATTTTTGTAGGATTTGCCTTGACCCCTGTGACATTGGGGTTAGGGGTAGGGTTTTCGTTATAGATTTTTTTGATTATTCTAAGTTTTTGCATGATTAACTTCGTACGAATTTGTATGACCACATTCGTAGATTTTTGTAGGATTTGCCTTGACCCCTGTGACATTGGGTTTAGGGGTAGGGTTTCGTTATAGATTTTTATGATTATTCTAAGTTTTTGCATGATTAACTTCGTACGAATTTGTATGACCACATTCGTAGATTTTTGTAGGATTTGCCTTGACCCCTGTGACATTGGGGTTAGGGGTAGGGTTTTCGTTATAGATTTTTTTGATTATCGTACGTTTTTGCATGATTAACTTCGTACGAATTCGTATGATCACATTCATACATTTTTGTACAATTTGCTTTGACCCCTGTGACATTGGGTTTAGGGCTAGGGTTTTGTTATAGATTTTTATGATTATCGTACGTTTTTGCATGATTAACTTCATACGAATTCGTATGACCACATTCGTACATTTTTGTACAATTTGCCTTGACCCCTGTGACATTGGGTTTAGGGGTGGGGTTTCTTTATAGATTTTTAGGATTATCATACGTTTTTGCATGATTAACTTTGTACGAATTCATATGACCACATTCATACATTTTTGTAAGATTTGCCTTGACCCCTGTGACATTGGGTTTAGGGGTAGGGTTTCTTTATAGATTTTTAGGATTATCGTACGTTTTTGCATGATTAACTTCATACGAATTTGTATGACCACATTCGTACATTTTTGTACAATTTGCTTGACCCCTGTGAGATTGGATTTAGGGGTGGGGTTTTGTTATGGATTTGTATGATTATCGTACGTTTTTGCATTATTAACTTCATACGAATTCGTATGACCACATTCATACATTTTTGTACAATTTGCTTTGACCCCTGTGACATTGGGTTTAGGGGTAGGGTTTTGTTATAGATTTTTATGATTATCGTACGTTTTTGCATGATTAACTTCATACGAATTCGTATGACCACATTCGTACATTTTTGTACAATTTGCTTGACCCCTGTGAGATTGGATTTAGGGGTGGGGTTTTGTTATGGATTTGTATGATTATCGTACGTTTTTGCATTATTAACTTCATACGAATTCGTATGACCACATTCGTACATTTTTGTACAATTTGCCTTGACCCCTGTGACATTGGGGTTAAGGGTAGGGTTTCTTTATAGATTTTTAGGATTATCATACGTTTTTGCATGATTAACTTTGTACGAATTCATATGACCACATTCATACATTTTTGTAAGATTTGCCTTGACCCCTGTGACATTGGGTTTAGGGGTAGGGTTTCTTTATAGATTTTTAGGATTATCGTACGTTTTTGCATGATTAACTTCATACGAATTTGTATGACCACATTCGTACATTTTTGTACAATTTGCTTGACCCCTGTGAGATTGGATTTAGGGGTGGGGTTTTGTTATGGATTTGTATGATTATCGTACGTTTTTGCATTATTAACTTCATACGAATTCGTATGACCACATTCATACATTTTTGTACAATTTGCTTTGACCCCTGTGACATTGGGTTTAGGGGTAGGGTTTTGTTATAGATTTTTATGATTATCGTACGTTTTTGCATGATTAACTTCATACGAATTCGTATGACCACATTCGTACATTTTTGTACAATTTGCCTTGACCCCTGTGACATTGGGTTTAGGGGTAGGGTTTCTTTATAGATTTTTAGGATTATCATACGTTTTTGCATGATTAACTTTGTACGAATTCATATGACCACATTCATACATTTTTGTAAGATTTGCCTTGACCCCTGTGACATTGGGTTTAGGGGTAGGGTTTCTTTATAGATTTTTAGGATTATCGTACGTTTTTGCATGATTAACTTCATACGAATTCGTATGACCACATCCGTACATTTTTGTACGATTTGCCTTGACCCCTGTGACATTGGGGTTAGGGGTGGGGTTTCGTTATAGATTTTTATGATTATCGTATGTTTTTAAACTAATCTTTAAACTAAGGGTGCAAATATATCAAAATATTCAGGAAATTGCCTTTAAAGGAGGCATATCAGGAAAATCAGACTTTTTCCTAGACTGATCTTATGGAAAGTCATGTTATAGTAACGCAAAATTTGATTAATTTATTTGTGTCCATGGCACGAAATTCAGCTTTTTTCGTGTCTTGAGCGCGAAGGTCTTTTTCGTGTCACGAATTTCTATAAATCGTTTTTTGTACCCGTGGCACGACTTTCTTTTTTTTCTTTTTATATATTGTTTTCTTATTGTTTTTTCCTATTTTCTTACCATTTCTTACCAACTCCAGACAAGAATAGTTTTAAAAGTGGAAGAAAAACATGTAGAAACCAATGCATAAAAGTACATCCTAACCCAAACCCCAAATCTAACCCCCCATAAATTTGAGACCAATACATAAAATACAAAAAAGAAAGTCATGCCACGGGCTCAAGGCACGAAAAAGCTGAATTTAGGACACAAATAAATTAATCAAATTTTTTGTGACTATAACATAACTTCCCTTGAGATCATGTTGCTTTTTCCATGTTTAAGTGCTATAATTGGGTCCCCAGTGCTTCAACCTAAAAAATGTGAAAAAAACAGCCCAGTAACTTAGTTTTGGCAATTTAAGTGATTTTGTGCATAAAACAAGCACAAAAATCTGCCAATGGGGTAAGCAAAAAATCTTGAAAATTTTTCTTAAACACTAAATTCAAGAATTTTTTTTTTTTTTTTGCTTGTTTTATGAACAAAATCACTTAAAAGTGATGTTTTTGGTCTAAAAACTAGACTTATTTTCTTGGGTCGTTTTGCTCATCAAGAAAAAACATCTTCATTTAAGAATTTTTAGATATTTTTTACTGAAAACAAGACAAAAGTACTAAGATTTTTTTTTTCTTGAAAATCATTTTTTGCAGTGTACAAAGTGGCAATTTTAACATGCTATAATAAAAATCTAAATCTTTATGATATTTTGAGCTAAAACTCCACATACATACTCTGGAGATACCAAAGATTTATTTGACATCTTAAAAAAAGTCTTGTGAAATGTCCCCTTTAAAGTTGTCCAAATGAAGTCCTTAGCAACTGCAGACAATCACAAAAATAAAGTTTTTATATATTTACAGTAGGAGAATATATATGTAACGTGATCTTTACGTAATATCAATCATTTTTGGCATAAAATAAATAAATTTGTCCCGTACAATGTATTGTTGGCTATTCTAACAAATATACCTTATGACTAGTTTTGAGGTCCAGGCTCACATATGAATAATATGGGATATAATATTAGAAATAATATTATATGGGTATAATATAAACATGCACGGCACAGAAAAAATGAACTAAACACATTGAAATCTAAGTATCACGTGTGCACTATATTAAATTTAACACGACTGCTGTAAGTAACCTCTCTATGCCTTTTGTTTTGTCACAGTGCACAAACGATCCCGACCCCCACACAAACAGCATTATTTCATGACACAAGAGCAGAGAAGAAATAAAGGTTTGTAAAAAAAAGAAAAGAAAAAGGGAGATGGGCAAAAAAGGTCCTTCAGGGAACATGGTGTAAATGAACTTCCAGGAATGACACAGGCGTGCAATGAGGCGTAGATAGAAAATATACGCTGCACATCATCGGATAGAGATGCCGGTGGAAATGGCTTCATTGAAGTGTCAGCCCTCATCCATCAATCAATCATCCGCAAGAAACAATAACGGCCGCTGCGACGGCGCGGCTTTTATGGGGCTTACTCATGGGTATCGGCAACAGCACTTAAGGGTGGCTCTGACACCGCAGGAAAAAGCGAGGTTAGGGGCATGCAGACGCATTTCGCATGCAGGTAGAAAGCTGGAAAAGGAAAAGAGTTGGGAGGGGTCGCACTTAGCGGACGGGCAAAAAAGAAAAAGTGGAAAACTCCCCCGGCGGAAAGAAAAACAGCCCCGGCGTTTCTGATCCAGAGCGAGGAGCGGTAGAAAACATCTATCACTCATCCCCCCCATCTATCAATTCAGCTCTGTGTTTTGAGAGCATGGGAGATTGTAATGTTTAGACCGTTGTAATATTTATGGATTGATGATGGAACGGTAGACAGGCCCGGGCAGGCGGATGTTAGGTGCGTGTTGTCGCCGGGTCGTGACCTCTGCCCTCTGTGGTGAGGATGCGGATCTGTTAACACAACATCTGGGGACGAGCGATTCTAGATTCGTGTTTACGGGATGAAATATGACAAGGATTTCTTATTTTTTGACTACTTCAGAAAGCATGTTATTTAAAGAAAAGTCTTCATCAATCATATAATAAAAATTGACACATGGGACACAAAATCATCATATAATTTTGACTTTTTGGTGCGATCGCCTTCTAATGCTGCGTGCACACCAGCCGCAGTAGAGGCGTCAAGCGCGAGTGATTTCAATGTTAAGTCAATGTAAAGACGTATTGACGCGCGTCTGGAGGTCTTGTGGCGCAAATAAGGTGGAATTGTGTCTACCAGGTCATGTGAAATGCCTAATTCGCGCTGCAAGACCTCCAGAAGCGCGTCAACACATCTTTACATTTGAACATTTAACATTGAAATCGCTCGCGCTTGACGCCTCTACCGCGGCTGGTGTGAACAGAGCATTAAGGGCGATTTATAGATGTGCGTAGGTCCTACGGCGTAGGCTATCCGTTGCCTGTGCGTAGCTCTGCGTAGCCTGACGCGCACCTCACAAATTTTCTAACAGCGCGTCGGCTCTACGCGGACCGTAAGCGCTGTGATTGGTCCACCAGAACCCCTCCCGTCAGGTAAAAAAACTGCGTCATAGGTATTTCCGTTTGAGACGGTGAAAACAAAGACGAGCCAAGTTGAGGAGTGATTTAACTCAAACTGAAACATAAGTCGCTGTTTATTTACTTCCATCATTGCTGGTCTTCTCAAATTATACACAACAAGTTGCTATTTCTTCTTCGTTTGTGGGTTTACTTGCTTATCTTCTTCTTCTGTGACGACTTCTGCTGCTACTGTGGTTACACGCGTGATTACTGCCAACCAGCGGTTTCGCGTGTGTTTGCACGTCAACGCGGACGGCGACGCACAAGTATAAATGAAAACCGACGCGGAACCTACGCCGTCGCTGCTACGCCGTAGGACCTACGCACGACTATAAATCGCCCTTTAGCGTCTAGTTCACGCGAATGGCGCGAATTGAGCAATGCCGCGGGGAAATGCGCTAGTTAAAAAAATGTGAACTTTGGCGGAAAAACGCGCCGCGTTAACCAATCAGGAACTTGCTCTAGTAGTGACGTGATTATACAAAGCAAGTGGAGTCGCAGAAGCCCCTCCCATGATGCGAATTTCCTCGTGAATATCTCAATGACTAAAATTTCACGCACAGCTTTCATGCGTAAATAAAGCAAGTACACTCAAAATGTTCAAGCGTCCAACTACGTGCGGTAGACGCGAATTTGACGCCTCAAACGCGTCTGGTGTGAACCCAACATAAGACTATCTTTTAAAAATATTCAAGACTGTAAAAAAGTTAAAACAACTTTTTGTTTTGCAGTCCATTTAACCTACTGTTTTAAGTTTTGACTTGTGATAAGTTGACATAACTTAAAAAAACAAATTGAACTGTAGAAAAACCATGGTTAATTTTCCTAAGTGCCAGAGGATGTACTATTCAACAGCCAGACCTACATTTAGTTAAAGTCTTTACCGTACTTTTTCACCACATTCAATGACGACAATGTCATTTCTCAAAAATCCTCATCCCATTAATGGGCTCAGGCAAACACGGAGCAACGTGGTTTGATGGAAGCAGTGATATCTTTAAACGCAGCAACGGTCGCTTTTACTGTACGTGCGTCTTTTGATTTTCCCCAACCAGGTCTCTTGATGGCTTCTTAGCAACATGAAACATGACACATCATCCATTATTCTGAACGTGTGCCTTGCTATCTTAGCCTGCTCCATATGGCCCTGCTTGTCTCCAGACACCCAAATCCCTTTCCTGAGGCCAGCGGCTGTTTTTACGCAAGAGCCATTATATCTCGCTTCCTTCTCAGAGAGATTCAACCACAATGATGAAGAATCACAGCGAATGTCTGTACATCCCAAAAATTTGGATTCCTTTGGTAAAACCGGATGCGCCGGTTATGAAGACGACAGCATCGCCCATAAAGGTTGCTGTCTGCATATAAGAAAAACAATGAAATGTGATAAATTATAAAGAAAATCAACATTTAAAGGTGCACTGTGTAAGATTTTTGTAGGATTTCTTGACAGAAATGCAATAAAATAGTCATAACTATATTATCAGTGGTGTATAAAGACCTTACATAATGAACTATATTGTTTTTATTACCTTAGAATGAGCCGTTTTTATCTACATACACAGCAGGTCTTCTTGGAAGTCGCCGTCATGTTTCTACAGTAGCCCTAAACGGACAAACTGATCTACAAATGCATTTTGTCACTACGTTGTTTTAGATGACGTCCTGTTTCTCCTGTGGCAGCTACCGTAGTTTCTCAATGCGTTTCGAAATTGAGGTTAATTGCAATTCGTAATCTCACCACTAGATGCCGCTAAAATACACATTACACCTTTAAGTGAATTTACTTTAGAGCTCAGATGCAGAAGCCGATCCGCGCCACCTTCGTCAAAAACAAGATAATGATATTAACCGAATGCTCTCGGCACGTATTATACGTTCATTAAATACTTTTGCATCAAATCTGCCTAATCCCGGCCTTAGGCCATTCAGAAATACTGTTTTGTTGGCATAATCTGCACAACAATTTTTTTCAGCAAAGTGCGCAAAGTTGCGCCCCTTGTGAGTATCTGGACCTGAATACAATACGCATCACAGTGCCCCCTACTGCACTTAGAGGGTTTTGCAGTGAAAGACAGTCAAATTTGTTAAATACCAATAAAATGACTAAAGTGACATTTCTTAATTTTGACCACTTCAGAAAGCATGTTATTTAAAGAAAAGTCTTCATCTGATCAGTCATATAAAAAAATGTTGACACATGGGACACAAAATTGTCATATAATTTTGACTTTTTGGTGCGATCGCCTTCTAATGCTGCGTTCACACCAGCCGCGGTAGAGGCGTCAAGCGCAAGTGATTTCAATGTTAAATCAATGTAAAGACGCATTGACGCGTGTCTGGAGGTCTTGCGATGTGAATAAGCATTTAGCGTGGCGCGGTAGACGCGATTCCGCCTCTTTTGCGCGTCAAATGTCGCAAATTTAGCATTGCCGCGAGAAACGCGCGAGTTGAACAATTTGAACTTTGGGGGAAAAACGCGCCGCATTAATCAATCAGGAACTTGCTCTAGTAGTGACGTGATTACAGGAAGCGAGTGGAGTCGCAGAAGCCCCTCTCATGACGCACATTTCTGAACATTTGCCATTTCAATTACTAACTAATAGCGTTTTCATTGCCAATAAAAATAAAAATTACTGAACCTAAACATAAACAATAATAAAATTGCTGATTTACAAGACAACATGACTAAATATAAGACAAAATAATACAAAATAGCTCTAAACAAAAGGAATAAAAGTGGCAAAAACATCCATTAAAACATAACAATAGACACTGAAGACAGAATAAATGACACGGTGTGTGTAGCAGGTCAGCATTTCATCTAGATTGGTATTTTCCTCCATCTTTAATAAATAATTTAAACAAATGAAAATAGTGCCTGTAAACAAACTGAATTGCCTACTACCAAAGTTGATTTATGAATCAAAATATCGATCCTTTATGGCAACGCTAAATCAGACAGTCAAACATTTTTATGTCGAACAAATAATTTGCCTGACAGAGGGGAAACGGCTCTAATAAAATATGTATACAGTCGCCTCAGTAGCCTCGTCTACAGGGAATATCGCCTGCGTCGCTTTCGCCACAAACGGTCTCACAAACACTTCGGGAAGCAATAGGGGTAACTGCACGCGGCCCCATGTTGCACATAACTCTAATTAACATCTTAGCATTGTTCTTCTGTGCATTACCTGCTGCACACAGCATTGCGTCGGGCCCCATGCGTGCCAGTTCCCAATGTCAGCAAAAGCAACATCACCTCCTGCTGTGCATAAAGCAGAACCCAGTGGAAATAAAGCTCTCTTCTGCAGGGTGTGACCCCAGGCACAAAAGGGCCCACACCTTCACAGAAAACAAGGCAGGATGAAAACAGGAATTAACTATTGTGCTGTAACAGCAGGGGATGATGGCAGGAGCTGTAACCATTGCTATGCATTGCATGCATTATAAAATATCGCTACGAGAAGGTTTGATGATGTACCAAGCACTTTAGGCATGAACTTATTGTGGAGAAATTAACGAATATATTTATACACTGTAAAACAAAAAGTTTGTTTAACTTAAAAAAGTAAGTTACCTGGTTGCCTTAACATTTTTTGTTAATTCAACTTAAAAATATTATTTGTTTAAAAAAAATTGTAAATTAATACTTATAAGTTGAATGAAATTTTTATGGAAAACATGTAACTTACTTTTTAAAGGGGACTTTCCAACGCCATCTTATGAGAATTTGTATATATTTTACAAGTTGGCTAATTCGTATTAATTCATACGGCCAAATTTGTAGATTTTTGTACGATTTGCCTTGACCCCTGTGACGTTGGGTTTAGGTGCGGCGCTAGGGATTGGGTTTCGTTTTTTTTATGAGAATCATACATTTTTGCACGATTAACTTTGTATGAATTCATACGAATTAGCAAACTCGTTAAATATGTACGAATTCTCGTGAGAACAGGGTATGTAGCCCCTAATGGGGACATGGAGCAAAAATTATGTAAAGTTTAGTTTCACGTGCGTACGTGAAACCTTCACATGCTCACGCAAAACTATTGCGTGCGCACGTGAAACTACCGCATACTCACATGAAACTATCGCGTGCACATGTGAAACTACCGCGTGCGCACGTAAAACTATTGCATGCGCGCGTGAAAGAGAAAGTTTCACTTGCGAACGCTATAGCTTCACGTGAGCACGCGAAACTAAACTTAAAAAAACATTTCTGCACATGAAGGTTTCGCGTGTGCACATGAAACTAGACATTTCACAAGACTTTTTTAAGATGTCAAATAAATCTATGGTGTCCCCAGAGTACATATGTGATGTTTTAATTCATCGTATTAACTCATACGGCCAAATTTCTAGGTTTTTGTATGATTTGCCTTGACCCCTGTGACATTGGGGTTAGGTGTGGGGTTAGGGGTTTCGTTTTTTTTTTTAATTAGAATCGTACATTTTTGCACAATTAACTTCGTATGAATTCATCTGAATTAGCAAACTAGTAAAATATGTACGAATTCTCGTGAGATCAGGGTACGGAGCCCCTAAGGGGACATGGAGCAAAAATTGAATAAAGTTTAGTTTCGCGTGTGCACGTGAAACTATTGCATGCTCAAGCGAAACTATTGTGTGCACACGTAAAACTATCGCATGCGCACGTGAAAGCGAAAGTTTCACTTGCGCACGCGATAACCTCACGTGAGTATGCGAAACTAAACTTAAAAAAACATTTCTGCACATGAAGGTTTCGCGTGAGCACATGAAACTAAACTTCTGATTTTTTTACTCCAATTTCACCTTAGGAGCTCGGTAGACTTTTTTAAGATGTCAAATAAATCTTTGGTGTCCCCAGAGTACATATGTGACGTTTTAGCTCAAAATACTATATAGATAATTTATTTACAACATTTTAAAAGTGCCACTTTTTAGGTATGAGCAAAAATATGCTGTTTTTGGTGTATCCTTTTAAATGCAAGTGAGATAATGCAAACACTGATCGCCATAATGGTGGTTTGTTAAAATTAAAATTCATTTGCTGTCAATTATTTTCTCTCTCTTTCTCTGCTCTAAATGGCAGTGCTGTGGTTGGATCAGTGGTTCTCAAACTTTTTCAGCGTGCGGCCCCCTTTGTGAACGCTGCATTCCTTCGCGGCCCCTCCAAAAAGAATTTATGACAAAAAACAGTTCTAATATTCACATTTTAATTAAACAAAACATTTAATTATACAAAGTAGTGCCGCCTTTTTTGTAGGTTTAATTTCAGAAAATTCATGATGAATTAATGTATTTTGTAAAATGTCATAAAACTGGGGGCCCCCTGGCACCATCTCACGGCCCCCCTGGGGGCCCCGGACCCCAGTTTGAGAACCACTGGGTTGGATAATGCAGATTAAGGGGAGGTATTATCCCCTTCTGACATCACAAGGGGAGCCAAATTTCAATTACCTATTTTTTACATGCTTGCAGAGAATTATTTACCAAAACTAAGTTACTGGGTTGATCTTCTTCACATTTTCTAGGTTGATAGAAGCACTTAAACATGGAAAAAAGTCAGATTTTTATTATATGTTCCCTTTAGGACAAACCAACAAATAGTTTTTTTACAGTGTCTAAATTTTTTTAAACCAATATGAGATGAATATTAAAACAATCTATGTAAAACAGACTATATCACCTATATATAAAAATGTATGCATTTGGCAGACTTACTTTGGCAAAAAGAAGGTGTAAACAAATTTTGGCTAGAAGTATATCGGGTTTATAGTTAACCTAGATGATGAAATGACAGTTATTGCTTGCTGGGGGACCATATTTAACACTTCTGAGCTAAATGTCCAAATGTCACCGTAACACCACAAATGTGCATCAAATAAACACAACATCAAGCAGCTTTATTCAATACAAACTCAATCCTGACATTAAACCCTTGAGCAAGACTTGAGAAGCGTAAAACCGCGCTCGGGAATCATATCGGAGGATTACAGAAAACAGGAAGTGTGTCACGGGCCGAGGTTTTGCTTCCTTCGCCGTCCCATCCAGATGCTCGCTTTAGCTTCGGTTTGAGGGGCATGTGAGGGTGATATTAAGTGAAATGCTCATTTTGCGTTTGTGATTATTGAGACCCATGGGCGATGTGCGCTAATGTGAGTTAATGCAATAGATTACACAGCGCAGGCCCTGGGGAGCAGACAGTAAGCAGATGCGCTATAGTCAAAAAGAAAAGGAGGGGGATTGACTCTCGCTGTTTAATGTGCTGGATGTTGTCTTTTGTAATTTGCTGATAGACTTGTGATGGACTAGGCCAGGTTTAACACACTGGCGTCACTTATTCGGTATGCGGGACAATGAATGCAGACAAATGCAAAGCGAGTTAACAATCACTGGAGCACAGCAGTTGAAGTCTCTTAAAAACGCCCACGATGCTTTGTATTTATTTTACATCAAAACATGAGGGGGTTTGTTTCATCTCTACAAAAGGCAATAACTGGTGAATTGAGTTCATTGTGTTGTTAAATCGAGCACGTGGGTTTGGGTCACAGTAGTTCTCGTGTTTGGAGATGCTGCCCTCTGGTGTGACATCTGTGATTTTGCACTTTTTATGGCCCACAGACATTAGCTACCGTAAAACAAGTGAAAATATTTTTAGATCGGCTTCAGGAGGGATAATAAGTTTGAATGTTGGTTATATTTCTTTTAAGTAACAATCTTACTGGGAAAATTAAAATAAAAAACAAATGTTGAGCATTTCATTCACCTTACAATACTGTACAAGACACAATTATTGTTGTGTGCAATGATATAGTGATCATATATAATTATTTCTCAGTCTGCTTAAAAAAATCAACATGTGTTTAGTGCCAAAAAAGGTTTTTACCTTTTTGTGTGTATATTTCTCATATTTTCTGTTTGTATCTTAATAAAGAGACCAAAAAATAAATGTGTATGGTTATTAAAACTCTGCTATAACAACAAAGATTGTGGTGAACTAAGACTTTACTGTATAACAAAAAATAGTTTTTAGATTATTTGCATTGATATTCAAGTTATTTAAATGTATATTAAAATACTTTTTAAACATGATGATGATGTTTGAGTTGATTTTAGAGCGAGAAAAAAAACTACAAACAGAATTATTTTTAAAGTTTCAAGAATTGTAAAATTCTCACATATGAAAATGTAACAATTCTAAAATCAGTCGAAATCACAAACCGGCTTCATTTGCAATACGATAAATTATTACTATGGGCGAAAAATTATGTTCTAGTGTGATACACCCCACAAATTATGTAAATTATCTTTCATTTCTTTAATGTCCAGAGGGGCTGTCAAAAAAAAAAACATTAAGATGAAATTGCATTACTAGCAATTAAAATGCCTTATTTTCTCATTGCAGAATGTCTGTAATACTTTACAATCAGGTTGTATTTGTTAATAGATTAGCTATCACGAATTAACAATGAACAATACTTCTACAGCATTTATTATTCTAAGTTAACCCTTATGGGTTGTTCGGGCCACTGTGGGGGTCATAATTTTGCCACAACTTTCTCTGTGATCCAGCAAATTGAATGATTTTGCTGACAAATCTTATATTTACACATAATTTGAGAAAATGCTTTACAGTTTAAAAAAACCCTATACAGTGGGCAAATTTAACAGCCACTTAATTAAACGGCTGTAAAAATTTATTGGATTCTTTTTTCACTTTTTATTTGCATAAATCTGTAAATCAACCTCAGTACTGATCAAAACTACCAAATGTTTACAAAAATTCCATTTTCAAAAAAAAATTCTTCAGTTGCCAAGTTCATAAGTGATGTCACTGATTTGGGGAGAAAAAAAACACAAAATGACTGATTTTCTATAAAAAAGTGATTCTTCTTCAATAATACATAAAAGGTTTTTGTGCAGCATCAGATTTTTTTTCTCCCTAATTTGTTGTTCGTGGCTGTTTTTGCCCCATTGACTTCCATTATAACGACATTTTTGAGTGTGTTTGGAAAAAATCTGTAAAAAACTCTTCTCTGCATTAGATTTCTGAACATCATTTATTATGAACCAAAATGCAAAAAGAACTTCAAATAAACTGAACAATGAAGCAAGAGTTGAGGATGGATGGAGAACTAACAAACTAACTTTTAGTGTGCACGTGTGTGTCTGTT
Organism: Misgurnus anguillicaudatus; assembly: GCF_027580225.2. Lineage (NCBI taxonomy): Eukaryota > Metazoa > Chordata > Actinopteri > Cypriniformes > Cobitidae > Misgurnus > Misgurnus anguillicaudatus. The sequence continues at coordinate 27,574,519 of NC_073349.2, read as the reverse complement.
CGGTCTTTCCAGCAGGACTTGCAGCATAACACTGGTCTGCAAGTGTGTCCACCACAACAGATGCAAGTGCTGAATGTTCTTCTTTTTGTTTTGTGCACAACATGCATGTCCCCCTCTTCACTTCTGATTTCTGTGGATTTGTGTTTGGAGGGACCGCTACAGGAGACTGAATCTCTCTCACCAGTGCAGTTGCAACTGGTGTACGAGGGAGGTGCTCCTCAATACTAACCCAACCCCACACACGTTGTTATACTCCATATAACTCAATGTACAACGCAGAAATCAAGCTTTGTTTTTGCACAGGCCTACTAAAGGGTTAATAGTGCCACATTGTGATCCGATAGTAAAAATGACAAATAATACCTCTTTGCAACTGGAAAAACCACCAACAATCAAGAATGCATGATTACATGATGTCATGGCTTTGCAATCAAAAAATGTTGTTATAATGGAAGTCAATGAGGCAAAAACCATAGACTGTAAAAAAAAAAGATGTACGACGCCCGTTCGCTCTCTTCTATTGGTGAAAATTGAAGCCACCAGTGTCCCAACACGGCATTGACATCTTGGGTCTCGAGTCTGCGCAGTAGCGATTTCGTGACTAGTCCTGCGCAGTAGTGAGCAGGAAGTAAAGCCGCGAAAGCAAGGCCTCGCTCTTGCAGAAAAAATAACTAACTAATAACAAACTTATTTTAAAAACAAACATTTGAATTTACATCAGCATGTTAAAAACTACAGTAAATGACAGAAACCAGCTTCGGAAAAAAGATAATTAGCAACCTGATCTCACGAATTTCCATGGCATAGTCACGGAATTTTGTGCTAATATTTCCGTGGCATTCTCAGGGATCTCCGCATTTTTCCGTGGCCCTGCTACGGACTGTCTTTTTCCGTGGCATTCTCACGGATTGGTTACTCAACTGTTTTGTCCTATTTTCTTACCATTTTCGCTTCGGTTCAGGGTTAGATTTACATGAAATGACATCCCTACCCAAACCCAACTTTGTGAGATCATGTTGATAATTAAAGTGTAATTGTTTAGTTGGTCTCAAGTCCCATTAAATAACATGGGGAGGCGGGGTTTATGACCTATATGGGGACCAGTCATTGGGGGGGGGTTGATCGAGAGGTTTTGGCTTCACGTTTCTGGGCTTGCGCTTATTATTTTTGTCTTGTTTTCAGTAAAAATATATAAAAATTTGGAGCAAAACGACCAAAGAAAATACATTTTTAGACCAAACATATCAAATTTAAGTAATTTTGTGCATAACACAAGCAAAAAAATCTGCCAATGGGGTAAGCAAAAAATCTAACATTTTTCTTACACACTAAATCCTTGAAAATTGTAAGAAAAATTTGCTTACCCCATCGGCAGATTCTTTGCTCGCTTTATGCACAAAATCACCCAAATTTGATATCTTTGGTCGTAAAACTAGACTTATTTTCTTGGGTCATTTCGCTCATCAAGAAAAAGCATCTTAATTTAAGAATTTTCTGATATTTTTACTGAAAACAAGATAAAAATACTAAGATTTTTTTCTTGAAAATCAGTGGTGGTGTGGCACGCTTGTAAATGACTGAGAAAAAAATAAAATCTGAAACTGCACAAAAACTAAAAATGTATCAAAGCAAACGTTTTTACCAGTCTTTGACATGCCCAAGACTATGAAAAAGGTTCAAATAAATCCAGTCCACAATCACTTTTTATATTGAAAATCAGTCATTTTGTGTGTTATTTTACCAAATCAGTCACATCACCTATAAACCTGCCAATCAAAGAGTTAAAATCATTGTAGTTTTGAGGCTGATTAACAGATTTATGCAAAAAAATGTAAAGAAATATTCATCTGATACATTTTTACAGCTGTTTAATTTAGTCGCTGTTAATAGCCACAAACAACCCAAAAGCTTTTCATCAATGTATATCAATCTTTAATACCCTAATGATTTGGCATAAAATATTGACCCATACAATTGCTCCAAATATATCCGCGTGACTTATGACTGATTGTGTGGTTCAGGATCACATTTATAAAATCTAAATCTGTGTGCATTAACTAATGTTATACCACTGTTGAATGCTTTATTCTGATTGGCTGAGAAATGTTCCATAGGTGTTGATTATTTTTCTGTAAACCGCACACCTAATCTTTTAAATATCTTAAAAATAGGCACCAGAGCAATGTTTGTGGCAAGCGTGGTATAAGAGGAATAACTGACTCCGGTCCGTTGAATTATTTGATTATAATGCACACCTGCGGTGTAAAGGCACTGCGCTTCGTGCCACATTTCCACCTTGGGAGAGCATTATTTTCGAATAATTCAACGGCCCGTCGTCAATTATTCCTTACTTATTGGATAATGAACCAATGATGTCTTTAAAGAACAACTAATGTATCATTTTACTCACTTTCTCTATATGATTTGCCAGCAAGTACATCAAACTATAAACTTCATAAATTTTAATAAAATGTTTAGATGAAAATTAACTTACACAAAGGCACAATCAATCAATCTGATGAAACTGAAGTCAGACAAATAAATTGACATTCATTCCAATGTACACACTTGCTTTATTCTGCCACTAGAACGGGCCAGAGTCCTGAAATACAGCCGTCACAGGTCTGGAAATCCACATTTCACGTTCTGTTAAAGGCCAAAATAACAGCGTTCACACTGAAACATGGACAAGAGAAGGAGGATACATTTTGGCTTCATTTTTGCATGCTTGTGAAGACAGAACCGAATCACGCAAAACGAACAACAGAGAAAAATTGTTAGTGAAAGTGCAAAAGAAAAAATAATTAAAATACCAAAGACACCCCAAGAAGAAAGAAAAAAATGAGCACAACTACAAACAAATATGTACACGCGGCTGTCGCTCCATTTTAAACCGAACTACTTGCGCAAACCCAATTCAGTGTTGAAACATTTCACAAGAGGGGTGCGAGATAAACCAGAACAAGGAAGGTACGACACCATAAAGCAGCATTGGGTTTCGACTTGAACGACACCGACAGCCATCAATTCATTCAGACTAACAGCTTTCGTAAACTGAAACGATCGAGAGTTAATAGTTTAACAGTAGAAGGAGGGGAAACACATGTTCACTATCAAATGCTTCACAATGAAAAACCCCTTAAATAATACAAAATAATTTAACTCTCTGGTTGCCACACGTCTTCCAGGAAGTTAGTATGTAGCACGTGGACAGTAACAGAAAAAACATGACATGCATCTGCCAACATAACACAAAGGCTCCGGTAGAGACGCACGCACACACAAAATGATGACCCACTGATGCAAAACAATAAATACACATCCTTGATTATTAAGTAAAAAAAAAAAATGCAAAAACGCTCACAACACATTTGGCAGAACTGTTCGGCCACATCAGAGCAATATCACAGTTTAATGTCCATCCTGAGGATTTCAATGTCTTTGTCATCACAGTGAAAAGTTTCCACGCAGTCCCTGCATTTCTTTATATTTAATGTACCTACACAACAGTACACAGTACGTCACCATTGCTTCTGGAGTCTCCGATGAGAGACAGCAACGCAGCAGCTAAATTTATACAAAACAAGATTTGAATAACAACAACAAAGGTTACCGTTCTCTGCATAGCATAAAGTTGACCTGTAGGGTGTAAAAAAGATGTTAAACATTAACAATATAAACAATATCACGCAATTAGAGGAGCGAAACACAACCCCTTGTTTATTTGGTCAGTGGCGTCCACTTAATACAGCCATTCGGGCTTTTAATAAAAGTACATGCAGGCACTCGCACGCTTCGTGGCTTCATTAGTATTTAAGCAATTACGACCCGCTGACCCGAAACGGATTCGCAAGTCAACCGGCGTACACGGTAAACAAGAGTGAGTGCGTGTTTTAAGTGCACCGCGGGTGCAATCGTTGCCGTAATGGAATGCAAATTGAATCAAAACAGCGCTGGAGCCTGAGGTCCGAAGCAGAGGCCGTTGCCCGTATCCCGCAGTACCGTGTCTGTTAGTGTATGAATCACACCTGGAGCAACATCAAATCCCTTAAACCTTCCCCCAGGGCGTTGGTGATGGCGCTATCTTTTCTCAGCTTGTTACAAGTCTGCGGAAAGAGATGAATCACATAAGCGGCGATGATCGCAGCACGTGGCCTTGGAAATGAGATCGGACATTTACCGCGGTTATTTCTATGAGCTCTTCTCCGAAGGTCCACGGCGTTCGTTGCTCAAAGGACTGGCCTGGATTCTCCTCTGATTCACGGCGGGCGAGTAATGAGGGTAGATTACGGACCTGCTCCCTAAAAGAGAGGAACAGGGTTTAGATATAAACTAATGAGGGCACTAAAGAGGACAACGAGGAGTGGGAAAGCATTTACTTCATGCACTGCAAAAATGACTTTCTTAGTATTTTTGTCTTGTTTTCTTGTCTAAAAGTTCTTAAATCAAGATGCATTTTCTTAATGAGCAAAATTACCTACGAAAAGAAGTCTAGTTAGAAGAAAAAAAATTAAGTGAATTTGTGCTTAAAAAAGCAAAAAAGCCAATGGGGTAAGATTTTTTTTTATACATTTTTCTTGAATAAAGTCAAGGTGAAGGTGAACTTTATTGTCCCACACTGCAAAAAATTATTTTCAAGAAAAAAAATCTTAGTATTCTTGTCTTGTTTTCAGTAAAAATATCTAAAAATTCTTAAATGAAGATGCTTTTTCTTGATGAGTAAACGACCCAAGGAAATAAGTCTAGTTTTTAGACCAAAAATATCAAATTTTAGTGATTTTGTGCATAAAACAAGCAAAAAAATCTGCAAATTTTTCTTGAATTTAGTGTTAAAGAAAAATTTTCAAGATATTTTTGCTTACCCCATTGGCAGAAATTTTTGCTTGTTTTATGCACAAAATCACTTAAATTTTATATGTTTGGTCTAAAAACTAAACTTATTTTCTTGGGTCGTTTTGCTCATCAAGAAAAAGCATCTTCATTTAAGAATTTTTAGATATTTTTACTGAAAACAAGACAAAAATACCAAGATATGTTTTTCTTGAAAATCATTTTTTGCAGTGGCACAAGGGGAGATTCATATGGTCAGTATTAAAAAAGGATAAAGTTTTTAGTGATAGACCCCAAACTTTTAAAGAGCGGTTGCATCAGGAAATACACATTTTTATATGGAAAACTATATATCTTTTTTATGTAATTCTCAACTATACATTTTATACTGCGTTTTTTGAAAATCTGGAAGTTTTTACAAATATACTGCACAATTACTTAAAGGTGTAGCGAAGGATTTTGTCGAATTTTAGAAAAGAACCTCCTTCTCCACTTTTTTAAAAAATGCAATTGTGCAACACTCCTGATTGACAACTAGGAGGACCAATAGTCTTGATGATCCACCCGGAAAAAGAAAATCTTCTGCAATACCTTTAAGTAGGCCATAAATTGGCTCATTTTTAAATAAAAAAATCACTTTGGACATTGCTCTAGGTGTTAGGGATATAATACCGACATCTGCTGGTTTGTGGAAACACTTTAGAAATTATAATTAAAGAAAGAAAGTGCAATGACCACATATTCATATGGAGGTCCATAGGGATTTTCACTTCATTTTCTTGATGCTTCAAATTCTTTTCACAACAAAATGAGAATTTGTGAATATATATTAAAAAATTCTGAAATAGCCTACATAAAAATCTGTATTTTGTGTGTATGAGAATGAAAGTTCGTTCCACTTTTTATTTATGCTCCAGGACCAGACCTTGGTTTATACGTAGAAATTTTCAGATTTTGGATGTACTTTTTTTTTGACAAACAAAATGAAAAAAATGATTTTATTTTAATTTTCCCATTCGTTTTCAATATGCGGTCATATTCACCCTAAACGGGGTCATAAGTGAAAATGTAAACGTCCTATGGACCTCTATTGGATATATGTGGTCATATATGTGGTTTTTCCACAAACCAGCAGATGTCAGTATTCTATCCCTAACACAGGAAGCAAAGTCCAAAAACAATTAAATTTAATTAAGATCGACAATTAAGTGATTTTTTTTTCTTTAAAAATAATTTTTCATGAGCCAATTTATGGCCTAGTTAAGTAATTGTGCAGTAAATAGGTAAAAAAAGTATAAAAAATATTTTTTTTGAAATTCCATATGCAATCGCTCTTTAAAAGTTTGGGGTCTATCAGATCAAAATGTTTTTACACACCTTTAGAACAACCAAATCAAGACAGGTTTTTTGTGCATGTTTAGATCGATTTTTTCGGAAAAGTCACAGTTTCATGCCCCTGAGATGAAGGAAAAGTTGATTAAGGGTTAAGAAAAAAGTTTTTTTATTCGTAACCCATTGGCTGATTTTTTTTTTTGCTAGTTTATGCACAAATTCATTTACATTTTTTTTGTCTAAAAACTAGACTCATTTTCTTAGGTCAATTTGCTCATCAAGAAAATGCATCTTGAAATAAGTTTTTTTTAAATATTTGTACTAAAACAAGACAAAAATAACAAGAAAGAAAGTAATTTTTTTGCATTGTGAAAGCAACTGCCTGCCTTAACCACTAAATGGAACAATGGTGTTTAAAAAATTGTAATGTTTTTACATATTATGGTAGCATTTAATTTATAAATGATAAAAAAAACATCTTTACACACTGCAAAAAGATTTTCAAGAAAAAAAATCTTAGTATTTTTGTCTTGTTTTTACTTAAAATATCTAAAAATTCCTAAATTAAGATGCTTTTTCTTGATGAGCAAAATGATCCAAGAAAATAAGTCTAGTTTTTAGGATCTTGTCCAAAAAACAAGCAAAAAAAATCTGCCAGTCGGGTGAGCAATTTTTTTTTAAATTTAGGGTTTAAGAAAAATGTTCAAAAAATTTTTTGCTTACCCCATTGGCAGATTTGTTTTGCTCGTTTTATGCACAAAATCACTCAAATTTGATATTTTTGGTCTAAAAACTAGACTTATTTTTCTTGGTTTGTATTGCTCATCAAGAAAAAGCATCTTCATTTAAGATTTTTTAGACAAAAATACTAAAAAAAAATTTTTGAAAATCTTTTTTTGCAGTGTACTCGCTGCAAAAAATGACTTTCTTACTTAGTATTTGTGTCTTGTCTTCAGTAAAAATATCTAAAAAATTCTTAAATTAAGATGTATTTTCTTAAATGAACAAAATAATTAACAAAACAAAATAAGTCTAGAATCTTTAGAAAAAGTCTAAAAACTTTAGACAAAAAATATAAACCAAGTAAACTAGTGCTTTAAACAAGAAAAATCTGCCAATGGAATAAGAAAAATTTTCTTGAAATAAGTTTACTTTTTTCATAAACACTTAATTTAAGAACATTTTTCTTTTTGCTTGTTTTAAGCACAAATTCGCTTAAATTTTATATTCATAAAATTTTTATTTTAATATAAAAATTGTATTATATTTTTTAATTATATATTTTTTATTTTTTTACTGAAAACAAGACAAAAATACTAAGTAAGAAAGTCTTTTTTTGCAGTGCTCCAGCATATTGATAAACTTTAAATATTGCTAAATAAGAATTTTCTAATAATCACTATATAAACTCTTACCAGAGACAGGTGAAGACATGACAGCATGGCTTGAAGCCGCAGCAGTGGGGTGGTACAGTGATGTCAGGCTGTTGGGCGTGTAGGAGCGGAGTAGGTTGATGACGTTCCAATCGGTTGGCACGCTGTTGGTAGCGGGCGTGGATGTGACTTTAGCAGTAGCTATGGGCGAGTTAGACGGCACATTTCTACCAGAGGGCACGAGTCGGTTGAAATCCTCTACGAGCCGTCCGGACATGATGTGCGACGGCTCGAAAGATTTGTGTCTCTTGCTGGAGGGTTCTCCGACATCCATTTGCGTCAAGTTTCGGAAACGGTCAGACAGGTAAAGTTTGCTCGGGTCGGTGGACCACACCATGCCATTTTTGGCCCTCTGACCGGCCGCCTCGTGGTCTAGGTTGGGTCTCGGTTTGGAGATCTCTCGGGCGATGACCAATTTTCTATTGGGATCAACAATGTGATCTGAGGAAGTGATCCTGGAAGACAGGCCGGAAGGTGGGTCCGGGTCTCTGCTCCTTTGCCCCTCTTTGTGTTGATCCTTCCAGCGTTCCTTTGCGGGAGAGATCTTAGGCATGTGAAGATGTTTGAGAGTCTTCTCGGGGGGTTTCTCATGCTGGTGGAATGGAGATTTGGTCCGACGAGGATGCTTCCTGTTGAACTTGGGCAAAGGAGTGACGTCTTTGCCTCCGAGAGCCGGGGGGCAGCCGGTGTACCGTTTCAGTTTTTGAGGTCTATATCCGTTCTTTCTAACGTCCAACTTGTGGACGAGCTTTTTATGCATCAGGAGCACCTCAGGGTAGAGGGTCTCGTAAGAGCAAGAGGTACATGTGTTGGTCAGTAACAGGTCTCGTGGTACTGAGGTAGCAGATACAGAGAAAGACGCTTTGAGAGAGAGATTGAGTGGAGCGTCTGCGCTTTCCTCCATCTTTAGGTTTACAGGTAAAGGGCATTTTTGGTTGCCCTCACTGGATGGGGTATAGGGAGCTATGGCAGGAGAACTTGCATACTCTTGTTTGACTTGAAAAGCAGGACTTGCGACGGTAATAACTTGCTGGCTAATGGCAGATTCAAGTTTAACACTATGTGCGAGAGGTTTAGGAGCGAGCCACTGTTTGTTTGGTTTTAAGACTGGTTTGTCATCTACGTTCTTGGGAGATTCGGCGGCCTTGATGGGAGTTTTAGCAGGAATGTTTGGGATCTCGGTGAAGGGCTTGTCCTTGTGACGTCTGTCCAGATGGTATCTCAAAGAGGTCTTCTGTGCTGCAGCGTAATCACAATATTCACATTTGTATGGTTTTTCACCTGTTACAAAAAGAGAATAAACAACCTGTATTATTTTGAAGAACTACTATTATCCTAGAAAGATGCAACATGTAAATGTGAAATGAATGAATGAATTCAATGTAGGGCTGCAACAACTAATTGATAAAATCGATAATAACCAATTATGAAATTTGTTGTCAAAAATGGTATTTAATGCATTCTGACTTATAAACACAGTTTAAGAGTTGTTTCCTCATGCTGAACAAATGCAAAGTGTCAAAAAGCAGTTGGGCGTGTTACAGAGTATTTCTGTGCCGAATGCACTTCGCCAGGGTTCGTACAAGTTTTAGAAAGTTTTTTTCGAATACGAATCCAGCTGATGTTTCAGGGGTAAGCCATAGGTATCATTTCTTTTTATGGGCGCTTCCCCGAAAAACCACGCCCACACGTCAATCAGCGGGAGAGCGAGAACCGAGGATGAAGCTACAGGCATCACTTCAGGCGACAACTTTGTTTTATATCAAGACTCAGTAATGGCACGAAAGAAGAAGTGAATTTTTGGATGTAAAGAGAAGAAAGACAGCATTATGGACACAATGGATATAGTTTGTTTATCTGGGGTAGCAGCGGAGTTTTGCGTGTGTGTTTGTTTAACGCTGGATTTCAATGAAAAGTCCCAACCGGGTTGCATGCGGTAAGTGAGGGTGTTTTCACATCTGTAGTTCGGTTCATATGGTCTGGACCAAAAGCAAAAAATTATACATTTGTAACTTTTTTAGCGGTTTTGGTTCAATTTCACACCACACTGATTACGCACCAGTTGAAACGAACCAAAATTCTGTCATGTGATAAGAACAACATCACTCATTGGCCACATGTATTTGAACGTATTTCCTAAACTGCTTCTCGATTGGTCAGAATCAACGTGCGCGAAATTCCAACGGAACCCCCGGAAGTAAACAAAAGAAGGATAATACAGCAGACACCATGGACAGACGGCGGCACGCTGTAATTATGTCTTGGTGGTTGTTATACATAGTTTATATACAGCACTCTAGACAAACCGTTCATTTTCAGAATGAATCGCGGATGCGGCTTGAAAACAACGGTTTAATGCACTACAAACGGCGAAGACACCTAATTTCTGAGGCTCCGCCCCCGCACATCCTCGCAACTCCAGGTATGTCCGCGATCTGTCATTGTGCTAATATTGCTAATAGAAACTGTCAACAAACACTTCCTCATCTGATAACGCACTGCGCAGCTGACTACGGCACCTGGTTTAATCCAAAATGCGCAGTACTTTTGCAGTTAGGTCGGTTATATCTCGGATCGTGTTCTCACCACAAACGAACCGCTCTAGAGTTCGTTTGAAAGCGTACCGAGTTTGGTCCACTTTTGGTGCGCACCAGAGTTCGATTGCTGCATTCTCACCTGCCCATACGAACCGCACCAATTGAGCAATCGAACTCTGGTACGATGCAATCGAACTAAACAAGATAGGTGTGAAAACACCCTGAGACCTCTGTGTTATGTTGGAAATATGCGCGTAAGTGCATATTATGTAAACGACTCAAACATGTAGTGAATCATAAGTTATCCAGTCAGTGTTGTATAAAGTGTTGACTCGGACTCGCTCCTCCCGCAGTCCGTAACTCCTCCTGTGGAATTTTTCCGTACGTTAACGGAAAGAATCTGTAAAGTTAATCTGTCTTTTATAAACTGATAAAACTAAAGACTCTTCGGAGATATAAAGGATGTAATATTACTTTTTAGGTACTTCAGATTCACATTAGATACGCAGAAACAGCGTGTTATGGACACTTTAATACTCATCAAGGTCTAAAGTTGAAAATTAAAAGAAGTTGATTAAAGGCGCTCTAAGCGAATCTGTGCGACGTCACTTTTTGTTGATGTTTGAACTGTTTTCAAAGAAACAGAGCGTAGCTAACTCCTCCCGCTCCCCCTCTCTTCCGTGCTTTCATGAACGCGCCCAACCCCCAACCCCAAATCCTTCTTGTCGTTTATTGGCTGGAACACTTTTTGTTTCGTGGTGCTAGGTTTGGCCACTGTGTTGTTATTGCCGTTTGTGGAGCCTGGGCTGTCTACAGAGATCGCGTTTTTTACAGTTTGATCAGCGGTCAGGTAGCAAGCAGATAGTGAGGATATGTTTGCTGTATGTACCAAAAAATATGTTTTATAGTCTTAAACGTGTGAATTCGCTTAGAGCACCTTTAATCTGTGGCTAAATTTATTCACCAGCACATCCACTTTGACTCAACACGTTTTGTTTATTATTATTTTGACATTTAAAGATGTTTTACTATTTAAAAGCACACATTTTTATTTAATAATTTATAAAATATCAAAATCCAATAGATTATAAAAGTAAATAATAGTTATAATAGTAGCTACTCTGTAGTAGCGTGTGGCTTTTGTACTTTTAAAAGTACACTTTTACACATGCATACCCAAAATCAGTGCCTTGTTTAGCTATAATAAGTGAAAATTCTAATTGAGTAAATATTTGTTTTTATCCGATCAGTCGAAAAAAATTATCGCCTGATTAATCGATTATGGAAAAATCATTAGTTGCAGCCCTAATTTATTGACATGAATCAAGTCACTTTTACGAACCAGTATGTGTCCTGAGATGAATATTGAGGTAATAGTTCGAGCGGAAAGTCTTGCCACAGTAACCGCATTTTCTTGGAGCAAGAATTTTCAGCTTCATTTTACCAGACCCATCTTCACTTTTATCTGTAAGAAAAGATGCATATTTAGCATTCAGGCAACACATGGTCGCATATAAATGATTATATAATTGCAGGTACATTTGGTATCCAAAGTCATTATTTTCTTCTTCTTTAAATAGTTATATTTTTATTTATTTAACCATTTAGTACTTATTGTCATGAGATGTTACAGGCCATAACATTTTTTATGATATTTTCTATACCTTTTAGTATTTTTGTCTCGTTTCCAGTAAAAATATTTAAAAATTCTTAAATTAAGATGCTTTTTCTTGATGAGCAAAAAAAACCCCCAAGAAAATAAGTCTAGTTTTTAGACTAAAAATATCAAATTTAAGTGATTTTGTGCATATAACAACCAAAAAAATTATTTTTAATTTTATTTATTTTTGGTCTAAAAACGTATTTTCTTGGGTCGTTTTGCTCATCAAGAAAAAGCATCTTAATTTAATAATTTTTTGATATTTTTACTGAAAACAAGACAAAAATACTAAGATTTTTTTTCTTAAAAATGATTTTTTGCAGTGTTGGTAACAGAGTTTAACAGTAACAGAATTAGACAACAGGAACTCAACATTTTCAGCTATATAAGACACTTTTACAGAAAATATTATATTCATGATAATGATGAGTACCAAATTATTAAAATAATAAAAAATTTAATAATTAGTAAAAGCAGGAAAAATAACTTTGGACACAAAATAGTACCCTATATATAATCCTCCATACTGCTTAAAAGTTAAAAATGGTATTCTATAATAGAAATTAAAATACACACAATCAGCCTTATTAACGAAATAAAATAACTTCCTAATAGTTTTGGACATAAACCCATTTTATGTATATTTTGGATTCAATTTAATAGGAAACTTTTGAAATGTTACTCCTTTGTCTGTTTGTGCTTAAGACCCAATACAAGTCTGTGATATGCAGGTGTAATGTTTTTACTAACCAGCAGAGGAGGCTCTAAGCTCCGCTATCTGCACAGGCTTTAAAGAACAGTCTGTATAAAAGTGCAATGAAACCTCACTAATGAGACAAAATAGCTTTTTCTGTGTTAATAATTTAAATTAGTTTTGACAACCACATTTGCACAGTCTAATTCCTTTAATGCCTCCCATAAGCGAAGGCATTTTGCAATTAAAAATAAAGTAAAATACACTTTCGTAATAATACCTGGATTAAAGGCATCGACTTGCAGTCCCTCCTCAGAGCCGTCCTCTGAATACTCCTCTGCTCGATCAAGAGATGAACTGCTACAGGAGCCAACGCTCAATGCTCTTCCATCTACAGGTGTAGTTGGGCTCTCCGCTCCTCCCCTCTCCTTCTTATGGATCCTGGAGTGGAGAACCAGCTGATGGTACGTCCGGAAGATCTTGCCGCACTCCTCGCAGTTCGTCGGCTTGTCTTTACGAATCAAACTCTTTTGGTCGGGTGTTGGGGACGGGGTCTCGGCAGTAGGTTTAAGTTCACTTCTCAGACCTCGTCTGACGGGTTTATCTCCGCCGTTCGAAGCCCAAATGGCCCCCAGTTCCTCCTTCTCCGAACCGGAGTCCTCATTTTCAGAGTTAGAGTCCGCGTTGAGCTCCTTAGCCACGTTCGGACCGGCTGCTATCTTGCCTCTGGTGGCCAACTGCCAGGCCTGGTAGGTGTTGAAAGGATCGAGCTGTGATATCCAGCGTCCGGATGGGTGACTCCGTTCGGATTTTTCTCCGGAAGGATGCAACTTTAGGGTTTGCAAAAAAGCCTCCTGAGATACAGGTTGCTCCTCGGCAGGCTGGCAGTCTCCGGATATGCTCTCATCCGCCTCCAGTTCGCGATTGTGAACTTTACTGTGCTCGGCCAGAGCTTCTTTGTTGAGGAATAAGAAACCGCACACCATGCACATTTTGTAAGGCGTAACTACGGGTGATGGGGGCCGGTCTTGGATGACGTCATTAATAGTGGATGGAGTCTCCAAATCCTGGTTTTTGTTTTTCGACCCAGCCTTTCCACCGTGGGTTCTCATGTGGTTCTTGAGGAACCATGGTTCTTTGAAACGACGTCCACAGAGGCCACAACAATAGGTGAAGGAGTCTTTATGTTTTCTCATGTGAGTTTCCAACTCTGCCGCATCTGCAATGGCCTGACCGCACACGACGCAACCGATCTCCTCTGTCTTTTCCACGATCGGGCAGGTCTTGGAACGAGCTCTGTCGCTAGGAGTGAGAAACTCCGCTTCCACGCGCAGCACAGCGGGAGCGTGGAACGTCGTGGGATGCTGGGAGAGAAGATGTGGTCCGAGGTCATCGTGGTGAGTGAAGGTCTCCTCACAAAACATGCAGTCTAGAGGTAGGCTACCGCACGGTTGCGTACCTGGTTTATCCGCTAAGATGCCGTGTGGCGTCATGCTAGATCCAGCACCGGGCATGCTGGCGCTGCTGTGGCTAAGGATGTCATGGGCTAATCCATCAGGACTTTCCACAAACGAGATCATTGAATGGGTAGGCATGTTTATTTATATAAATAAATTTCAGTTTATGAGATCTTTAATAAAATATGTTGAATGTTATCTGATGTATGAGTCACTCATCTGAAATGCTGATGGAGGACACGTCCGATAAATATTCTAGGGCCTTCCATGGAATTTGAGCCAAATGGTTTTTATTGAACATCAGATGAGTATATTTACACTGACGTCCAGTAAACGCCTATGATCCATCCTTCTGCATAAAGAAGTTGGCTCCTGCCAGGTGCTGGGGCTTAAACTCCATCAGTTGTTTTTTATGATTCACACGGAGAAATTGTCCTGACAGGCAAAACCTGAAATGGAAGAAAGAGACAAAGTCAGGTGTGGCCACTTTTGTGGAATGCACAGATCAGGATACACTTTCAAATATAGATGATTAAATTAACACGGGCGTATGAATCAAGGCCTCATCTCTTTTTTAGTATACCTTGAGCTCTGTGACACATGGATATCTAAAAAACACCCAGACCTTAAAGGGACAGTTCATCCAAAAATACAAATTATGTCATCATTTCCTCCCTTCTATGTTGTAACCTGCAGAAATTTATTTTACGTGTTCTGAGAAACACAAGGAAGATGTATGTAACCAAACCGTTCATGAGCCACATTCACTTCCATAGCATTCATTTTTCCTACTATGGAAGTCAATAGGTCTCATAATCGGTTTGATTACAAACATTCCTCAAAATATCTTCCTTCCTGTTTCTCAGAACAAAAAAATGAATACAGGTTTGTTACAACATCAGAGAGAGGAAATGTTTTGGGGGAACTGTCCCTTTAAGTTTAATGCTTAGCTGAATTTCCCCACACACCCTAAACTTGAAACCAAAGAAAAGCATTAGCATAAGTTTTATTCCTATAGACCCCTTCACGGTTCACGTCACAGGCTGTTCCCACTGCGCATGTCGGGGTCAGAAAAGTCATTACAGCTGATTGAGTTGCGTATTATTCGGTATCGTCAAAAATGCCTACTTACGTTGTGGGCTTTGAAAATCGCACAAGGTCTTCCGTTAAGTTTTCGCGATTCATGCAGAATCTCAAAAACAAAAAAATACAACATCTGCGCCCGCGAGCAATTAACGTGCAGACTGGGACAATGCAAAGATCAAAGAGGCTTGTGTCTGTTGTGTTCACTTCATTTGAGGTAAGTCATCATTTTTCAGCACTGTTAGATTAAATTATAAAGCCTAAATGGTATGAACAGTTCGACCCCGTGCTGCGCGCGCACCCGATAATCATTCAATGTTTACAAACCTTGAAGGGGTCTATATATCTTAAACAATCTTGTGTTTATAAGCTATGGCCAAAATTTCTTTAAGAATTTACAGTTTCATTAGCTGCGTTTCCATTACACATTTGCGTAAAACTTTAGTGTTATCCTCTAAAATGTCGACAAACGACTATCGCGAAATGACGCCATTTTCATTAACTGATGATATGCGAAAGAAAAGTAGTTTTTCCTCTCATTATATGTCACTACAAACATTACGTCGACTGATATCACATCCACCCCACGAGGCATTATTTTTAACCAAAGGAGTATTATCTAAACATAAATGCCAAGGAAAGCCCCTTATAGGAGTGGTAACCTATATATAATACATTATATTTTAAAACAAGAGATGTAGGGGTGTTATCCAAACATTATTGGCAAGGAAAGCTACACTGTTTTTCAATATTTTACTATGTTCTTACTTCAACTTAGATAAAGTAATACATACCCATCTTTTTTCATTGCGTGCACTTAATCTTTGTACAGCGCTTCGTGAATGTGTTAGCATTTAGCCTTGCCCCATTCATTCCTATGGCTCCAAACAAAAGTTTTATTTTATGCCACCATACTAACTCGTGTAACTCCTCGTCTTTAAATAAGAAAAACATAAAAATGTTTGGTGGTTTCTAAATTCATCCCTGTTTGGAACCATAGGAATGAATGGGGCTAGGCTAGATGCTAGCATATTCACGACGCGCTGTACAAAAATAAAGTGCACCCATTGAAAAAAGACAGGGATGTATTATTTAATCTAAGTTGAGGTAAGAACATAGTAAAATATTGAAAAATGGTGTAGTGGTCCTTTAAACATGGGAGCAGACACGTATTGAGGTGTTTTAGAGTCATCTTCAAATAATTATGTGACTTACTTGCATCAAGTGACCTGAAAGTTTCCATTGCAGTTTTGCACAATTTTGTGAAAAACAACCTCATGCAAGTGTAAAAACGTTTATGTGATATATAGTTTTTGTGAAATTGACGCATTTCCATTGGCAATATTTTTTAAATTCGGACTGTCAATTCGCGCAACTTGGAGTAATGGAAACTCAGCTATTGTTTAAAGCAAATTGCAGAGTTAAATGTAGTAACAACCTAGCGGTTAAAGATCTGGGCAGCATGCCAAAGATTGTGGGTTTGACCCTAATGCATGTGAATTCTGAATTGGAAGTGAACCAGCAGCTAGTGGCCTCCTGAGGACACTATGCTAGTATACAATGGCCGTGTCCTTCACAAAAGTCCTTAATGCTATGTAAGTGGGACCGTCTTTGCAACATGCCTAATCTAGGTGGGTATACGGAGTAACTTCAAATTTAAAACGCTATGCTGCCACAAACGTAGGAGTTCACAGACACGAAGCAATCTAGACTCATACTGCATCTATGAATCAATAAATCCTATTCAGATCATCAAAACTGCCAAAATGCCGCTCTTCAAAAGCATTACACTCTGAAGCAACAGGAAGTTGAACTTTTATGCATATGTACAGTGCTGTCCGTCACAATATCTGTGAAACCTCACACATAAAGCTTTAGGTGGAGACCCAGCATTGTTCTGCAACCCTTTAACCAAACTTCAAGGCTGAAAAAATGCCAAGAGATAAGAGGAGCCCCATTTATCTTTCTCTTTAGATATTACACAACACCCAAAACAATATTCATTCTTATTATGGCGGCCTAAAACGTTGAGGAAAGCAAAAACTTTAAATACAAACCATAAAGTGGGGATATTGATCTATTTTACAACCATTAACATTCTTATTAAATAATCCAATTCTAATTTTTACAAGCATAGCATACTTTCACAAAAGAAAGCTGTGTATTAAACAGACTTGTGCTTTTTTTAACGTGGGGTGGTAAAAAACAGGGAACGGTTTTTAAAAAGAATGCTTCAGCACTATAGATCTATCTATAGACTAACCACTGTTGAAAAAAGTAAAGTGGAAACACACTGTCATAAATTTTGTGACGGTCTTAAACACACACATTTCTTATTCTGCTAATATTCTCTAATGATAGACCTCGCATGCTGTCTGCAGCAAAGAGCACATAGATAAAGGCCATTTTTTAACAGCTATTTACTTTCATAATAGTAATAATCCAACAGATCTTCAAAGCAAAAAGTGTATTGTAAGTATATACTACTGCACTGAGACATAAAGTATCAAAAGATATATAAACAACTTAAAAAGTGCAAAATAATATAAAACAATTGTATCATTATTATGGAGTACAAACAGGGTGGGTGAACATGCTAAAGACCAGCTGCTGCTCGCCTTGTGCTTTTGTTTGGGCTCTGCCATGCAACCTGTTTACAAGAATGGACTTCTGCCCTCAAAGTCACCCAAATATATCCATAAGTTATTAAAAACATCACAAGTTAGTTATAAAACAAAAATAGGCTGTCAATAATAATATTAGTTGAAAATAAGCTGAATATCAACCGTTGCTTTATTATTAGGGCTGCAAGATATCGAAATTATCCAGATAATATCGCAATATGCAATCAATGACATACAATAACTAAATGACTTTAAGGAAATGTTATGTATGGGCAAAGTTTTAGGTCAATGCAGATAGCAAAGAGGGAGAGAGAGAGAAAGATCCTTTCTTTACCCCTCAAAAAATGCTAAATGTTTTATATAATTGCCACTTTTTAAATATATTCTAATATAATGTAAATTGATTTTACAAGCTTAAGGCATAACATGTGTGAAAGGTGTGCCTTTATAATCTTATATGTAGCTTTAGATGGATGAACGTCGAATAAAGATGACTTTGATTAAAAAGACGCTTACTGACGTCACAACAGGCCAGGTTTTAAAGTATCGTTTTTTTTACAAACATAAAGCAACAGTATATCCGGAAAGCGTTGTAAAGAAAATAATAATGCTTATACTCTTATCTCGTGTGAGTGGAAGAAGCATGTCTTTAAAGTAGCCGTAATTTCCTGACACGTGATCATATCTAACTCGATCAGCAACTCTAAAGACTGCTCGTTATTTTACTACATACCTCTCCAATATACCTGCATGGCCTCGCTTTCTATTTTTTTGGCATGCGATGCACTCCTCCCTTTTTAACTACTGATGTTAATTTGCATAAGCAGTTTTATAACACAAAAACCCTTACATGGACAAGAATAAGTACTTATTGTTATATTTATTAAAGTATTGAAGAAGTATAAGAATAACAAATCCTTATCATAAAATTAACACCATCCACAATAACAACCACATAAGTTACAAAAGTTAATTCTGAATAACCTGTTGAACAATAGCAGTATAAAAAAACACTAACCTCCAATTTTTGTTAAAAAAAGCTATTGTTAGTTTGATATAACATAGTGGATGGCGAAATACAACTTTTAAAGTTTGTTTTTAAGGTGATGGCGAATACTTTTGTCGGACTGTTTTCTATTCTTTCCCCTTTCAAGTTAAGGAGGAACATCAAAAGGTCTTAATGCAGTTCCTGCATTACAAACAGAGACATCAACTTTATCATCATCTTTCACGTCGTATCATAATAGAGTGTCGATGTTTAACTCAAATATAACATTTTCCTCAGTTTGGTAACTTTAGTAAGGGTTAGATCAACCTGTGCTCGTGGCTATAATAGAAAATTTGGCTAACGACACGCTAGCGATGAGTAATATAGAAAATAAGGAACTCACCCTCCATACCTACCATTATATTCAGAGTTCGTCAGGTACTTTTATTCTGTGCTAACAATCGCTATAGTAACGAACAACGTTTATGGGATGTTAAACGGTCGCTGGTTGTCTTTCTCACTGGAAATCTGATTAGCTGAGTTAGCCAATTGTTAGCCGGACGAAATGCCTTGCTTTCAATGTTTGCAAATCACTCACTATGCAGCTGTTGCGTTCAGAGAGTGTGTGTGTGTGAGGGAAGCGCGTTCCCGCGAGGCAATCGGGCGCGTTCATAACGTTCTATGGAACTTGGCGACGCGCGCACCTTTGATCACGTGACCCGCTCAACTGTTCTTCATCGAGTTAGTCCTGATTGTTACAAAACAATTGTGGTTTACAGTTAGTTATGGGTTTAAATGAGCTATGCTATGCCAGTTCTGAACGTATTTTTATTCACACGGACGTCTTTCGTTAGCAGTGATGATATTGTAATTAAAACACAGCAGGCCTAATTCATCGGCATATGCATGCATTGCATTTTGCAATTGTAAGCACGTTGCACCACTTTCTGTGGCACAAACGAGGATTTACAAACGAAACAGCTGTTATTTTATTTCAGCAGTTATCTATTATTGTCTCAAATAGACGCGGACAAACTGGCTTTACCTGCCTTTCTATTCATTATTTAATCGTCTTGCGTTGTGATTATTCTGTAACTGCAGGAAATTTGGCTGTTATTTGAGAGAGCAGATACCTATCACGTCCTCAGCACTGCTTTCCTGAACTCACACACAGACACCATGTGGGCTGGGGGGAGGGGTGGAGGACAAAACATAAAAACACACCGATGTAAAAGCTATAGATCACAGCTTGTTAGTTACACTATTGGTTAAAAGTCAACATCATGTATGTATTTAGAATTGAAGATCTGTTGTTGAGTAACTATATAGATGCAGAATTGCTAAGAATGCTTACTTTATAAAATAACCTAAACTAGTTGGCTAGTTAACAAGTGAATAACATGATAGAATAATTAATCATTAAAATAGATGGAAATAATAAGCTATATGTTATATTTAATGTCTGTGTTATGTAGTGGGCTATACAAAATAAAAGTCACTATAATGCTTAAAGCTAAACAGTACAGAAACTTGAAATAAGAGCGCATTAGTGTACAATACTTCATAACAAGTCATGTGTTTTAAACCCCTCAGGCAGAGTATGCAAAACTGTTAAGCTGTTCAATCTTTAAGTTAAATAAAACATTAATATATATAAAGACTTTTAAGTCGGTTTGACATATAGCCTTTATGTCTACTATGTGTATGTTTCACAAATTTCAGCTCCATAATATTAAAAACCGTCTAATTCTATTCAATGATTTAATTATATATAAAAAGTCGTTTATACATTATGCAATAGAAGGGATGTTAATGGCTCTTAGTTTAAAAGGCCACGTATTTCCTTTGGCTGCAGTCAAACTCTTCCCTTTAAGTTTGATATTATGCATGTGAATGAAGCTGCAACTTTCCCATCCCCCATTTCCACACCCAGCCCTCATGGAAAGGAAGATGCAGCGCTGGGAATCTCCCTAAGGCCTTTTGCTTTTGCATTGTTCTTGTGTAAGTACTTCGATTCCATGTTATTTTACTTTTTGCTCCTCATTGGTCAGGCAAACATCAATACACGGTTGCTGCTCTGACTGTAATGGTGAAATGTCATTGGGTAATGTAAAAGTACCTTGAAGTATGGACACGTTGCTACGTTTGAATGAGTTCAACTGTAATCCATCCAAATTAATATGAATTTATATATATATATATATATATATATATATATATATATATATATATATATATATATATATATATATATATATATATATATATATATATATATATATATATATATATATATATATATATATATATATACATTATACATACAACTAATGCATACAACACTTCAAATTATATAGAAATACACTACTGTAAAGGTTAAAAAGACTTTGAATGTTTCCCAAAACTTTAATAGATAATCTACAATTTTATTTTAAAAAATATATTTGAAATGGATGACTTTGACTGAATAATAAAGAAAAAGCAGTCAATATGACCTCAGAATAGATTTATAATTGAGTACTGTTTAAAGGAATAGTTCACCGAAAAAAAGAAAATACTGTCATCATTTACTTATCCTCAAGTTGTTTCAAACTTGCATAATGTCTTTGTTCTGCTGAACACAAACAGATATTTTGGAAAATGTTAATAACCAAAAAGATCTGGGGCACCATACACTTCAATAGTATCATTGTCTCCTACTGTGGAAGTCAATGGTGCCCCACATCTGCTTTGTTAGAAACAGTATTTAAATATCTTTTTACAAGTTTTACAAGTTTACAAGTTTACGATATATATATATATATATATATATATATATATATATATATATATATATATATATATATATATATATATATATGTTTATTTGTTTATTTATTTATTTATTTATACACACACTATACATAAAACTAATGGGTACAACACTTACCAAACAACACTAACTAAAAAGATCTGGGGCACCATTCACTTCCATAGTATCATTTTCTCGTAAGTGGAAGTCAATGGTGCCCCAGATCTGCTTTGTTAGAAACAGTATTCAAATATTTTCATTTGTGTTTAATGAACATCTTTAGGATAAGTAAAGTATTTTTTGTCAAACTATCCCTTTAAGATGAGAAATTAAGAAACTGCTTTATAAAATGAGAAGCGTACATTTTAAGTGACTATACTAAAGGTGATGTAATACCACATAGTTTTGATGAACTTCGAATGCTTTCCGTTTCAACTTATTTGCCATACTTATATAGTTTTGATGAGTTTACAATTATGACTTTAATTTTGAAATGTCATTGGGTACAGTAAAAGTGCCTTGAAATGTACACGTTGATTTAGTTTAACTGTAATCCAAATTAATATAAATAAATATAAATATATATACAC